>NC_086453.1:292696811-293005978 GCF_028390025.1 Pseudophryne corroboree | reverse complement strand
CAATGGCCCTATTCCTCCCATGGACAACAGGTGTCTCCCCGAGTGCCTGACTTAAACAAACCACCTCACCATCAGAATCCTCCTGGTCAATTTCCTCCCCAGCGCCAGCAACACCCATATCCTCCTCATCCTGGTGTACTTCAACACTGACATCTTCAATCTGACTATCAGGAACTGGACTGCGGGTGCTCCTTCCAGCACTTGCAGGGGGCGTGCAAATGGTGGAAGGCGCATGCTCTTCACGTCCAGTGTTGGGAAGGTCAGGCATCGCAAACGACACAATTGGACTCTCCTTGTGGATTTGTGATTTCGAAGAACGCACAGTTCTTTGCTGTGCTTTTGCCAGCTTGAGTCTTTTCATTTTTCTAGCGAGAGGCTGAGTGCTTCCATCCTCATGTGAAGCTGAACCACTAGCCATGAACATAGGCCAGGGCCTCAGCCGTTCCTTGCCACTCCGTGTGGTAAATGGCATATTGGCAAGTTTCCGCTTCTCCTCCGACAATTTTATTTTAGATTTTTTAGTCCTTTTTTTACTGATATTTGGTGTTTTGGATTTTACATGCTCTGTACTAGGACATTGGGCATCGGCCTTGGCAGACGACGTTGCTGGCATTTCATCGTCTCGGCCATGACTAGTGGCAGCAGCTTCAGCACGAGGTGGAAGTCGATCTTGATCTTTCCCTATTTTTGGAACCTCAACATTTTTTTCTCCATATTTTAATAGGCACAACTAAAAGGCACCTCAGGTAAACAATGGAGATGGATGGATACTAGTATACTTATGGATGGACGAGCGACTGCCGACACAGAGGTAGCTACAGCCGTGGACTACCGTACTGCGTCTGCTGCTAATATAGACTGGATGATAATGATATAAAATATATATATATATCACTACTGCAGCCGGACAGGTATATATTATATAATGACGGACCTGCTGGACACTGTCAGCTGCACTGCAGACTCCTAAAGTAAGCTACTAGTAGTATCAAGAAGATAGAAAAAAAAAAAACACCACAGGTAGGTGGTATACAATTATGGATGGACGAGCGACTGCCGACACAGAGGTAGCTACAGCCGTGGACTACCGTACTGCGTCTGCTGCTAATATAGACTGGATGATAATGATATAAAAAATATATATATATCACTACTGCAGCCGGACAGGTATATATTATAATGACGGACCTGCTGGACACTGTCAGCACTGCAGACTCCTAAAGTAAGCTACTAGTAGTATCAAGAAGATAGAAAAAAAAAAAACACCACAGGTAGGTGGTATACAATTATGGATGGACGAGCGACTGCCGACACAGAGGTAGCTACAGCCGTGGACTACCGTACTGCGTCTGCTGCTAATATAGACTGGATGATAATGATATAAAAAATATATATATATCACTACTGCAGCCGGACAGGTATATATTATATAATGACGGACCTGCTGGACACTGTCAGCACTGCAGACTCCTAAAGTAAGCTACTAGTATCAAGAAGATAGAAAAAAAAAAAAACACCACAGGTAGGTGGTATACAATTATGGATGGACGAGCGACTGCCGACACAGAGGTAGCTACAGCCGTGGACTACCATACTGCGTCTGCTGCTAATATAGACTGGATGATAATGATATAAAAAATATATATATATATCACTACTGCAGCCGGACAGGTATATATTATATAATTAATGACGGACCTGCTGGACACTGTCAGCAGAATGCGTTTATAGAATAAAAACACCACACGACGAGTGTTTAACTTTTTCAGGCAGACAATCACAATATACTGGTGGTCAGACAGTGGTCACTGGTCAGTCACACTGGCAGTGGCACTCTGGCAGCAAAAGTGTGCACTGTTAAATAATATGTACTCCTGCTACTGCTCCCCAGTCTCCCCCACAATTAAGCTGTGTGAGCACTCAGCACAGTCAGATATACATAGATGATGCAGCACACTGAGGCTGAGCACAGATATGGTATACTGTTACTGTGTCACTGTGTATCGTTTTTTTTCAGGCAGAGAACGGATTATATTAAATAATAATATAATAAAACTGCACTGGTGGTCACTGGTCAGTCACTAGTAAACTCTGCACTCTCTGAGTACTCCTAAGCTCCAGTAAATCAAGTGTCTCACTCTCACTCTCTCTCTTCTAATCTAAATGGAGAGGACGCCAGCCACGTCCTCTCCCTATGAATCTCAATTCACGTGTGAAAATGGCGGCGACGCGCGGCTCCTTATATAGAATCCGAGTCTCGCGATAGAATACGAGCCTCGCGAGAATCCGACAGCGGGATGATGACGTTCGGGCGCGCTCGGGTTAGCCGAGCAAGGCGGGAAGATCCGAGTCTGCCTCGGATCCGTGTAAAAAGGCTGAAGTTCGGGGGGGTTCGGATTCCGAGGAACCGAACCCGCTCATCACTAATAGAATGTAGATGGATAGTATACTTAATGACGACACAGAGGTAGGTACAGCAGTGGCCTTCCGTACCGTACTGCTATATATAGTATACTGGTGGTCACTGTGTCAGCAAACTGCAAAACTAAAATGCACCACAGGTATAGAATGTAGATGGATAGTATACTTAATGACGACACAGAGGTAGGTACAGCAGTGGCCTTCCGTACCGTACTGCTATATATACTGGTGGTCACTGTGTCAGCAAACTGCACAATTGAAATGCACCACAGGTATAGAATGTAGATGGATAGTATACTTAATGACGACACAGAGGTAGGTACAGCAGTGGCCTACTGTACCGTAATGCTATATATTATATACTGGTGGTCACTGGTCAGCAAAACTCTGCACTGTACTCCTTCTATATAATATTATACTGGTGGTCCCCAGTCCCCACAATAAAGCAGCACACTTAGCACAGATATGGAGTGTTTTTCAGGCAGACAACGTATACTGGTGGTCACTGTCAGCAAAACTCTGCACTGTACTCCTGCTATATAATACAGCTGCTCCCCAGTCCCCACAATTAAGCAGTGTGAGCACAGATATATGCAGCACACTTAGCACAGATATGGAGTGTTTTTCAGGCAGACAACGTATACTGGTGGTCACTGTCAGCAAAACTCTGCACTGTACTCCTGCTATATAATACAGCTGCTCCCCAGTCCCCACAATTAAGCAATAAGCAAGCACAAAATATTTGCAATGCATCAACATAAACGGAGAGGACGCCAGCCACGTCCTCTCCCTAACATTTCCAATGCACGAGTGAAAATGGCGGCGACGCGCGGCTGCTTATATAGAATCCGAATCTCGCGAGAATCCAACAGCGGGATGATGACGTTCGGGCGCGCTCGGGTTACCCGAGCCATACGGGAGAATCTGAGTATGGCTCGGACCCGTGTAAAAAGGGTGAAGTTCGGGGGGGTTCGGTTTCCGAGAAACCGAACCCGCTCATCACTAGTTATAATATGCTTTATGGCCAAATGTGTGGAAAGCTGGGCGGCTGGTCATCATCTTGCCATCATAACGATGGGCTTATTTTTATGGAAGTCCTGGAGCTGTTGTTCCATCTGCTTCATTGATGATAATCTGACCCTGCTAAACTCCAATAAAGAAGCATAGTAGAATTGGGTTAATATGCCTTTCTACACACTTGCCACATGATGTCACTGTTGTATTATGGAAAAGGTGATATAAAATGAGAGGAATCACATCATACAGAGTGCAGGATACTTAGAGGAATGTGCATGTGCTCTGGGCGGTATAACCACAGGTGAGGAAATTCCACATACTGTACATGTAAATGAATGAGTCTGATTTACAGTACACTCGTGTGTATTAACACAAACCTTACGTCCACCCCTACTCTGCGGATACAGGGCCTAATTCACTATGGATCATTATTGCGGCTGAGATAGAGACTTTAACAAATCTAATATTGTTAAAAAATCGCATGTGAAGAGCCGCCTGGAAAGCCTAAAATACACCCATCCGCAAATCTGCATATGTATTAGCTAATCGCAATGCATACACAAAAATAGAGCATCATGCAGTGGCAAACGCAGGATTTCTAGAGGGGGGTTTCCAAATGCAGTCCACAAGTCTACGGAACATTGGGAGTCGGGGGGGGGGGGGGGGGGGGGGGGAATAGCCTTGGACATTGCTTTTTTTTATACATCGGATACTGTATGGAATATAGCATTACCATTTAACGTTAAAGATGGTCTTGGATATAGGCAGACCTCCCAACATGCTGAAAGCTGTATCAAACATATTTAAATAATATACTTAATTGGTCAGAAAAAATGGTTAAACATACCATAATAAAAAATACACAGACATTATAGAGTCAGTACTGCATTTTCTAAGCACACATTCTCCCACCTCATGGTAAGGCACCTGTCTCTTCTTCCTGGTAGCTACTCTCTGGCCCAGTGCACTGATTGAGATACACACACACAGCAAACTTGGCAGACGAAGCTGCTACCACTGGGCATGGACAGCAGCTCTGCTCTGTCTATTAAACTGCATGAAGTCGCGGCAGCTCTAGCAATAGTATTATTTACCATTGCTACTGTCATAATTTGAGCCACTTGCTACGAGGAGGGGAGTTTCTGGGCAACCAGAAACCCCCCCCCCCCCTGCATTTGCCTATGCCATTGACAGTTACAACTGAGCCCCGCATACTCAAATAAATGAGAATGCAGTCGCACCGGACGCCATGTTTTTGAACACAGCATTTGCAGTTGATGTCAGATACACGCCCCGAATACAGCCATAACACATCTGCGTTTTCCCAGCCACTCCCTACAAACGCCATGTTACCACCCATAAACAGTCACTTCCTGTCAATAAAAATGTGTTCTCTACAATTAAACTGCATACACAAGGCAATTGCATGCTGACTTTTGGTGCGGGCAATGCGTTCACAGCGCATGTGCAATCTGCCGATAATCGCTCACTGCGGGCAATCCCACATTTGCAAATAGTAGTGATCAAGCCCACAGTCCATCTATATTTCTACATATTATGATTTTGGAGTAGAAATATTTGTTCTTGGCTACATATGGGCTGATTCGAATTTATGCGCCAATGAAGGCTTGTGGGTACCTTGCTTGTGCACCCAGGGCCGGCTCCAGGCCTACTAGCGCCCTGAGCGAGAAAATTTCGAAGTGCCTCCCACCACCATGCGCGTGCCGAAGGCACGTGCGCTCCTGGAAAAGTGGGCATGGCCTCACAACTTTATATAATCAAACTATAAATAAATATATTTTAACCCCCCCTCTACACACACACAATTAGCAGCCTTACACATAATGCCCACAGCAGTGTTACTTACACATGTCTCCAGTATAGTGTCAGATACACATACAGGTACGACCCCAGTAGTGCCAATTACACATACACCCCCAGTAGTGCCAAATACACATTATATGCCCCCAGCAGTGCAGTGCCAGATACACATTATATTCCCCCACAGTGCCAGATACACAGTATATGCTCCCACAGTGCCAGATACATATTTTATGCCCCCAGTAGTGCAGTGCCAGATACACATGATATGCCCCCCAGCAGTGCAGTGCCAGATAGACATGATATGCCCCCAGCAGTGCCAGATACACATGATATGCCCCCAGCAGTGCCAGGTACACATGATATGCCCCCAGCAGCGCCAGATACACATGATATGCCCCCAACAGTGCCAGATACACATTATGTGCCCCTACAGTGCCAGATACACATGATATGCCCCCACAGTGCCAGATACACATTTATATTCCCCCAGTAGTGCAGTGCCAGATAGACATATGCCCCCAGTAGTGCAGTGCCAGATACACATGATATGCCCCCAGCAGTGCCAGATACACATGATATGCCCTAAGCAGTGCCAGGTACACATATGCTCCCAGCAGTGCCAGATATACATGATATGCCCCCAGCAGTGCCAGATACACATGATATGCCCCCAGTAGTGCCAGATACACATGATATGCCCCTAGCAGTGCCAGATACACACGATATGCCCTCAGCAGTGCCAGATACTTGATATGCCCCCACAGTGCCAGATACACATGATATGCCCCCACAGTGCCAGATACACATGATATGCCCCCAGCAGTGCCAGATACACATGATATGCCCCCACAGTGCGAGATACACATGACTGGCCCCACATTATATGCCCCCACAGTGTCAGATACACATTATATGCCCCACAGTGCCAGATACACATTATATGCCTGCAGTGTCAGATACACATTATATGCCCCACATATAATTTATAATGTCACCTGTTTATATAATGCACCTTTATGTATATAATGCCCCCTGACTAAATAATGCCCTCCTCCAGTATATATTGCCACCCCCAGATATATAATGCCCCCTATGCTGCCCCCAGTGCTCTCACCTTGCAGGTTGGGGCGTAGTTGATGCAGAGTCTGCACCAGGAGGAGTAGAACTCCAGCAGCCAGGATGTAGCGTTGTAGAGGATATGATTCACCAAATTCCACTCCAGCACAGAGATTTCCGCGTCTTGCTGCCCTTACAGCAACTTCTCCACCGCCAACTGCATCCCAATCGTGGCCAGGAGCAGCAGCAGCACCGACCGCATGTGACGACGAGGGGGAATGCTGTTGGCGGGCCAAAGCTAAACTATGTGCGCACTGTGCGGCGTCTGACGTCAGACGCTGGTGCCGCACAGAGTGCACATAGTTTAGCTTTGGCCTGCCCACAGCACTCCCCCTCGTCATCACACAGCCACTGCTAGGAGGCGGGCCGCGGGACAGACGCTGCTGCTGTAGGGACCTGGTTCTGGGCTCCAATATGGCGGTGATAGCGGCACCCAGTAAGTGTGGCACCCTGTTCGGCTGCTCTATTGGAACATGCCTGGAGCCGGCCCTGTGTGCACCTCCTAACGACTGGAGTGACAGAACAAGGGAGGGAAGGTGCGCATTCCAAGTACACTAGGGGTGTGTCCATGCAAATGAGTCTCATGCAGACCTGCTGAAACACCTGCTAAGCGGTGCCAAGATACTAAATGCAGGTAGATTAGTAAAAGTTGAATAGCAGAATAGCAAGTTGTAAATGTTACTAACAGTCCTAAACATAGGGAATAGGGCATACTTGCCTACCCTCCCGGAATGGCCGGGAGGCTCCCAAAAATCGGGTGGCCCTCCCGGCCCCCCGGAAAGGTGGGCAAGCCACCTGCTTTCCCTGCAGCCCCTCCACACCCCTTCTCGGCCGCCTGCAGCAGAGAACAAGTGGGCGGTCCGAGGGGATCCGAAGATGCGATTCACGCTGAATCGCGTCATTGTTGCTCCGCCCCCCGCTATACAACGCCTATTTTCTCGGCATTGCATAGTGGGGGCGGAGCCACGATGGCACAATCCTGATGCCACCCCCCCAGACGGCCCACTTCCCTGTCGGCCACGCCCCCGGACAGCAAACATTGCCTCTTGTCACACCCCCGGACCGCCCATCTTGCTGCCAGCCACGGCCCTATGCACCTACAACACTGCCTCCTTCCGGAGGAAGGGGCAGCAAAGTAGGTAAGTGTGATACTTGCCTACTTTTGAAAAGGCATGTCAGGGAGACTGTGAAAGTAACACCTATCAGACGTGTACTGCTACATCTGAGAGGAGTGTCATGAAAATGAATTACATACAAATGTAAACGAGCCCCAAAGTTATTAAGATCCACTTGTTGAAGAAAAGACACTGATAGTTTGCAGGATTTCTTTGTGTAATGGTGGTCATTCCGAGTTTTTCGCTCGCTAGCAGTTTTTAGCAGCCGTGCAAACGCTAAGCCGCCGCCCACTGGGAGTGTATTTTAGCTTAGCAGAAGTGCGAACGAAAGGATCGCAGAGCGGCTACAAAATAATTTGTGCAGTTTCAGAGTAGCTCCAGACCTACTCCTAGCTTGCGATCACTTCAGACTGTTCAGTTCCGGATTTGACGTCACAAACACGCCGTGCATTCGGCCAGCCACGCCTGCGTTTTTCCTGGCACGCCTGCGTTTTTTCGAACACTCCCTGAAAACGGTCAGTTGACACCCAGAAACGCCCCTTTCCTGTCAATCACTCTGCGGCTGGCATTGCGAATGAAAGCGTTGCTAGACCTTGTGTAAAAATACATTGGCCGTTGTGAAAGTACGTTGCGTGTGCGCATTGCGCCGCATACGCATGCGCAGAAGTGCCGCTTTTTCACTTAATCGCTGCGCTGCGAACATTTTTCACTAGCGATCAACTCGGAATGAGCCCCATTGTGCCTAATTCAGAGTTGATCGCAGCAGCAAATTTGTTAGCAGTTGTGCAAAACCATGTGCACTGCAGGGGGGGCAGATATAACATGTGCAGAGAGCAAAGGTGTAGCAAGGGTGGCTCCAGTGGAGCATGAGCTCCAGGAGGCAAAAAAGTTAGAGGGCGCAGATGGGGCGCACACTGACTCAGACTCAGAGACTAGGTGGGGAACAGGTCAGGCCAGTGGTGACAGCAGGAGACACCGACATCCAGCACATGCCGTAGTTCTGCCCACCCTTTTTACATGTCTCACTGTCTGCTTGTAGCTGTGCAGCCGGGTTGCTTTTGTCCTGCAGCCTTCACTGCTGCAGCACCTCTCTCTCTGCCCTTGCTCTGTCCCTCCTACCGTCCTTTGTCCACTCCTCAGCTCTGTCCCGCCCGTTGCTCTACGCGGCCTTCTCCCTGCCTCCTCTTTGCCCCATCCCGCAGTTGCATACTAACCTCTTGGTGGGTATTACAGATATTAACAGCAGTTCCACACTTCTAGATGTCACAGAAGGTATACACATTCTGAGGTACGCAGGCCTCCTTTTATCCTCATCCAACACACAATACCACAGGGGGTGGTTCGACCCTGTTGTCGTTACTCAATCAAATTTAGTGCATGTTCTTGCACGCCCAAGGCATGATCACCTTTAACATTGTCTCCTATGCATACCTCCCAACTGTCCAGATTTTTGCGGGACAGTCCTGTTTTTTTGGGACTGTCCCACCCGTGGGCAGCAGTGTCCCACGGTGGTGGTGGGGGGGCCAGTTGGAGGCTCCTGTAGTCACTGCTCTGCAGAGCAGCGGTGAATAGACGCTGTGCGTCTATTCACTGGGAGGGAGAGGGGGTATGCCAGCAGCTCACAGAGCGCTGGGCATGCCCCCTCAATGACGAAATATGGGGGCGTGGCTCGCGACTGCGGCACTCCCGCAAAATCACGACCCCTTTCCTATAGGCCATGCCCCCTTTTCGGACGGGCACAGCTCAGCCGCGCCAGCATGTCCCTCCTTTGCATCTGGCAATTTTGGGAGGTATGCCTATGGACAGTGGGTAGTGATCACTCCTCTGTGCCTAAGGCGACCTGCAGTGTTAGGAACAGCCCAGATGCCGGAATGCTTGGAGGGGGGGAGCCAGCCCGGAGTGCTGGGATTGTTAAAGTGCTGGTGGTTCCAAGAACTTCTGTCCCCAGTGTACTGCCAAAGCCACAGTGCCCGGCTCCCCCTCCTGCAGTACAGTTAGTGATGGGTGCTGTGAGCTAGCTCCCAGATCCCGGTGGTCAGCACCAGCTTCGGACTGGCTGACCGTGGATCCGCTTTCGGCCCATTTATGCCAGGACAATGTTTAGAAGTGCCCGGCTCTTTACACCCGCTACCCTAGGTGCGACTGCAGAGAACCGGGTACCTCTAAACATTATCCCGGCATGAATGGACCGGAAGAGGATCCCCAGTGAACCAGCCCGATGCAGGACAGCACACCAACAATCCTCTGGTGCAGGCACCGGGGGTTAACAGCCAGCATTGCTGAGCTCTGATGCTGGGGTGCAGGGAGCTAAGGACCCGAAGCCCAGCTTTCGGCACATAGCCCTGCAGCCTGGTCTGGACTCCCGACTGCAGCACTTCCTTATTTCTAGACCACCGGTGCAGAACACTGGGGGTCAACAAGCATCGCCGGGACAGCAGCACATTTAAATAAACATTTTTTTAACACTCGCCACCTAGCGCCGCTAATACATTTTTAAACTGGCACCTTGCGCCGATAGGGACTTTTAAAGATGGCACGGCGGCATGGGGATTGACCCCTTCAGTGCCATGGCTGCCATTAATCACATGGAGGAGCGGGAGGAGCTGGCTCGGAACTTGGACCCGACCACATATATAGATACTTGTATGATAAAATTATTCCCCTTTCAGACAGAAGCCCCAGCTCTGAACCATGTCCGGCCCAGGAATCTGAACACACGTCGGAGCCATGGCTTTGGCTGTACTTATCCTTACATACTGCCACCGGGACTTGGATGGTTCACGGGTCTTCGCTGTCAGGGCTGTTTCTAGCCAATTTGGCTCCCAGTGCGAGATTTAAAAATGCGCCCCCCATGACATAAAAAAAGTGCCCCCCACACACACACACACCTAGAGAAAATAAAACTTGCGCGCGCAAGTGGCAAGGGGGCGTGGCCTCATCTAAATGGGTGTGGCTTCATTTAAATGGGCAAGGCCTCGTCTGAAAAGACTACCTCACAATCCAGTTTTTGACCCTGCTCCAACAGATCACGACCACCACAGGAAAAAAAATTCTACCATATTAAGCCCCACACAGTAATGCCCCCTGCACCATATTAATTATGCCACACACCGCAATGCCCTTGATACATTAAATCCCCACACTACGGCAGGCAAGAGTCCCCATTTCACACATTATGGCAGGTGTCCCCATTTTACACATTGAGAGAGAAAGAGAGAGAATACTTACAGAGGCGATTACCGCTCTTCGGCCCGCCTCACCAGTCGCTCCTCGTGCCGGCCTTTCCCTCTTCCTAACTTGGATCCCCCTCTGTACCCCGCTGGGGGGGGAGTTTCGCGGAGTGACGGGGTTGCGTCGTGACGTAACGACGCAAACGCATCATTCCATGAAACTCCGCCCCCCGAGCGGGTTACTCTGGGAGAAATAGGAGGGGGAAGCAGGGAGCCACAGTTAGTGCCACAGCGGGCTCCCAGTGCGGTTGCACTGCTCGCCTGCCCCAAGAAACTGCCCTGTTCGCTGTTCACACAGGATACTTGAAGATGACTCACATCTCCAAGCGCTCCTGAACCCACCAATCAGCAGCCTTTTAGGCATAACCCAGGTCAAATAACCCGGGTCATGCCTTTCACACTGCAGCCGACCTGGGTCAGACACGGAAATAACTCTGGTCGTGACCAGTTGTGGGTCACTGAGCCGTCATTTTCGTGTCACCCTATGGATGGTACCACCTGGTGTGGTCAGCACCCTCCTAGTGATGCCACTATTTGTTTTTATACTGGTGAACAAGAGGTCTCAGTCAGCACTGTTGTGCCAACAGTGTTTAGATATTTGGTACATATATTAAATGTACATACGATAAATATGGTCCATGTTTTGGATAGATCAGGATTGAGTCCATTTTGTTCTAAAGTGTTGTGTGCCTGGTTCCAAAACCCAGTCCCTCTTCCCCCATTCTCTGATCACAGGACTATGGGCTGATTTAGAGGTGGACACAGTGCCGGTGTTTGTGCACTTGTGTTATTTTACTACTGCATATGTGCAAAAAGCCCACAAAGTTATACTGCATCATAGCGGCTGCTGCACACGGGATTGGTATCATTACAAAAGATGGCTGCGAGTCATGGACGTTTATGGATGCTGACTAGGTGATGACCTGAAGAGAACGGGGAGAGAGGACATTTTATGCCCGTGATGTGGGAATGCCAAGGGCATGGAAATAGATCTCTTTTGCAGCAGCGAGGCCATATTTTTGAGGAATTAGAAATGGATACACTGCGCAAACAATAGGCTGCTTATTGGGTCAGTGGTATGAGCAGTGGTGCATCGTTGGGGACGTTTTCTGAACTACCATTGGATTTGCACGATTCTCAGCTAGTGGACATCTCAGGAGTTCCTCAGTCCGGCACATGCTACAGTGTTACAGAAGGTGAATGGTGAAATTGTCATTTGCATAATTTCACAGTTGCAAATCAGTAATTATTTGCTGGATAGCATCCTCATGGATAGCATCCTCTGAACCAGGCCATACTGCATATACCTACATAAGGTATATTTTAAGAACAAAAAAGATTAAAAATGCAATTTGATGTTTAACCACTAGATGTCACCATTGATATAGGCCCTCATTCCGAGTTGATCGCTCGCAAGGCGAATTTAGCAGAGTTGCTCAGGCTAAGCCTACGCCTACTGGGAGTGTATCTTAGCTTCTTAAAATTGCGACCGATGTATTCGCAATATTGCGATTACAAACTACTTAGCAGTTTCAGAGTAGCTTCAGACTTACTCGGCATCTGCGATCAGTTCAGTGCTTGTCGTTCCTGGTTTGACGTCATAAACACACCCAGCGTTCGCCCAGACACTCCCCCGTTTCTCCGGCCACTCCTGCGTTTTTTCCGGAAACGGTAGCGTTTTTATCCACACGCCCCGAAAACGCCGTATTTCCGCCCAGTAACACCCATTTCCTGTCAATCACACTACGATCGCCGGAGCGATGAAAAAGCCGTGAGTAAAAATACTATCTCCATTGTAAAATTACTTGGCGCAGTCGCAGTGCGAATATTGCGCATGCGTACTAAGCGGAATTTCACTGCGATGCGATGAAAAATACCGAGCGAACGACTCGGAATGAGGGCCATAGTTACTGTAACACTGTAGTGCTAGAGGCTGATTCTGTGCTGGAAGCAAATGGTAAAAGGAAGTAACTTTGCACCTGGACAAACCATGTTGCAATGCAAGAGGTGCAAATTAGGGATGACCATCGATGGCTCTACCATTGATGGTTGATTACTTTAAACCATCAGATAAAAAGTATAAATGGTTTGGAGACATAACTTTTGCAGCTAGTATAGACTGTGTAAGTGCACACTGATGATGATAATGAGTAGCCAATCAGACACACACATAGGTACAGCCGGGATCAGTATGATCCCAACGCAGTCAGGAGACCAACGCCTGGATCCCGACAGCCGGGATACTGGTGGCGAGCACAGCGTGACCCCTTGCAGGCTCGCCGCAATTAGTGCCAGTACTGATGTTCGGTCGCCACAGGGTTATATTCCCCCTCGGGTGGTGGTGTGGCCCACCACCAAAGTGAGGATTCCAGCCGGCAGTCGGGTTTCCGACCGCCGGTATTTCACCGGGTGTCGGGATTCCGGCGTTGGTATCCAGACAGACGGGATCCTGGCAGCCGGTAAATTGACTGCCTCCCGTACAGCCACATCTCAAGATGCAACAACTGTACTGTACATTCTATTGCATGCACATGTCTTCTGAACAATAAACACCCATTTTATTTCCAATACAGCATTAGGCACATTGGGGCAGATGTATTAACCTGGAGGAGGCATAAGGAAGTGATAAACCAGTGATAAATGCAAGGTGATAAACACACCAGCCAATCAGCTCCCATATGTAAATTAACAGTTAGGAGCTGATTGGCTGGTACATTATCACCTTGCACTTAACACTGCTTTATCACTTATCCTTATGCCTTCTCCAGGTTAATACATCTACCCCATTGTCTGTAACAAACTTATTTTTGTACAATTGCTTGTAACCACCAGCGCCTCCTACCTCTATTTATCGGTCTGAAATGTTTGCATGTATGGGATTGTGATTCTGCACATGTGCACAAATAAACAAGCAGACTTCTAGAGATAATGGGGTTGATCCAATTAGTTGCGAAGAGTGAGATGTGCCATTGCTTCAATGCCCGCAACAGCACCCAATCTCACACCCTTTGCAGGCTAAAATCAGCTCCGATTCGCACAAAATTGCTGGAATTGGTCAAATTTGGGCCACCATGAAGTGCGGCCACTGATGCGATGACTTGCACCCGCAATAATTGATTGACACCTATATCGGCTGCAGCTCCTAGAAATCAGTATTGGCTGCCATAATAGCAGTGAAGCTTCCCATTGGAAGTGCTCTTCCTTCTAATTGCAGGCTGGACTGGCAGTCCCAAGGGGAGAAAACATATTCCCCTGGGACTACCTCTCCGACTGTAGACCGTAGGGTGCGCTTCCAGAGGGAAGCCACTGTTAGGCAGTCCATGCAGGAGGCTGCAGCCTTCAGTCCTTAGGTAACATCAGCCACCTTCTTGTAACCAATGTTAGAACAAGTGGCTAGCATTCAGATGTGATACTGTACATCAAGAAACTCTTAAACTCATATAGATACATAGACAGGGCCGGATTTAGGGGTCAGGCCGCCCCTAGGCACATTATTGGAGAAAAGGAGACATAAAATGTAAGCATGTATGAGGCTTTCGGGGCGGTGCTATGTTTAAGCGTCATTAGGCCTTGTCCCCAACCCGAGAAAACTGCCACGATTCACGAGTCCACAGGTAGGGGGCAGAGCTAAATGCTGCTATTTGTGTAACTTAGCCCTGCCCACTTCGCCCAGCACCACAATTTTGGTGACTAGATATATAGAAAGATAGATAGCAATAGTGAAATGCAGGTAGGATGGGATTCTCAGCTCAGTATGCTGATCATATATGACTCAGCTCTCGACTCTGAACCGTGTCCAAACCAGGATTCTGAACACATGCCGGAGCGGCGACTTTGGATGTACTTATCCTTTTAAACCACCGCCGGGAGTAGAGTTATTCCCAGGTCATCACTGTTGACACAGGATGCTCTTATCCTTGGTTGTGACTGTCAGCTCTCCATGACTGTCAGCTCTCAGCTGTGACTGTCAGCTCTCGGTTGTGACTGTCAGCTCTTGGTTGTGACTGCTGGCTCTCAGTTTTGACTGTCAGCTCTCTGTGACTGTCAACTCTCAGTTGTGACTGTCAGCTCTCTATGGCTGCCAGCTCTTGGTTGTGACTGTCAGCTCTCTGCGACTGCCAGCTCTCTCGGTTGTGGCTGTCAGCTCTCTGTGACTGCCAGCTCTCGGTTGTGGCTGTCAGCTCTTGGTTGTGACTATCAGCTCTCTGTGACTGCCAGCTCTCGGTTGTGACTGTCAGCTATCTGTGACTGTCAGCTCTCTGTGACTGCCAGCTCTCAGTTGTGACTGTCAGCTCTCTGTAACTGCCAGCTCTCAGTTGTGACTGTCAGCTCTCTGCGACTGCCAGCTCTCAGTTGTGACTGTCAGCTCTCTATAACTGCCAGCTCTCAGTTGTGACTGTCAGCTCTCTGTGACTGCCAGCTCTCGGTTGTGACTGTCATCTCTCTGTGACTGTCAGCTCTCTGTGACTGCCAGCTCTCAGTTGTGACTGTCAGCTCTCTGTGACTGTCAGCTCTCTGTGACTGCCAGCTCTCTGTGACTGCCAGCTCTCAGTTGTGACTGTCAGCTCTCTGTGACTGCCAGCTCTCGGTTGTGAGCTCTCGGTTGTGATTGTCAGCTCTCTGTGACTATCAGCTCTCGGTTGTGACTGTCATCTCTCTGTGACTGTCAGCTCTCTGTGACTGCCAGCTCTCAGATGTGACTGTCAGCTCTCTGTGACTGTCAGCTCTCTGTGACTGCCAGCTCTCTGTGACTGCCAGCTCTCAGTTGTGACTGTCAGCTCTCTGTGACTGCCAGCTCTCGGTTGTGAGCTCTCGGTTGTGATTGTCAGCTCTCTGTGACTATCAGCTCTCGGTTGTGACTGTTTTCCTTATAGTTTGTTACAGTGATTCTTCCCAAACTGATTTTATTGTCCTTAGTTCCTAGCTAAGCAGGGTAAAATCATTTCCCTAGCAGTCTTTAATGATCTAATCCATACAGAGTAATGAGCTGGTGCATACCTCATTCAGCAGTGGCTGTCCACGCGCTGAGATCAGTTATTCCGCTCTGACCAAGATTACTGAAAACATGGCAGATCCAGAGTGTAAGCAGGAACAACGTTCTCCTATGTAGAAGAAAGCTATCACCCATGCAGAGGACAGCATTCTGTTTGGGCGTAAACACAAGTTGCTGTTGCTATGCTTATTAGTGTTTACTGAATATTTACATCTTGTTCTGTGCTTCATTAGACTCAGATACTTATTGTCTTGATCCAGAGGCACGGTCAGGGGATGAAGACGCAATTACTACCTATGCAGAGTTTGCCAATTCTGTAAAGGTAGCAAAATGCGTTGGTTTTTTTGTTGTTTTTTTTTTCCAAGCGCAAAATATCAGTACACCTTGGGTCATGTCCAAATATTTATTAATTAATTTATTAACCGTTTCTTATATAGCGCAGCAAATTACGTTGCGCTTTACAACTGGACACAATTAGAAGACAAAACCGGGTAAAAACAGACAGTCATAGAGGTAGGAGGTGCATGGTAACTCCTTGTGCCAGGAACCCAATGGCACAATGATGTCATCATGCCCCTCCCCCCCACTTAGAGTGTACTGAGGGGGAGGGTCTTAATACTGTAATTGCCCTACCCACTTTTCTACCTCAAATCACTTCATCGAGCAAATGTCCAAAGACACATAAGCAAAAGTATGTATACTGTACATGTCCTCCTCGTTGAATTTACAAATTGTACCCACCATTGTCTTTTGCATACACATAATGTCGCATTACAATTTCTTATTGGTGAATTTGTCTTTTCAGGGAGGAGTAAAAGTCTTAATTACGGGGCCATGGCAGGAAGCCAGCAATAATTACAGCTGTTTGTTTGACCAGATCTCAGTGCCTGCATCTCTTATACAACCCGGTGTTTTGCGCTGCTACTGCCCAGGTAAGTGACATTTCCCATAGTGCTTTACACTATATAATCACTGAAGTGTAATTTACCACTGAAATTGTAGAGATATATTATAAAGGTTTTATGTCATTACAATTAGTAACTGTTACATTATTGCAGAACATTAATATTGGGTTTATCAATAGGTGACACATTGCCTATCACAGGCTGTGTTTGAAAAATGACAGTTAGGAGCTGATAGGTTGGTACTTTATCACCGTGCAATTTTATCACTCTCCAAGGCTTGATAAATCTGGGCCTTAATGTTCTACGGCAGTTTTTTTATGCTGAGTTTCCTTGTTTAGACATATTATTATTATTATTATTATTATTATTATTATTACAGGTTGAGTATCCCATATCCAAATATTCCGAATTACGGAATATTCCGAAATACGGACTTTTTTCAGCGAGAGTGAGATAGTGAAACCTTTGTTTTTGATGGCTCAATGTACACAAACTTTGTTTAATACACAAAGTTATTAAAAATATTGTATTAAATGACCTTCAGGCAGTGTGTATAAGGTGTATAAGAAACATAAATGAATTGTGTGAATGTACACACACTTTGTTTAATGCACAAAGTTATAAAAAATATTGGCTAAATTTACCTTCAGGCTGTGTGTATAAGGTGTATATGTAACATAAATGCATTCTGTGCTTAGATTTATGTCCCATCACCATGATATCTCATTATGGTATGCAATTATTCCAAAATACGGAAAAATCCCATATCCAAAATACCTCTGGTCCCAAGCATTTTGGATAAGGGATACTCAACCTGTAATAATAACATTTTCTTATACAGCACAGAATATTCTGTTGCGCTTTACAACTGGAACAACAGTAATAGAACAAGACAGACATAGAGGTAGGAGGGACCTGATTGCAAGCTTACAATCTACAGTATAGGGAAATAGGCAAGGAATATGTGCTACCTATTGCATAATGGTTCTGCCTGTATGATATGGTCACATAGCAATGTTGGCCAGGGGTCAGGAGGATATTAAAGTGAGTATGTGTAGACTGTATAGAGGGGATGTAATTGGGTAGCATATCATGAAGGTTATGTGGGCAGTTCTGGAATCTGACATTTAATAATATTCTTTGAATGCTGGGTAAATCTGAAATTACTGGTGGCAGAAGTGGGATACCTGTCAATGCCTGTATAAAAAAAAAAAACTGAACAGTTGCAGGCAGGAATATTTCATTCTTTATGGATTGGCAAGCGAAACCTTTAATGTGATTGTTGATTTTCCTCCTGTGTATGGTAAAATAATAATATATAGGAACGCCATGATAAATTTCCTGAAATTGTTACAGTGTATCAAGAAACGCTTCACATACTTATTATGGCAAACCATTATATAAATAAATACATATAAGAAAAATAAAATGAAACCATGGTATAATGTATTTAGGAAACTCATTTAGATTTGATTAAATCTGCTCTGGGGCACAAGTGGATATTGTGTCTTTGTGGAGTTGCTGGAGCAGATATAGCAATCTAGAAAGGGCTGGGATAAAAGTATTATATTCTCAGAAAGCATGGACTTATTTTCTCCTGGTAAATAACCAGAAGAGTAGCTGTAAATAGATATTATAGAGAGGCTTAGAGAATTTCTTAGCATTTCAATTATTTTCCATTCCCCCAAATTTATGATATAAAGCCGGATTCAAAGGAGGACGCAAATACCACTGTGACTGCAAGGATGCACCATCGGTTACACCATCAGTCGCACCATCGGTCGCATTATCAGACCCCAAAATGGACGTGACACGTCAGCGGTTTTTGAAGCCATCCCAATGCTCACTAACTTTCAGTGACTTTGCAAATAAATCCTCACTGCATCCATACAGGGAAATAGTCAGCATGCAAAATTATATACTGTGAAAACCATTTATCTTCTCAAAGACAGGATAACCTGTCCATGTTTAGGCTTATGGACATATAATGGGTGATATCGGTCCATGTAAGGACCACATAGAAAATACAGTGAGACAATACTGGCATCACATCGTCAGCAGAATATTAGGTGCAGCAGAGACCAGGGTGCTACCACACCGCAAGGTCACCATCTTACTCGTCTATCCAGGACGCTCTCAGCTGTGGTCATCACACAGTTGCTATGGAAGGAAGCGCATGGTAATACGGGGACAGTCACTGTGCACCTCCCTACTGCATGTGAATCTGTAGCAGACCTTTTAAAGAGGGCAGATGGAGTAGTTGTCCAAGGCAACCTGTCAGATTCAAGCTACCATTTTATAGAGTGTCCTCAATGAATCATAGCGATAAGCTGATTGGTTGCTATGGTCAACTTCTCTATCGGTCACCTTTAGAAGCTTTGACACATCTCCCCAGTCATTATTTTAGGTGGAGCATGCTGGGATCGGGGAGTTGTAGCAGGGGGGACAAGAGGGGTTGACTAATGATTACCTGGGCCCAGCTTGTGAGGGGGGGGGGGGGGGGGCTTTCAGGGGGCCAGGACAGCTGCTGTGGAACAGGTCAGCTGCTGTGTGGCACAAGGGGGCACTATTTGCAGGCAAGGCCACACCTACCTGATTTGGCCATGCCCCCGGTAACCGAGATCCGTTAAGAGAATATCATTCCTCTTGTGCACTCTCCTCCTACTGTCAGTCACCAACTCAGTCTGAAAATTAGGACAGACCACTCAGAATTTAGACTATTGGCAGTAACTAGTGTTAATGGGAGATGTATCAAGCCTAGGAGAGAGATATAGGCATCTATGTACTAAGCCTAGGAGAGAGATATAGGGGTCTATGTACTAAGCATAGGAGAGAGATACAGAGTTGCAGTGGGTAACTTCTCCACTTTATCTCTTTCCAAGGTTTGATGGCTTGATATATCTCCCCTCATGGAAACACATGATTATTGAAAACGTACTAATTTACTGCTGCAGACGTGCTGTTGTATGTATTCTTTACCAGAGTGCCGCCTACTGGACTATATATATATATATATATATATACATACACACAGTATATATTCATACACTAATGTCTCTTCCCAATCCTCACGCATCAAACTGACACTTACCGGTGTGTAATGCAAAAACATAGCAAATGTCCCACAACGTCATGCACCACAACCTGCCCAGCAGTGATACCCTAGCAGCTTTATTTTCTGTATTTACTTATTATGTATTCATTTACCTAGTTTAAAACGTGTGTGTATTTATTTTATTTATGTTTGATTGATATCAGTGGCATAACTACCGAGGGTGCAGCCGCACAGAGGATGCAGCAAGAGTGAGGGGGGAGGGCTACCGGGCCGCCTCAGAGTCCCGCGATTCGCAGGTATTTGGGGGCAGGGCCTAATGTCAGGAGCTCCCATCAGAGATCTCTGCTGGAGTCAGGTAGTGCTCGCTCTCCCTCCCTCTCTCCCCGACACTCTCTCTTTCTCTCTCCCTGATAGTCTCACTCCATGACAACCAGGGACGTGCAGTCAGGGGAGTCAGGGGAGGCAGTGCCTCCCCTGCTATTAATAATTAAAATAATACACAGAAGATACTTATGACACATATACTGTGTCATAAGTATCTTCTTTAAATTATTCTAATTATTTTAATATATTTAATCAGTTTGGGAGGCACCGATAGCCGTGCCTCCCGTCGATACTGGGAACGGGGATAGAGCGGGGGGCGGGGATAAACTCTTGGGCTGTAAAAGCCCATTGAAA
This sequence comes from Pseudophryne corroboree, assembly GCF_028390025.1. Lineage (NCBI taxonomy): Eukaryota > Metazoa > Chordata > Amphibia > Anura > Myobatrachidae > Pseudophryne > Pseudophryne corroboree. The sequence goes on along the minus strand of NC_086453.1, from coordinate 292,985,624 downwards.
ACAGCAGTGAAAGCGGCACTAGTATAAGTGCCTCGCTGACAGGGACACCATGCCCCTGTCAGCGAGGCAGATGTGATTGGACAGCGGATCCAGTGCTGGATCCGCTAGTCCAATCACCCACACGCAGCGGCGGGACAAGACAGAAGTGTAAATAATTACCTCTTCTAATTCCCCTGATGCCTCGCTGCTGGTGGTGGCCGGGAGCCTGACAGTAGCTGCAGCCACGCGGTGATCTCCCCCATATGCGCATCGCTGCTGACTGATGACCGCCGCAGCAGCCGCCTCCGTTACACTACACACCACTGAAAGCGAGAAGCTTGCTGCTGTCATGTAAGGTGAGCAGCTCCTCTCAGTTAGCTCTCGCGTGGTGCGGCCGCGGCGTGAGGGGTGAAATGGGGATGGTAGCGGCAACTGTGTTCACTCCCTGCAGCCCTGACCTCCTGTGCAGCAGAAAATGCCCGGGGGCGAGCGGGTGACGGTATTCAATATAATAATATTGTGCTCCTTGACCTGCGTGAGTGCAGGGAGGTGGGGGGTTTGATGGTGCCTGTGCCGGTTTTCAATATTAAATGATGCTCCTTTACGGGGGGGATGTTGTGTTAGCCACCACCAGTTAACATTTTATTTTATAACAGACGCCACTCCTCCTCATTTTTATTCCCCCTGTACGAAGCAAATGAGGAGGGACAGGCAGCTGTTGTAAAATAAAATAACCATGATGGCGGCTCTCGTAGACTTGATAAAGTGCAAAAAGGTGCCGTATATTACAATAAACATAACCTTTTTGCACTTTAACAAGTCGCTGAGTGCCGCCATCTTGCTATATATATATATATATATATATATATATATATATATATAAAAGTTGGTAGAAAGGCGGCACTCAATAGGGACTGGAACAGCAGCGGAAAATGATGAGACTAAGCCCTTAGATCAAGTTAACGTTTCAGTTATTTAACTTTGGTCAGAACCACGTAAGTTAAATACAACTGAAACGTTAACTTGATCTATATGTAAATAATAATAATCATATATTTAAAATCATATATCTATAAACCGTCCTTTTAAAATCCTGCATTTGCCCCTGGTCCCCCATCCTCCCGCCGGGGGCAGAGTCAGGTGCAGCCGTGCGCGGTGATCCCCTCGTGGGCTCGCTGTGCTTTGGGCCCAGTGGCGAGCTTTGCTTTGCTCGCCACACTATTATATTCCCCCTCAGGTGGTGGCGTGGACCACCACCCGAGTAAGAATACAGGCCTTTGGTCGGGATTTCGTCAGCATTTCCCCACCTGTTGGGATTCCAGCGTCGGTATTTCAACCGCCGGGTTCCCATCGTTCGGAAATTAACTGCATTCCCCCTCAGACGATACAGCATTTTTTCCCATTTAGATTGCAGGCCGGGCTCCAATATGTGAGGGCCTCTGGGAGCCCACTCCATTCACCCCCATCCTATATTCTGGCCCTGAGGATGGGGCTTCACTTGGTGCCTCCCCAGCCATTGACCTCACCGCACGTCACTGATGACAACACACACTCTCTCTTCCTCACTCTCTTCCTGACACTCTCTCTGTCTTTCTCCCTGATACTGTCTGTTTCTTTCTCTGACACTGTCTCTCCATCTACCTCCCTGACACTGTCTCTTTCTCCCTGACACACTCTCTCTCCCTCACCCTGTCACTGTCTCTCTCCATCTCTCTCCCTGACACTGTCTCTCCCTGACACGTCTCTCTTTTTCTGACACTCTCTCCCTTTCTCTCTCCCTGACACTGTCTCTCTCTCTCTCTCTCTCTCTACCTGACATTGTCTCTCTCCCTGACACTCTCTCTCCCTCTCCCTGACACACTCTCTCTCCCCCTCCCTCTCTCTGACACTGTCTATCTCTGCCTCTCTCCCTTACACTCTCTCTCCCTGCATACTCTCTCTGACCTCTCTTTCTCCCTGACACCCTCTCTCTCATTCTCTTTCTCCCTCCCTGTCTCTCCCTGGCACTTTCTCTTACTCTCTTTTGCTTCCCTCTCTTTCTCTCTCCCTCCCTCAGACTCTCTCTCTCCCCTACCCTTCTTGCTCCTCTACATTCTCTCTCTCTCTCTGACACACCTTTTCTCTCCGACACCCTCTCTCTCATTGAGGCCCTCTCTCTATCTCATTCCTTTCTCTATTTCTGACTTCGCTTTCCCTGAACCCCCCCCCCCACCTCTCTTCTTGCTCCTCTCTTTTTCTCTCTCCCCCTTACACCATTTTTGTCTCTCTCTTCTGCTCCCCTAAGGGACATTGCAGTGACACCAGCAGGGGGGCCCTATCAAAATTTTGCTATGGGGCCCACAACTTCTAGTTATGCCCCTGATCGATATGATGGCTCTTTTACTGTCTATCCATGATTACAGGCCTACCCTACATTTATGTGAGAGTGCTTATGATGGTACTGTGTTGCCTATGATGTATTGCTGCTCATGTGTTGCCTGCAATTTGCTCTCACTTCCACAATCTCTACGGCAACCAGACTCCAGCAGCGCTGCTATAGGACAGGCAGCAGCTGATATACATCAGGTCCTGGAGCCTACATCAGCCATATGCAGCAAACTGCATTACTTACTGTGCATCGTACAAATGTTCCATCAAAGGCAGAGCAGGAGGCGTCCCACCGTCTATTATTACTATTATTATCCTTAGTCACCGGGCACCATAGGTCCAGTGAGATTGCTAGCATCCCCCCCTCCTCTCCTTAGTTGCATCATGATTGACATGCTGTAACGTTTGGGGGTGGCAACTGTGACTGTTTTACAATACGGGGGCATGTTGCCCCCCTTTTTGAAAGCATGCCGAGCCCAGAACGACGCCGTCTGAGTTCCGACGGTCAGTTTGAGCAAGCTTTGGCCAAGAGCAGCTATCGGTCACGATGGTGATCCGATGTTGCATCTTCGGATGCGGCGCTCAGGGCAGTAGAGAGCCTGGCGGGGCCCAGGTACTTTTAAGGGGGCGTGGTCTCATCACAGGAGGCGTGGTCATGCACCCTAAGAAAAAAAATCCTGATTTTTATTTTTAGTGCCTCCCTGGCCACAATGCAGCCCAGCACACTGCACCACGTGTTAGGCTGAGGAGAAGAGCTGCAGTTGCTGCTGCCAGGTAAGGGGGTCCGGGCCCCCACTGGGCCCCTCCATCAGACCTGGGCCCGGGTAATTTGTACCCTCTTCCCCCCTCTCTCAGCACCACTGGCAGCGCTCAGATCGCAGATCCAGTCAGGAGGTGTCTATTTCATCTAGGCAACTTCTACAGCATTTGAATTTTACTTGTACGGTATTGCACAGCCGCTTCCTATGTAAATATAGTCACCATAACAAGAGAACCAGCACTGGCTTATCCTAGTGTATATCCCAGTATATAGGTGCAGCAGACATGTTCAGATCCACTGATTGAAGCAATAATACTAGGGAGGGGAGGGGGGAGGGGCAGATGATGGCGTATGCAAGGAAGGGAAGCATACGTGAGGGATGAGGGCCCTGCTTCATATAGTTCTTACCTACTCTCCGCCAGGGGTCGTTCAGAAGAGGGGAGGCCATGTGGAGTTTCAGTGCAGGCCCCCTCCTCTCTCACCAGCGCATGTCCCCAGCAGCATCTGACACTGTGCTAGAGTCTACTATGCAGGCGCCATTTTCCCTGTGATTTCTGTAGTGCACATCTCCAGAAAGATGGCCCCTGCACCATGATCATGATGAAATCTGCAGTGTCAGCAGAGAGGTAAGTATCCTCAATATGTACAGGGTTTGTGGTGTGGACCTTGCACCCATTATAGATATGACAATGCTCTCCTAGCCCGTGCGGGAGCCTCCTAAAATTTAGGGAGTCTCTTGGACTCCCAGAAGTGTAGGTGTCCCTCCTGCAGACCATCAGCTATTGAAATGAGCAGTAGAGGGGGAATGATGCCGCGAACAGGCTGCCCATGAGGAGGGAGAGGGGCCAATATGATGTGATATCAGTGATCATTTGAAGCTGTCTTGTAAGGAGAAAATACATGTAGGCAGGGGCACAGACAGCTGTGGCAGGCCCAGGTAATCTGAGTGGGCATGGTCAATGCAAGGAGGTGTGGCCAACCCCCCTCCTTTAAAAATATTTAAAAAGAAAGTTTCTGTGCAGAGGGGGGTTTGGGCGGTGCCGGGTGAGCAGCAGGGGGCGGCAGGGATGGCTGCTAGGGGTGGCGGATGCAATCATTTATCCCTACACGTCAAGCAGGTAGAGAGAGGACACTGCTGCAGCTGCCTCTCTCCCCAGCACAGCACACAGCAGCACGTGTGCTGCGCTTGGGAGAGAGGCTACTGCTGCAGCAGTGTCCTCTCTTTCCTGGTTCCATGCCAGCACTGTTTACATCAATGAAGGGAGGGGGGGGCAGCGGGACCTCCCCCAGGCCCGTCCAACAGGCCCGGGTAAACAATACCCGCTCCCCCCTCCTCTCGGTGCCACTGCATGTCAGCAAGTAGGCTCTGCTCGTGAAAATGTATACTCTGTCAGGATGGGGCAGACAGACCTGGGTGACACAGAGGGTGAGTCTGTGTGAAAGGACAAAGGGGGTTAGTTGGGAGGCGAGCTAGGAGGGTTTGATTAAAAAAAAAAGGCTTTTAGAGCTTTATAACACATATTTTATACTAGGTGATTCATTGCGCCCTACAGGCGCTCTTCACACCGTCGTAAAGGGCTATGCCCCCTTAACCCTTACACACCCTTGTGGCGTGCAATATTTGTATTATATGGAGTATTACTTCCAACCATAATTGTGTGAGTAGTTAAATATTGCACGGGCCTGCGATGGTTAAGGGGTCGTAGCCCCTTGCAACAGTGTGAACAGTGCACGCAGGGCGTGATGAATCACCTAGTAGGTGCTGTGGCAGGTGCGGGGGAGACACGGAAGGGGAAGGCGGTCCGGGAGTGCCGCAAGTTAGGGAGGGGTGGTTGCGCGGGAGACGCGGGTGGGGGAGGGGCTGGTGCGGTGGTGCTGCGGATGGACGAGGGGCGGGTGCGTTGGTGTCACAGGTGGGGTCCAGAGCCACTGTGGGTGTGCCGTGGGTGGGGAGGGGTGGGTGCCCGGAGGTACTGTGAATGGGGGAGGGGCGGATAATGCTTCTCCTGCTTATCCTCCGGAAGCAGCTAAGCTGCTGTCCTCCCTTTGGCAGTGGCTCTCTTGTAGACTCGCACAGCAGCCAGTCACTATTGTTAGAGCCGGTGTCCCAACACGCCACATTACAAGGAAGAAGATGCACTCAATAAACTACAGCTCCCAGCAGGCCTTAGGGCAGGAATGCTTTGGCGCTAAGGGCTGCTGGGAGGTGTAGTTTATTTTGTGCGTCTACTTCCCTGTAATGTGACGTGTTGGGACACCGGCGCTAACAATAGTGACTGGCTGGTAGAACTGACTGACTGGCTGAATCAATGTAAATGGTGAGAGTGCTGTGCAGTGTCAGTGACACTGCACACCCACTGCACTGCTCTGCACAGCACTGTCACCTTTTACATTGATTCAGCGTCCAGACATTACCCTCCGCAATATCACTCACTCTATCCGTTATATTAGCCATCTCAGAGCTTCCAGGCAGGCAGCCCAGGTGCTGTGTTTCGGAGACAGGGCCTCTGGGGATCTGGGCGCGGCTGTGGCGGGGAGGCACTTCTGTGACATCACGCGCAGAGGAGGTTCCGGTGCTCAGAGAGTATGCGATGTAGGGAGGGCTATGAAAGCCTTCCGCTGCACCACTTTCATACACATCTATGCCCGTGGCCGCAGCAGCTTTTGTTCCACCTGCGCCGCAGCTAGGGAGTGGGGATTGTTGATGCCGGAGGGGGCAGGCGGACTGGCAGCAGGACATAGGATGCTGCAGTAAAAGGATTTTTTCCCCCCTTATTAACAGTGCAGAGACTTGCTGCAGATGTAGTGGCATACCCTGTACCTTTTTGGCAGGTACAGTACCTTTTTTTTCTTGTCTGTATCGATTTATGTCTCTCCAAACTTCCATGGAAAGTATAGGAAAAGGGACGTGGCAACGCCACTGTACCCGTGGCCACACCCCCACGTCCCCTTTTCGAATTTGTACCGATTTTTATGTGGGTATGTTGCTGCAAATGCAGTGGGCGTATTTTGGGGTGTGGACGTGGAGCTGCAGCTCCATCAGCCCCATTGTTAATCCTGCTCTGGGGACACACAGCAGCCAAAGGGCAGAGCCTACCATTGGATGTAAACTGTGTGGAAGGGCGTTTCTCGCCCAATTAGCTGTGGACTGGGTGTGATAGACCTGCTGCTAATCCAATGAGAGCTCCTATCCACGCCCAGCGTTATACACACAGGCACAGTGTCACAGATTTGGGATATTATATAGGAGATTGGCTACTGTTCTTCTCCAGGCAATTTCTTATGCACAAACACAATGTAAACTTGTACATTTTTAGTATATTATCACGCATGTTACAGTGGCCCCATTTGGTGGGCAGCCTTTGGAAAAGCCTGGAAAGGAGAATGTATGAATGCGCTCTCCATTATCTGAAGTGCTAAGGGGACATAAATCATGACTTTAGGTAAACCAGTTAGAGTGTTATTACATTTTTTTTTTGAGGTTTGGTTACAGATGGAGGGAAGTAATTATCCGATGCAAAAGTGACATTACAGCCACATTACCGCATGCAAACACAAGGAAATGCCTGCAGAGTGTGAGAGATAAATTACTGGGCGATGCTGGAGGGGAAAGCCAAATTAATTTCATATTGTGTGTATTGATTTTAGAATCTGATACTAAAGAAATGTTATCAGCGGGTCGCTACAGTTTGTGAATTTAACACTGTATATTGCCGAAGCATTAAATATGAATAATAGCATTTGCAGTAATATATGCTTACACACAGGGCAGCCATCAGAAATTGTGGGGGCCAGGGCTAACAAAATGGGCATCCCCACCCCTGGCAACTGTGGAGCTATAGATCAGGGCTGGCCAAGCTGGTCCTCGAGATCTACCAACAGTTCATGTTTTCCAGGCCTCCTGGAGATCTGTAGAATTGTCAGTTAGGAATGAATGCAGCACATCTTAATTAGTAATGACTACACCTGTGCACCAGCTAGGTGGTCTGGAAAATGGGAACTGTTGGTAGATCTCGAGGACTGGTTTGGCCAGCCCTGCTATAGATCACATCATGTCCAGCCAGTATATATAATCCCCTAAATCAGGCATTCCCAACCGCAGTCCTCAAGGCACACCAACAGTGCAGGTTTTAGTGATATCCAGGCTTGAACGGGTTCACTACGGCTGGCCGGCGGTCGGGCTCCCGGCGACCAGCATACCGGCGCCGGGAGCCCGACCGCCGGCTTACCGACAGCGTGGCGAGCGCAAATGAGCCCCTTGCGGGCTCGCTGCGCTCGCCACGCTACGGGCACGGAGGCGCGCTACGCGCGCCACACTATTTTATTCTCCCTCTATGAGGGTCGTGGACCCCCACGAGGGAAAATAAGTGTCGGTATGCCGGCTGTCGGGCTCCCGGCGCCGGTATACTGAGCGCCGGGAGCCCGACCGCCGGCATACAGAAGACCACCCGCTTGAACACAGGTGACTTAATTAGCTACGCGTCTGGTTTCCCTTCGTGGCGCTGGTCCTCCCCCGCTCTGAAGGGAATCAGACGCTAAGCGTCTAGTTTCCCTTCATGGAGAGGACCTTTGGTGTGCGGTGCGCGATGACGTCATCGCGCACCGCACAGCATTGTGGCATAGACGCTAGGGGTCATAATTGACCTCTAGCGCTTATGCTGTGCTATGGGAGAGACGTCATGACTGACGTCTCTCCCATAGATCCGAGGAGAAGAGCGGCGCCGGTCTGCAGGGTCTGGAAACAGGAGCGGGGTACAGTAAGTATACTTTTTTTTTTTTTTCAGCGGCGCTACAAATGGGGGGCGTGACTGACCACGCCCCATGTTAAGCCACACCCCTAACTTTTGCCCGGGGCGCAGCAAGGGCAAGAACCGGCCCTGGCAGTGCCCCACCCCTGACAAGAAAACATATTTTATTGAGCACAAGTACAAATCTTGTAGGACATGCTTGGATTTATAGTTCAACAACAGACTGGTGCAGAAAGCCTAGGGGATTATATATACTAACAGGACATGCTGTGATTTATAGTTCCACAGTCGACTGGGGTGGGGCTGCCTATTTTGTTAGTCTTGGGCCCCGCAAATTTCTGATGGCAGAAATGCTGCACCGTTATAATGCTGCTTCATCTGCAGTAGAAATATTTCAGGGAATGCACAGGGGGAGACTAGTTTAAATGTAAATGACTTGGCTAGCATGAAACATAGGTAATTTCTGGTGACCGGTGCACTTTAAGGGAAAATAAATGCTAATTATACCCAGGTATATTTATGAAAGTTTTTGCCAGCTTTGCATTTATCCACTTTCCTATTTCTATTGCTATTTATCACTTTGCAATATAATGCATCAAAACCGATCCCAGAATGCAATGCCGTTAGCCCAGCCATTGTTCATTTCTGCTGTTTCAGTAAATATATCCCTGTAAATATGTTCATAGTCTAACCAGGAGGAAATAAAAAAACAACAACACACAGTTTAGTAAACTGCCTGCCCGTATTTCACAAGTGAGCTAATGAAAGGAAATTAAATCTGACATATTGCCAATCTTAATTGCTAATGTGTATAAAATGCCTGCTTACTTGGGGAATTTTAGGCTTTCATATCAGCTGTCCACCGTCAACAGGAAGGGACATTTTCATTCAGCCGGCTGGTTCTAGAGCTAAAGTTCATTAGCTGATTCTATAAGTGCCATTAACACAAAATGCAACACAGCTCTCTGATGGAGCATTTATCTGTCAACACAGTAATATCTGTAGCATCCCACTTTAATCCATTTAATATCACTTCTAAAACAAAAAGATAGCAATATCATTGTGAGGGAAAGGGAGGGAGAGGAGGTCATATGAAGGTCACGGGTTTCGCACAGCAAAGGTTTTGCATCAATGTACTTTAGTGATCTACCCAGCGCACTTCAGGATGACCTCCTCGGAACAAGCAAATGAAGAGTCCAATAATGTGTGGTGATGTGGACAAATCTCTAGAGGAGCGCTATACATGTGGTTTCTCACAATGTGGAACCTTTGAAAAAATGTATCCTCCCTATTCAGTCTTCAGTCGGTATTCACTACTCATGTAGGAATTCACATGGTATGGAAGATGCCTGTTTGAGTAGGAATATAACCAAAGTTATACAACAGAGGTCCAATCAGACTCATGCCACCAGTGTCACCTTGTAACCCCTGCATCTCTCAGCTACACCTTTATCTCCCCCCTGCATCTCTCCACCACACCATCTTCTCCTCCCTGCATCTCTCAGCCACACCATCATCTCCCCCCTGCATTTACTATGTGTCTCTCTGCCTGCCACCCCCCTTCACTATGCAACTCTCAGTCTACTTCCCCATTCACTCTGTGTCTCTCAGCCTGTTCTCATTCTTCACTGTGTCTTTCAGCCTGTCTCTCAGCCACCTCTCCCCTCTTTCCTTCACTCTGTGTCTCTCAGTCAGTCAGCCTGTTAATTAGCAGTCATCCGCCCACGTTTGTGCCGCAGAAGTACACACACAGTGACAGACTCTGCATGCTCCTTTTTGAGGCACAGCCTCAGGGCAGGACAGGGAGCGATGCATGATGTGACGTCGTGCTCCCAGCAGTCCTCGCCCTGTGGTAACAGCAGGAACTTCGAGCTCGGCGGTGCAGTGTAAATTAGTAGAGGCTGCAAGGTGGTTGGGTTGTACGGCGTACCGGCTGCTAATCTCTTAACAGTATGTAGTACCGGCCCGTACCGCCGTACTTGCACCCCTGAGCCTGCCCCCTTCATTCTGAGTTCTTTAGCCTGACCCCTTCACTCTGAGTTTTTCAGCCTCCCTTCATTTTGTGTCTCTTAGCCTTCCCCGCCCTTTCACTCTGTGTCTCTCAGCCTCACCCTCTCTTCTGTGTCTCTCAGCCTGCTCCCTTCACTCAGAGTCTTTCAGCACCCCCCCCCCCCGAAGTTCCCCTTTCCTGTGTTGCCTGGCAGACGCCCTCACCTGTAGGTCTGTGGGAGCTGAAGGACATTAAGGCGCCACAAGAAAAACAGAAAAGGAGATCTTCACTGCAGATAGCCAAAGCTGCGTGCTGTGTCAGCGTCCTGCTCCTGCCTCCCGGGAGGCGAACACGGCAGTAATGGTGTGGTGTGTCGCAGGTGCACTGCAAAGTGTGTGGCAGGCGGTACAGCGTACCTGCTGCCAAATTCTTAAGAGTACACTTTACCCGAGCATACCCGCACACTTGCACCACTGGTCCAACACCTCTGTGTGTGTACACTTTTACTATTCAGCAAATGTAACATCTCGATCAGAGGAACCGAGAGGGGCGAGAATTTGTAGGGTACTTTTTGCCTGAGCCTGGGTTTGGGGGGCCCAGCAGGGGTTCAGGTTAGTTGCACATCAGGCATTGCAGGGGGAGAAAGAAGACTGCTGGGCTCCGGTGGGTCCAGGGAGGCTGCTGCAGTTAAGCAGCAGCAGTCTCCTCTCTCTCCTTGCATACAGTGGCCAGCAGTAGTACAGGTTAGAAGTGTTTTGCGAGGGATCACACTGATCGCAAGAACACTCACACCTTGAGCTGCCCCTGGCTGAAGGGGACAAATGATGTGCATAGTATTTTTTGACATTTTTTCATTGGGAGGGGGCGAGGCCACACCTTCCTCAGTTAGGCCATGCCTCTAGTACCCAAGCCCATTACCACTCTCAACATCCCTGATTTTGATGCATAAACCCATGTACTTGGGCTTCCTGGTGCAAATTGAGGGACATGATCAGAGCCGGCCCTAGGCATAGGCAATCTAGGCAATTGCCTAGGGCATCTGGTATGCCTAGGGGCACAAGCAGCTGCTGCTGATTCAAATGATATGCGGCATGCCTATATTCTGTGTAGCATTTCGTATGCAGATACAGCCACAGTCGCACACAGTATATAGGCATGCCACATATCATTTTAATCAGCATAAGCTGCTTGTGCATCCTAGTCATATAGCAATGCAAATAAGATACATTTTCATAAAAAATAGGCACCCGACGTTAGCAGAGCTGCCAGTTGACTCACGCCAGGAACTATATGTGTCATTATGTGTATAAGGGCATTAATAATGTGTAACATATGTGTAAGGGGCACTATGTGTGTCATTATGTGTATAAGGGCACAAATAATGTGCGGCATATGTGTAAGGGGCACTATGTGTGTCATTATGTGTATAAGGGCATTAATGTGTGGCATGTTTAAGGGAAATTATGTGTATAAGGGCATTAATAAGGGTTGGCATAATGTGTAAGGCGCATTATGTTTATAAGGACATTAATAATGTGTGTCATATGTGTAAGGGGCATTATTGTGTGGTATTATGTGTATAAATGCATTACCAATGTGTGGCGTTATGTGTATAAGGTGCTCTACTGTGTGGCGTAACGTATAGAAAGGGCACAACTGTGTGGTTTAATGTGAATAAAGAGCAATATGGTGTGATGTAATGTGAATAAGGAGCAATATGGTGTGTTGTAATGAGAATAAAGAGCAATATGGTGTGGTGTAATGTGAATAAGGAGCAATTCAGTATGATGTTATGTGAATGAGGGGCACTACTGTGAGGAGTAACGGATATAAGGTAAAGTGGTACTACTGTGTGATGTATTGTGAATAAGGGACACTATCACATTATGAATTGTGAATAAAGTTGCACTAGTGTGAGGCATAAATTGAATTGGGGGTACTATTGTGTGGCCATGCCCCTTGCCACAAAAACACATACCTTTTTGGGCTGTGTGCTGAATGTGCACACTGTTCTTATTTAAATTACAGGGGGTAGGAAAACAAAAAAAGGACTGCTATGGGTGGGGGTTGATGGTGCTGGGAATGGGTGCAGGGTCAGAGGCAGAACTAGCGGTGGTGCTAGGGGGCACCAGCCAAAAATTTGCCTAGGGCATCATATTGGTTAGGGCCAGCTCTGGACATGATGAACCTAGATCAGTAGAAATAAAGTAAACCAGAGTGTTAAGATTAAGAAGTGAAAGTCAGGGAAACATTATAAGCCTAAGGTTTTACATAGTTACATAGTTAGTGAGGTTGAAAAGAGGCAAAATGCCCATCGGGGTTCAACCTGTATTCTGTGTTAAGCTGTGCATGTTATAATGCACCTGCTGAAGTAATGGTTTAGTACTATCAATTGACAACTATGGTTCTTACCACTCCCAGATATTTAATGTCAATATGTTAAAAGCTATAGCCTTGGATACTTTTTCCAGTTAGAAATTTGTCCAATCCCTTTTTAAATGTATTTACAGAGTCCGCCATTATTACCTGTTCCGGCAGGGAGTTCCAAATCTTTATTACCCTTACCGTGAAGAACCCTTTCCTACATTGTGTATGGAATTTTCTCTCCTCTAGCCTCAGTGAGTGCCACGTGTCCTATTCAGAGTTCTTTCAATAAACAAATCCCCTGCTAACTCCTTGTAATGACCCTTTACATATTTGAAGATATTAATACTGTCTCCTCTTAGACGCCTCTTTTCTAGTGTATACATATTTAACCTAGTAAGCCTTTCCTCATACTCCAGTGTCTCTAACCTTTTAATCAATTTAGTAGCTCACCTTTGTACTCTTTCTAGCTCCCCTATCTCTTTTTTATAATATGGTGCCCAAAATTGAACACAATATTCCAGGTGGGGTGCATCAAAGTTTTGTACAGTGGCAGGATTACATCCTCGTCCCTCGTCTCAGTGCCCCGTTTTATGCACGCAAGCACTTTAGTTGCCTTCTTTGCTGCATTTTGACATTGTGTACTGCTATTAAGCCTATTATCTATGAGCACCCCCAAATCTTTATCCACCACAGTTACCCCTATATTTTCCCCATTTAGAGTGTAGGATGCAAATGTGTTTTCTCTATCGTCCTAAGTGGATGCTGGGGTTCCTGAAAGGACCATGGGGAACAGCGGCTCCGCAGGAGACAGGGCACAAAAAAGTAAAGCTTTTACCAGATCAGGTGGTGTGCACTGGCTCCTCCCCCTATGACCCTCCTCCAGACTCCAGTTAGATTTTGTGCCCGAACGAGAAGGGTGCAATCTAGGTGGCTCTCCTAAAGAGCTGCTTAGAGAAAGTTTAGCTTAGGTTTTTTACTTTACAGTGAGTCCTGCTGGCAACAGGATCACTGCAACGAGGGACTTAGGGGAGAAGTAGTGAACTCACCTGCGTGCAGAGTGGATTTGCTGCTTGGCTACTGGACACTAGCTCCAGAGGGACGATCACAGGTACAGCCTGGATGGTCACCGGAGCCGCGCCGCCGGCCCCCTTGCAGACGCTGAAGAGAGAAGAGGTCCAAAATCGGCGGCTGAAGACTCCTGAGTCTTCATAAAGGTAGCGCACAGCACTGCAGCTGTGCGCCATTTTCCTCTCAGCACACTTCACACAACAGTCACTGAGGGTGCAGAGCGCTGGGGGGGGCGCTCTGAGAGGCAAATAAAAACCTTATTAGAGGCAAAAAATACCTCACATATAGCCCACAGAGGCTATATGGAGATATTTAACCCCTGCCTAACTTCAAAAATAGCGGGAGACGAGCCCGCCGGAAAAGGGGCGGGGCCTATCTCCTCAGCACACAGCGCCATTTTCTCTCACAGAAAAGCTGGAGAGAAGGCTCCCAGGCTCTCCCCTGCACTGCACTACAGAAACAGGGTTAAAACAGAGAGGGGGGGCACTGATTTTGGCGATATTGTATATATATAAAAGATGCTATAAGGGAGAAACACTTATATAAGGTTGTCCCTATATAATTATAGCGTTTTTGGTGTGTGCTGGCAGACTCTCCCTCTGTCTCCCCAAAGGGCTAGTGGGTCCTGTCCTCTGTCAGAGCATTCCCGGTGTGTGTGCTGTGTGTCGGTACGTGTGTGTCGACATGTATGAGGACGATGTTGGTGAGGAGGCGGAGAAATTGCCTGTAATGGTGATGTCACTCTCTAGGGAGTCGACACCGGAATGGATGGCTTATTTAGAGAATTACGTGAGAATGTCAACACGCTGCAAGGTCGGTTGACGACATGAGACGGCCGACAATCTATTAGGACCGGTCCAGGCGTCTCAGAAACACCGTCAGGGGTTTTTAAAAACGCCCATTTACCTCAGTCGGTCGACACAGACACAGACACGGACACTGAATACAGTGTCGACGGTGAATAAACAAACGTATTTCTCATTAGGGCCACACGTTAAGGGCAATGAAGGAGGTGTTACGTGTTTCTGATACTACAAGTACCACAAGAAAGGGTATTATGTGGGAGTGAAAAAACTACCTGTAGTTTTTCCTGAATCAGATAAAATAAAATGAAGTGTGTGATGATGCGTAGGGTTACCCCGATAGCAAATATTGGCGTTATACCCTTTCCCGCCAGAAATTAGGGTACGTTGGGAAACACCCCTTAGGGTGATAAGGCGCTCACACGCTTATCCAGTGGCGTTACCGTCTCCAGATACGGCCGCCCTCAAGGAGCCAGCTGATAGGAAGCTGGAAAAATATCCTAAAAAGTATATACACACATACGGTGGTTATACTGCGACCAGCGATCGCCATCAGCCTGGAGATGCAGTGCTGGGTTGGCTTGGTCGGATTCCCTGACTGAAAATATTTTATTCATGTAGAGCATTTAATAGGATGCATTCTATATATATGTATGTGAGATGCACAGAGGGATATTTGCTCTCTGGCATCAAGATAAGTGCGTTGTCCATATCTCCCAGAAGATGTCAGGGACACGACAGTGGTCAGGTGATACAGATCCCATACGGCAGATGGAAGTATTGCTGTATAAAGGGAAGGAGTTATTTGGGGGTCGGTCCATCGGACCTGGGGACCACAGCAACAGCTGGGAAATCCAACCTTTTTTACCCCAAGTTACATCTCAGCTAAAAAAGACACCGTCTTTTCAGCCTCAATCTTTCCTTTCCCATGAGGGCATGCAGGCAAAAGGCCAGTCATATCTGCCCAGACATAGAGGTAAGGGAAGTAGACTGCAGCAGGCAGCCCTTTCCCAGGAAAAGAAGCCCTCCACCGCGTCTGCCAAGTCCTCAGCATGACGCTGGGGCCGTGCAAGCGGACTCAAGGTGGGGGGGTAGTCTCAAGAGTCTCAGGGCGCAGTGGGATCACTCGCAAGTTGACCCCTAGATCGTACGAGTATTATCCCAGGGGTAAAGATTGGAGAGTCGAGACATCTTCTCCTCGCAGGTTCCTGAAGTCTGCTTTACCAACGGCTCCCTCCGACAGGGAGGCAGCATTGGAAACAATTCACAAGCTGTATATCCAGCAGGTGATAATCAAAGTACCCCTCCTACGACAAGGAAAAGGGTATTATTTTTCCACACTATATTGTGGTACTGAAGCCAGACGGCTTGGTGACACATAGTCTAAATCTAAAATGTTTTGAACACTTACATAAAAGGTTCAAATCGAGATAAAGTCACTCAGAGCAGTGATAGCGAACCGGAAAAAAGGGGACTATATGGTGTCCCTGGACATCAAGGATTACCTCCATGTCCAAATTTTGTCCTTCTCATCAAGGGTACCTCTGGTTCGTGGTACAGAACTGTCAATATCAGTTTCAGACGATGCCGTTTGAATTATCCACGGCACCCCGGGCCTTTTTACCAAGGTAATGGCCGAAAAGATGTTTCTTCAAAGAAAAAAGGCATCTAAATTATCCCTTACTTGCACGACCTAAAAAGGGCAAGTTCCAGAGAACAGTTGGAGGTCGGAAGAGCACTATCTAAAGTAGTTCTTCGACGGCACGACTGGATTCTAAATATTCCAAGAATCGCAGCTGTTTTCCGACGATACGTCTGCTGTTCCTAGGGATGATTCTGGACACGGTTCAGAAAAAGGTTTTTCTTCCCGAGGAAAAAGCCAAGGAGTTATCCGACCTGTCAGGAACCTCCTAAAACCAGGAAAGGTGTCTGTACATCAATGCACAAGAGTCCTGGGAAAAATGGTGGCTTTTTACGAAGCAATTCCATTCGGCAGATTCCATGCAAGAATTTTCCAAAGGGATCTGTTGGACAAATGGTCAGGGTCGCATCCTCAGATGCACCTGCGAATAACCCTGTCGCCAAGGACAAGGGTATATCTTCTGTGGTGGTTGCAAAAGGCTCATCTATTGGAGGGCCGCAGATTCGGCATACAGGATTTGATCCTGGTGACCACGGACGCCAGCCTGAGAGGTTGGGGAGCAGTCACACAAGGAAGAAACTTCCAGGGGGTATGGACGAACCTGGAAAAGTCTCTTCACATAAACATTCTGGTACTAAGAGCAATCTAAAATGCTCTAAGCCAGGCGGAACCACTCCTGCAAGGAAAACCGGTGTTGATTCAGTCGGACAACATCACGGCGGTCGCCCATGTAAACAGACAGGGCGGCACAAGAAGCAGGAGTGCAATGGCAGAAGCTGCCAAGATTCTTCGCTGGGCGGAAAATCACGTAATAGCACTGTCAGCAGTGTTCTTCCCGGGCGTGGACAACTGGGAAGCAGACTTCCTCAGCAGACACGATATTCACCCGGGAGAGGGGGGTCTTCATCCAGAAGTCTTCCACATGCTAATAAACTGTTGGGAAAGACCAATGGTAGACATGATGGCGTCTCGCCTCAACAAGAAACTGGACAAGTATTGCGCCAGGTCAAGAGATCCACAGGCAATAGCTGTGGACGCACTGGTAACACCTTGGGTGTACAAATCAGTATATGTGTTTCCTCCTCTGCCTCTCATACCAAAGGTATTGAAGATTATACGGTGAGGAGGAGTAAGAACAATACTAGTGGCTCCGGATTGGCCAAGAAGGACTTGGTACCCGGAACTTCAAGAGTTGGTCACGGACGACCCGTGCCCTCTACTTCTGAGAAGGGACCTGCTACAACAGGGTCCCTGTCTCTTTCAAGACTTACCGCGGCTGCGTTTGACGGCATGGCGGTTGAACGCCAGATCCTAAAAGGGAAAGGCATTCCAGAAGAAGTCATTCCTACCTTGATTAAGGCAAGGAAGGAAGTCACCGCGAAACATTATCACCGCATTTGGCGAAAATATGTCGCGTGGTGCGAGGATCGGAGTGTTCCGACGGAGGAATTTCAACTGGGTCGTTTCCTACATTTCCTACAATCAGGATTGTCTATGGGTCTCAAATTGAGATCTATTAAGGTTCAAATTTCGGCCCTGTCAATATTCTTCCAAAAAGAATTGGCCTCAGTTCCTGAGGTACAGACTTTTGTTAAAGGAGTACTGCATATACAGCCTCCTGTGGTGCCTCCGGTGGCACCGTGGGATCTAAATGTAGTTTTAGATTTCCTCAAATCCCATTGGTTTGAACCATTGAAAAAGGTGGATTTTAAATATCTCACATGGAAAGTGACTATGTTACTGGCCCTGGCTTCCGCCAGGAGAGTATCTGAATTGGCGGCTTTATCTTATAAAAGCCCTTATCTAATCTTCCATTCGGATAGGGCAGAACTGAGGACTCGTCCGCATTTTCTCCCTAAGGTGGTATCAGCGTTTCACCTGAACCAACCTATTGTGGTGCCTGCGGCCACTGGCGACTTGGAGGACTCCAAGTTGTTGGACGTTGTCAGAGCCTTAAAAATATACATTTCAAGGACGGCTGAAGTCAGAAAATCTGACTCGCTGTTGTTACTATATGCACCCAACAAGTTGGGTGCCCCTGCTTCTAAGCAGACGATTGCTCGTTGGATTTGTAACACAATTCAACTTGCTCATTCTGTGGCAGGCCTGCCACAGCCTAAATCTGTTAAGGCCCATTCCACAAGGAAGGTGGGCTCATCTTGGGCGGCTGCCCGAGGGGTCTCGGCATTACAATTCTGCCGAGCAGCTACGTGGTCGGGGGAAAACACGTTTGTAAAATTCTACAAATTTGATACCCTGGCAAAAGAGGACTTGGAATTCTCTCATTCGGTGCTGCAGAGTCATCCGCACTCTCCCGCCCGTTTGGGAGCTTTGGTATAATCCCCATGGTCCTTTCAGGAACCCCAGCATCCACTTAGGACGATAGAGAAAATAAGAATTTACTTACCGATAATTCTATTTCTCGGAGTCCGTAGTGGATGCTGGGCGCCCATCCCAAGTGCGGATTATCTGCAATACTGTACATAGTTATTGTTAACAAATTCGGGTTATATTGTTAAGGAGCCATCTTTAAGAGGCTTTTTCTGTTATCATACTGTTAACTGGGTTTAGATCACAAGTTGTACGGTGTGATTGGTGTGGCTGGTATGAGTCTTACCCGGGATTCAAATTGCCTCCCTTATTGTGTACGCTCGTCCGGGCACAGTACCTAACTGGAGTCTGGAGGAGGGTCATAGGGGGAGGAGCCAGTGCACACCACCTGATCTGGTAAAAGCTTTACTTTTTTGTGCCCTGTCTCCTGCGGAGCCGCTGTTCCCCATGGTCCTTTCAGGAACCCCAGCATCCACTACGGACTCCGAGAAATAGAATTATCGGTAAGTAAATTCTTATTTTTTTATCCCAAAATGCATAACTTTGCATTTCTCTATATTGAACTTCATTCTCCATTTAGATGCCCAGGTTTCAAGTTTAAATAAGTCATTTTGTAGAGAATCCACATCACTTTCTGAATTAATTACCTTACACAGTTTAGAACAGTAGCGGGCCAAGTACAGACCCTTGCGGTATTCCGCTGATAACTGGTGCCCAGCTAGAGAATATCCCATTGACCACTACTCATTGGCCCTCATTCCGAGTTGTTCGCTCGCTAGCTGCTTTTAGCAGCATTGCACACGCTAGGCCGCCGCCCTCTGGGAGTGTATCTTAGCTTAGCAGAATTGCAAACGAAAGATTAGCAGAATTGCAAATAGAAATTTCTTAGCAGTTTCTGAGTAGCTCGAGACTTACTCCTACACTGCGATCAGTTCAGTCAGTTTCGTTCCTGGTTTGACGTCACAAACACACCCAGCGTTCGCCCAGACACTCCCCTGTTTCTCCAGCCACTCCCGCGTTTTTCCCTGAAACGCCTTCGTTTTTCCGCACACTCCCATAAAACGGCCAGTTTCCGCCCAGACACACCCACTTCCTGTCAATCACACTCCTATCACCAGAACGATGAAAAATCTTCGTTAGGCCATGAGTAAAATACCAAACTTTTGTGCTAATTTACTTGGCGCAGGCGCACTACGAACATTGCGCATGCGCAGTTTGCGACAAATCGCTCCGTTGCGAAAAAAACTAACGAGCGAACAACTTGGAATGAGGGCCATTGTACTCTGTTATCCAGCCAATTACTTATCCATGTACAAATAATATATCCTAGGCCAAGTTCCCTTAATTCTTAATTTGATGATCAGTCTCCCGTGAGACACTGTATTGAAGGCTTTTAAAAAAATCTAAATAGACTACATCCACTGCTTTTCCCTGGTCAAGATTCTTGCTCACTTCCTCATAGAAGCTAATTAAGTTAGTTTGACATGATCTTCCCCTTACAAACCCATGCTGACTTTTGCTAATAATTTTAGTAGTATGCAGATAATTTTCTATCCTATCCCTCAAAATTCCTTCCAATATTTTACCCACTATAGAGGTTAAACTAACTGGTCTATAGTTACCCGGATTATCTTTAGTTCCCTTTTTAAATAAGAGCACTACCTCAGCTATGCGTCAATCCTTTGGTACCAAGCCTGATCTAATAGAACTATAGAAAATCAAGTATAGGGGTTTTGCTAACTGTGACCTAAGCTCCATAATAACCCGCGGATGAATGCCATCTGGGCCTGGTGATTTAGTAATCTTTATTTTGCTTAGTCTCTCCAGGACTACGTCCTCACTTAAAAGAGTATCAAGCCAAGAGTCATTATCTTCACTATCGTTATGCACTACTCTCACCGTCGGATACTCCCTGGTGAATACTGAGGGGAAAAAATTGTTCAGTATTTCCGCTTTTATTTTGTCATCGTTTATCAAAGCTCCGAGTTAATTTTTTAATGGGCCTACGCTCTCCTTCTCTATAGCGATTTGCTTTTCGTTTACAATTTTAGCTGCTCATTACTTTTTGCATCTTTTGTTGCATTCCTTATAATACAGGACTGACTCCTCCCCACCATTGGATTTAAATGTTTTGAAAGCATGCCTCTTTTTAGCCATTGCTACTTTGACCTCCTTATTAAGCCACATTGGTGTGTGTTTAGTACTCCTGCGTTTACTGCTCATGGGAATAAATTTGTGAATATTGCTATCATGCAACCCTTTTAAAGCATCCCACATTTACGTTGTGTCTTCACCTTGAAACAAAACTTCCCAGTCAATGTCGTTTAGTGCCCGTCTTAGCATATTGAAGTTAACTTTTTTAAGGTTAAATGTTTTGGTGGATGCCTTATGGGTATGTTTCTTGAATACCGATGTTGAATGTGATCATATAGTGATCACTGTTTCCCAAGGTGTCCCCAACATTAATGTTTGATATAATGTCTACATTATTGTAAATAACTGTGTCCAGAATAGTTTTACCTCTAGTTGGATCCTCTACTAATTGAGTTAAGTATTGATCCTTTAATGTATTTAAGAATCTGCTGCTCCTAGTTTTTACACATGAATCGTTACTTCAATTTATATGAGGATAGTTAAAATCCCCTAACACTAGGATGTCCCCCATTCCCGCAGCTTTTTTCAATTTGCTTTTAGTGAACAATTTTGCTGAATTATAATAATATAATTTATAATAGCTGTCACAGATTCAATATGACAGAAGTACCCAGGGCCGGTGCTAGGGTGTTTGGCACCCCCCTGCAAATTATAAATTTTTACCCTCCCTTCAATACTTTATAATGGCACAGTGTACACCGAAAGGGGTGTGGCCACACAATAGTACCCCCAATTCAAATTTTCTCACGCACAAACTTATTAACATGACACCACACACAGTGCCCCCGATTCTCATTACATCAAATTGTAGTGCCCCTTATTCACGCCACACAGTAGTGCCCCTTATTCACATTATGTCACAGAGTAGTGCCCCTTATTCATGTTATGCCACACAGTAGTGCCCCTTAATGCTCACAGTAGTAGTGCCCCTTGCACACAATGCTCACAGTAGTAGTGCCCCTTACACATAATGCCTACAGTAGTATTGCCACTTATACATAATGCTTACAGTAGTGGTGCCACTTATACAGATAATGCCCACAGTAGTGCCCCTTACACATAATGCCCACAGTAGTAGTGCTGCTTATACACATAATACCCACAGTAGTAATGCCCCTTACACATAATGCCCACAGTAGTAGTGCCCCTTACACATAATGCCTACAGTAGTAGTGCCCCTTACACATAATGCCCACAGTACTAGTGCCCCTCACACAATGCTCACAGTAGTAGTGCCCCTTACACATAATGTCCATAGTAGTAGTGTTGCTTATACAGATAATGCCCACAGTAGTAGTGCCCCATGCACATTATGCCCACAGTAGTAGTGCCACTTATGCACATAATGCCCACAGCAGTAATGCCCTTTACGTATACTGCAGCATAGATACAGCTCTACACTTACTTACCTGAAGCCTCACTCGTGCTCCCACCACTGTCCAACAGCTCCTTGCGCTTGGCGCCTCCCCATCCAGGGTCAAACACAGGATTTTGTTTTGATTTTGACATGTTTGATTACAGGGGAAAAAAATAAATAATAAGCTGTGGAGGTGGGATGAGCAAATGTATCCCAGGCCTACAATGTACTAATAGGCCCACACGACCCAGACTCAGGTCAGGTCATATGTCAGGTCTCCTATTACAATGTAGAAATAGCAATAGTAGTAGTAGGCTCACAACTCCCAGCACTAGCTGCGTCCTCCCAGTACACTGTAGTAATAGTCACTTCGCAGCCTAGGCTCATCCCCGCTAGAAACTAGCTTCTCTCTCCCTATATGTCAGGTCTGCCAATACAATGTAGTAATAATAGTATTAGTCACTAGGCAGCCCAGTCTCCCCCCCCCCCACCCCGCTTCCCCATCCACCCCTTGCTGCAGTCTCCCCACTTGTCAGGTCTGCCAGTACATTATAATAATACTAATAACAGTAATAGTCACTAGTCAGCCCAGACAAACCCCTGCCATGCACCCCCAGCCCGACACTTATTGCGTGCTCCCCATATGCTAGGTCTCCTAATACAGTGTAGTAATAGTACAGTCATTAGGCAACCCAGGCTCCCACACCCTGGCATTAGCTGTCTACTCGCCATATGTCGGGTCTCCCAGAAAATGGCCCAGCTACAGAACGCAGCTGAGCAGGCAGTTCCTTATCTGCTGTCCGGAGCCAGTGAATAACTGTCACTCAAAGGACAAAGGTTCATATGAGTGAGCTGGAAGGACCTGCGGGCTGCAGCAGCTCCCTGGCCCAAATTCAGCCATCTCCTCCATGGCTACAGGGTGCATGGCAACACTTATCTCTGTCTGTTAGGAGGTCTGAGCAGGGTGACCCGCCAAGGCAGAGACCAAAGCTCTCTCAAAAAAAAAAAAAAAAGTAAAAAATCTATGTATATATTTGGTGCGGCCGTGGTGATGTTTGGCCCAGCAGGGGGGTTTCTAGGTACCCCTAGGTGGGTGACTGAGACATTGATTGTGGACGTACAGACAGTCAGCTCCCCAATCCTCAAAGATGAGTTCTATAAATGGAGGAAAAAGCAAAACCTATTATAATTATTTCAACATTTATTTCGCAGATGTAAAAGAAAGTTAAAAAAAGAAAAAGGAAAGGATTTGTTTTTGGTCTTTGCAAATAGCATTAGTTTGAACCTCCATCTGCAGGGTGCTATAGGCAGCGCATGGACTATACTGTATCTTGCTGCAGCAGTGCTGCTGCAGCAAGTCTGCCAATCTTGCGCTAAGAGGTCATACAAGGATCTTCGTGGTAATGGAGGCTAGAGTAACTGACACAGGGCAGAGCCTCCTAATGTGATATAGCACCCAAGGGGATATGTTAGAACACATGAAAGCCAATAAATGAAATCTAAAACAAACATATAAGCTACTTATGAAACATCCACTACAGTGATAGCTGAATGTGCTGCAGTTTCAAGGACTTGTAAGCGCTGGAGATATGCAGGAGAAGGCATTGTTCCACACACATTTATTGAGAAGAGATGAAAGGGTCAAATTTTCGTCTAAGGCAAATATTAAAAATTCTTATGATAGTTTTTCCTCTGAAACGCGAGGTACTGGGATGTTATTTCATATTAAGAACTGCAAAACACAGGAAGGACTGTGCTAAGACAGAGAGAGAGAACATTTTCTTTTTTGCTTTTTCTCAGTGTTTTCTTCTCCTGGTACTGCCAGTGTGGACTGTGATGGCAGAGAGAGCTTCCCATGAGAAGCCACTACTATCACTGTAGCCCTACCCAGCTTCTAGGGGCTGGCTGCAGCTGATGCAGTCCCTAGAACAGGGGTTCCCAACCTCAGTGTTCAAGGCACACTAACAGTCCAGGTTTTAAGGATAGCCATACTTGAGCACAGATGACTTAGGGGTACATTTACTAAGCAGTGATAAGAGCGGAGAAGTTGCCCATGGCAACCAATCAGCACTGAAGTAACATGTATAATTTGCATACTATAAAATGATACAGAGCTGCTGATTGGTTGATGGGGAAATTTATCCACTGGCTCACTTTTCCACTCTTATCACTGCTTAGTAAATGTACCACTTAATTAGTACCAGTGATGTAACTACCGTGGGTGCGGCTGCTATGGGGCCCAGCCTGACTCTTCTGCTCTGCTCCTGCACTTCCCTCTCAATGTATGATTGCCATCACCTGTGCTGAAACACCTTTCTTATCCATTAACCTGTTCAACACAGGTGATGGCAATCATAAAGAAAAAGAAAGTCCAGAAGCAGAGCATTGTGTCCCTCCAGGAGAGGGTCATGTTGGTTGGTATGACCAATAGAAATGATCTGGCGGCAGCTGCAGGCAGGTAATGGGGTCCGGCTGGGGCAGTGCACTACTACTGGCGGCTGGGGCAGTGCACTACTGGGTAATGTAACTCCCATGAGACTGTGCTGAGGGGGTCAGAGGAGCATGTGCTGAGCTCTGATTGGCTCCTCTGACGCATGCAGATCAGCAGCAGCCTCATGGGAGTGACTCACTCTGTGGCTGTGACTGCTCTGCCGGCTGCTGGCTGATGCTGTGGCTGCCTGCTGTGCGTACACACGAGTGAGTACCGCATAATGTGGGGGTGATTGAATTTAAAATAATGTGAGGTTTCTGCAGTGTGCCTTAATGTGTTTGCGGGCATTGCAGTGTGGCATAATGTGTGGGTATAACAGTGTGGCATAATATGTGGGCATTACAGTGTGGTATAATGTGTTGGCACTGCAGTGTGGCATAATGTGTGGGTATAACAGTGTGGCATAATATGTGGGCATTACAGTGTGGTATAATGTGTTGGCACTGCAGTGTGGCATAATGTGTGGGCATTACAGTGTGGCATAATGTGTGGGCACTGCAGTGTGGTATAATGTGTGGGCACTGCAGTGTGGTATAATGTGTGGGCACTGCAGTGTGGTATAATGTGTGGGTATTACAGTGTGGTCTAATGTGTGGGCACTGCAGTGTGGTATAATGTGTGGGTATAACAGTGTGGCATAATATGTGGGCATTACAGTGTGGTATAATGTGTTGGCACTGCAGTGTGGCATAATGTGTGGGCATTACAGTGTGGCATAATGTGTGGGCACTGCAGTGTGGTCTAATGTGTGGGCACTGCAGTGTGGTATAATGCGAAAGCACTACAGTGTAGCATACTCTGGAGGTCATTACATTGTGGTGCAGCTCACCCCGATATGGATTAAAGCACAGAGCGGTGAGTGCCCAGGGAGCTCTGTACCCCTCTACCCCCTGGTGTGTGACCCCCCCACTACCCTCCTACTGCCCTCCCGTTTGTGACTCCCTGTACCCACAGACCTCCCCCTCCAGTGTGTGACCCACTGTACTCCCCTACCCCTCATGTGTGACCCATACCTCCCAACTGTCCCGATTTTCGCGGGACAGTCCCATTTTTTGGGGACTGTCCCACCCGCAGGCCGCGGAGGGGGGGGGGCAGTTGGGAGGCCCCTGCACTCCTGCTCTGCTAAGCAGAGCAGCGGTGAATAGACGCTGTGCGCATGCCCACAGCGTCTATTCAGTGCAGACAGGAGGAGAGGGGGCATGCCAGCAGCTCATGGAACGCTGGGCATGCCCCCTCATTGACGAAAATGGAAGCCATGCCCCTTTTATAGGCCACGCCCCCTTTTCGGGAGCGCACGCGGTGCAGCCGCGCGTGTGTCCCACTATCCTCAGGACGAATGTTGGAAGGTATGTAGGACCCACTGTACACCCCGTACTCCTGTGTGTATGTGACACTTCGTACCCCCACTCTACGTGTGTGTGTGTGTGTGTGTGTGTGTGTGTGTGTGTGTGTCACCCTGTATCTCCCCTCTCTGTAGAAAGGGGGCCCTTTTGAAATTTTGCTATGGGGCCCACAAAGTTTTAGTTACACTCCTGATTAGTACATTTATTTTGATTTAACCATTTGTGCTCAAGCACGTATATCACTAAAATTCGGAGGTCATTCCGAGTTGTTCGCTCGCTAGCTGCTTTTAGCAGCATTGCACACGCTAAGCCGCCGCCCTCTGGGAGTGTATCTTAGCTTAGCAGAATAGCGAACGAAAGATTAGCAGAATTGCGAATAGAAATTTCTTAGCAGTTTCCGAGTAGCTCCAGACCTACTCACAAATAGCGATCAGTTCAGTCAGTTTCGTTCCTGGTTTGACGTAACACACACGCCCAGCATTCGTCCAGCAACTCCCCCGTTTCTCCAGACACTCCCGCGTTTTTCCCTGACATGCCTGTGTTTTTCCGCACACTCCCAGAAAACGGCCAGTTTCCGCCCAGAAACACCCACTTCCTGTCAATCACACTCCGATCACTTCAACTATGAAAAATCTTCGTTAGGACGTGAGTAAATCTACTAAGTTTTGAGCTAAAATACTAACCGCATGCGCACTGCGAACCATGCGCATGCGCATTTTTTCCTTCATTGCTCTGTTGCGAAAATCGGCAACGAGCGAACAACTCGGAATGACCCCCTTCATACGGATATACGGATATCTTGCACCAGGTCTAGAGCTGGTGCAAGTGCTCCTTCCACAAGCAAATGTATAGGGGCGATACAGTCACGTAGCTGGGTGACAATCTGCATACAGAATAACCACAGTTATCTCCATGCACGCAGTGTGAGTGCAATTGCGGAGACACACTCAATGCACCAAATTACTGTACATGCACACATGAAAACAAGAAATAGACTTTGCTCTCATGTCAGCGCAATCTCCATGGATTTGTATGTGGGTAAAATGGCCTAGTGTTCTCACCAGACCAGAGGTGAATGTAGTCAATAATTAGCCATTACCTTTAGCAGGTGTGTTTGTTTATAGAGAGAGAGCGCATGAACAGGAAACAGGGCCGGTTCTAGACCTTGTCGCGCCCAGGGCGAAAGTATCCTTTGGTGCGCGCCCCCCCCCCCCCCCAACAGGTAAAAAAGGGTTTGTGCGCGACGTAGGCGTGCAGCAAAAAAGGGGTGTGGCTTCATAGGGAAGGGGCGTGGTCACAGTTTTGCTCCCTGTAGCTGTTCCCTCAGTAGTTGTTCCTCCGGTAGTTGTGCCCCCTGTTGCTGTGTCCTCAGTAGTTGTGCCTCAGTAGTTTTGCCCCTTGTTGCTGTGCCCTCAGTAGTTGTGCCCCTGTAGTTTTGCCCCCTGTTGCTGTGCCCTCAGTAGTTGTGCCTCAGTAGTTTTGCCCCTTGTTGCTGTGCCCTCAGTAGTTGTGCCCCTTTAGTTTTGCCCCCTGTTGCTGTGCCCTCAGTAGTTGTGCCCCTGTAGTTTTGCCCCCTGTTGCTGTGCCCTCAGTAGTTGTGCCCCCTGTTGCTGTGCCCTCATTAGTTGTGCCCCTGTAGTTTT
This sequence comes from Pseudophryne corroboree, assembly GCF_028390025.1. Classification (NCBI taxonomy): domain Eukaryota; kingdom Metazoa; phylum Chordata; class Amphibia; order Anura; family Myobatrachidae; genus Pseudophryne; species Pseudophryne corroboree. Next base: position 292,958,581 of record NC_086453.1, on the reverse strand, counting down.
GCCCCCTGTAGCTGTGCCCTCAGTAGTTGTGCCCCTGTAGTGTTGCCCCTTGTTGCTGTGCCCTCAGTAGTTGTGCCCCTGTAGTTTCTCTATCGTCCTAAGTGGATGCTGGGGTTCCTGAAAGGACCATGGGGAATAGCGGCTCCGCAGGAGACAGGGCACAAAAAAGTAAAGCTTTACTAGGTCAGGTGGTGTGCACTGGCTCCTCCCCCTATGACCCTCCTCCAGACTCCAGTTAGATTTTGTGCCCGAACGAGAAGGGTGCAATCTAGGTGGCTCTCCTAAAGAGCTGCTTAGAGAAAGTTTAGTTTAGGTTTTTTTTCTTTACAGTGAGTCCTGCTGGCAACAGGATCACTGCAACGTGGGACTTAGGGGGAAAGTAGTAAACTCACCTGCATGCAGAGTGGATTTGCTGCTTGGCTACTGGACACCATTAGCTCCAGAGGGATCGAACACAGGCCCAGCCGTGGAGTCCGGTCCCGGAGCCGCGCCACCGACCCCCTTGCAGATGCTGAAGCGTGAAGAGGTCCGGAAACCGGCGGCTGAAGACTCCTCAGTCTTCATAAGGTAGCGCACAGCACTGCAGCTGTGCGCCATTTTCCTCTCAGCACACTTCACTGGGCAGTCACTGAGGGTGCAGAGCGCTGGGGGGGGGCGCTCTGAGAGGCAAATATAAACCTTATACAAGGCTAAAAATACCTCACATATAGCCCATAGGGGCTATATGGAGATATTTAACCCCTGCCTGACTGGAAAAATAGCGGGAGAAGAACCCGCCGAAAAAGGGGCGGGGCCTATCTCCTCAGCACACGGCGCCATTTTCTGTCACAGCTCCGCTGGTCAGAACGGCTCCCAGGTCTCTCCCCTGCACTGCACTACAGAAACAGGGTAAAACAGAGAGGGGGGGCACATTAATGGATATATATATATATATTAAAGCAGCTATAAGGGAGCACTTAATATAAGGATATCCCTTGTATATATAGCGCTTTGTGGTGTGTGCTGGCAGACTCTCCCTCTGTCTCCCCAAAAGGGCTAGTGGGTCCTGTCTTCATTAGAGCATTCCCTGTGAGTTTGCGGTGTGTGTCGGTACGTGGTGTCGACATGTATGAGGACGATATTGGTGTGGAGGCGGAGCAATTGCCAAATATGCAGATGTCACCCCCCAGGGGGTCGACACCAGAATGGATGCCTTTATTTGTGGAATTACGTGATGGTTTATCTTCCCTTAAACAGTCAGTTGAGGACATGAGGCGGCCGGACAATCAATTAATGCCTGTCCAGGCGCCTCAAACACCGTCAGGGGCTGTAAAACGCCCTTTGCCTCAGTCGGTCGACACAGACCCAGACACGGGCACTGATTCCAGTGACGACGGTAGAAATTCAAACGTATTTTCCAGTAGGGCCACACGTTATATGATTTTGGCAATGAAGGAGACGTTACATTTAGCTGATACTACAGATACCGTAAAACAGGGTATTATGTATGGTGTGAAAAAACTACAAACAGTTTTTCCTGAATCAGAAGAATTAAATGACGTGTGTGATGAAGCGTGGGTTGCTCCTGATAAAAAGTTGATAATTTCAAAAAAGTTATTGGCATTATACCCTTTCCCGCCAGAGGTTAGGGCGCGCTGGGAAACACCCCCTAAGGTGGACAAGGCGCTCACACGCTTATCCAAACAAGTGGCGTTACCCTCTCCTGAGACGGCCGCACTTAAGGATCCATCAGATAGAAAGATGGAAGTTATTCAAAAGAATATATACACACATGCAGGTGTTATACTACGACCAGCTATAGCAACTGCCTGGATGTGCAGTGCTGGAGTAGTTTGGTCAGAATCCCTGATTGAAAAAATAAAGGATGCATTTATCTATATGCGTGATGCACAGAGGGATATTTGCACACTGGCATCTCGGGTGAGTGCTATGTCCATTTCAGCCTTTTCGCTCCTACAAAAATAAGAGAGCAAAGGGCTTGTCGTACCTGCCACGAGGCAGAGGAAGAGGGAAGAGACACCAACAGGCAGCTCCTTCCCAGGAACAGAAGCCCTCCCCGGCTCCTGCAAAAACCTCAGCATGACGCTGGGGCCTCTCAAGCGGACTCGGGGACAGTGGGGGGCCGTCTCAAAAATTACAGCGCGCAGTGGGCTCACTCGCAGGTAGACCCCTGGATCCTGCAGATAATATCTCAGGGGTACAGGTTGGAATTAGAGACGGATCCTCCTCATCGTTTCCTGAAGTCTGCCTTACCAACCGTCTCTTCCGAAAGGGAGAGGGTGTTGGAAGCCATTCACAAGCTGTACGCTCAGCAGGTGATAGTCAAAGTACCCCTATTACAACAAGGAAAGGGGTATTATTCCACTCTATTTGTGGTACCGAAGCCGGATGGCTCGGTAAGGCCTATTCTAAATCTGAAGTCCTTGAACCTCTACATAAAAAAGTTCAAGTTCAAGATGGAGTCACTCAGAGCAGTGATAGCGAACCTGGAAGAAGGGGACTTTATGGTATCCTTGGACATCAAGGATGCGTATCTACACGTTCCGATTTACCCCGCACACCAGGGGTACCTCAGGTTCATTGTTCAAAACTGTCACTATCAGTTTCAGACGCTGCCGTTCGGATTGTCCACGGCGCCATCGGGTCTTTACCAAGGTAATGGCCGAGATGATGATTCTTCTTCGAAGAAAAGGCGTATTAGTTATCCCATACTTGGACGATCTCCTAATAAGGGCAAGGTCCAGAGAACAGCTGGAGACAGCTTTAGCACTATCTCAAGAGGTGCTAAGACAACACGGGTGGATTCTGAATATTCCAAAATCCCATTTAATCCCGACAACTCGTCTGCTGTTCCTAGGAATGATTCTGGACACGGTTCAGAAAAAGGTTTTCCTTCCAGAGGAAAAAGCCAAGGAGTTATCCGATCTGGTCAGGAACCTCCTAAAACCAGGAAAAGTGTCAGTACATCAATGCACAAGAGTCCTGGGAAAAATGGTGGCTTCTTACGAAGCAATTCCATTCGGCAGATTCCATGCAAGAATATTCCAAAGGGATCTGTTGGACAAATGGTCAGGGTCGCATCTGCAGATGCACCTGCGAATAACCCTGTCACCAAAGACAAGGGTGTCACTTCTGTGGTGGTTGCAGAAGGCTCACCTATTAGAAGGCCGCAGATTCGGCATTCAGGATTGGATCCTGGTGACCACGGACGCCAGCCTGAGAGGCTGGGGAGCAGTCACACAAGGAAGAAACTTCCAGGGAGTATGGACGAGTCTGGAAAAGTCTCTTCACATAAACATTCTGGAACTAAGAGCAATCTACAATGCTCTAAGCCAGGCGGAACTTCTCCTGCAAGGAAAGCCGGTGTTGATTCAGTCGGACAACATCACGGCGGTCGCCCATGTAAACAGGCAGGGCGGCACAAGAAGCAGGAGTGCAATGGCAGAAGCTGCCAAGATTCTTCGCTGGGCGGAGAATCACGTGATAGCACTGTCAGCAGTGTTCATCCCGGGCGTGGACAACTGGGAAGCAGACTTCCTCAGCAGACACGATCTTCATCCGGGAGAGTGGGGTCTACATCCAGAAGTCTTCAACATGTTAATAGACCGTTGGGAAAGACCAAATTGTAGACATGATGGCGTCTCGCCTCAACAAGAAACTGGACAAATATTGCGCCAGGTCAAGAGATCCACAGGCAATAGCTGTGGACGCACTGGTAACTCCTTGGGTGTACCAGTCAGTGTATGTGTTTCCTCCTCTGCCGCTCATACCAAAGGTATTGAAGATCATACGGCAAAGAAGAGTAAGAACAATACTAGTGGTTCCGGATTGGCCGAGAAGGACTTGGTATCCGGAACTTCAAGAGATGCTCACGGACGAACCGTGGCCTCTACCTCTGAGAAGGGACCTGCTACAGCAGGGTCCCTGTCTTTTTCAAGACTTACCGCGGCTGCGTTTGACGGCATGGCGGTTGAACGCCAGATCCTAAAAGGGAAAGGCATTCCAGAAGAAGTCATTCCTACCTTGATTAAGGCACGGAAGGAAGTCACCGTGAAACATTATCACCGCATTTGGCGAAAATATGTAGCGTGGTGCGAGGATCGGAGGGTTCCGACGGAGGAATTCCAACTGGGTCGTTTCCTACATTTCCTGCAATCAGGATTATCTATGGGTCTCAAATTGGGATCCATTAAGGTTCAAATTTCGGCCCTGTCAATATTCTTCCAAAAAGAATTGGCCTCTGTCCCTGAGGTCCAGACTTTTGTCAAGGGAGTACTGCATATACAGCCTCCTGTGGTGCCTCCGGTGGCACCGTGGGATCTAAATGTAGTTTTAGATTTCCTCAAATCCCATTGGTTTGAACCATTGAAAAAGGTGGATTTGAAATATCTCACATTGAAAGTGACTATGTTACTAGCCCTGGCCTCTGCCAGGAGAGTATCTGAATTGGCGGCTTTATCTTATAAAAGTCCTTATCTAATCTTCCATTCGGATAGGGCAGAACTGCGGACTCGTCCGCAGTTTCTCCCTAAAGTGGTATCAGCATTTCATCTGAACCAACCTATTGTGGTGCCTGCGGCCACTAGCGACTTGGAGGACTCCAAGTTGTTGGACGTTGTCAGAGCCTTAAAAATATACATTGCAAGGACGGCTGGAGTCAGAAAATCTGACTCGCTGTTTATATTGTATGCACCCAACAAGTTGGGCGCACCTGCTTCTAAGCAGTCGATTGCTCGTTGGATTTGTAACACAATTCAACTTGCACATTCTGTGGCAGGCCTGCCACAGCCTAAAACTGTAAAAGCCCACTCCACAAGGAAGGTGGGCTCATCTTGGGCGGCTGCCCGAGGGGTCTCGGCATTACAACTCTGCCGAGCAGCTACGTGGTCGGGGGAGAACACGTTTGTAAAATTTTACAAATTTGATACCCTGGCAAAGGAGGACCTGGAGTTCTCTCATTCGGTGCTGCAGAGTCATCCGCACTCTCCCGCCCGTTTGGGAGCTTTGGTATAATCCCCATGGTCCTTTCAGGAACCCCAGCATCCACTTAGGACGATAGAGAAAATAAGAATTTACTTACCGATAATTCTATTTCTCGGAGTCCGTAGTGGATGCTGGGCGCCCATCCCAAGTGCGGATTATCTGCAATACTTGTACATAGTTATTGTTAACTAATTCGGGTTATTGTTAAGGAGCCATCTTTAAGAGGCCCTTTCTGTTGTCATACTGTTAACTGGGTTTAGATCACAAGTTGTACGGTGTGATTGGTGTGGCTGGTATGAGTCTTACCCGGGATTCAAAATGCCTCCCTTATTGTGTATGCTCGTCCGGGCACAGTACCTAACTGGAGTCTGGAGGAGGGTCATAGGGGGAGGAGCCAGTGCACACCACCTGACCTAGTAAAGCTTTACTTTTTTGTGCCCTGTCTCCTGCGGAGCCGCTATTCCCCATGGTCCTTTCAGGAACCCCAGCATCCACTACGGACTCCGAGAAATAGAATTATCGGTAAGTAAATTCTTATTTTTGCCCCTGTTGCTGTGTCCTCAGTAGTTGTGCCCCTGTAGTGTTGCCCCTTGTTGCTGTGCCCTCAGTAGTTGTGCCCCTGTAGTTTTGCCCCTTGTTGCTGTGTCCTCAGTAGTTGTGCCCCTGTAGTTTTGCCCCCTGTAGCTGTGCCCTCAGTAGTTGTGCCCCTGTAGTTTTGCCCCTGTTGCTGTGTCCTCAGTAGTTGTGCCCCTGTAGTTTTGCCCCTGTTGCTGTGTCCTCAGTAGTTGTGCCCCTGTAGTTTTGCCCTTTGTTGCTGTGCCCTCAGTAGTTGTGCCCCTGTAGTTTTGCCCCCTGTTGCTGTGTCCTCAGTAGTTGTGCCCCTGTAGTTTTGCCCCCTGTTGCTGTGTCCTCAGTAGTTGTGCCCCTGTAGTTTTGCCCCTTGTTGCTGTGCCCTCAGTAGTTGTGCCCCTGTAGTGTTGCCCCTTGTTGCTGTGCCCTCAGTAGTTGTGCCCCTGTAGTTTGTCCCCTGTTGCTGTGTCCTCAGTAGTTGTGCCCCTGTAGTTTTGCCCCCTGTAGCTGTGTCCTCAGTAGTTGTGCCCCTGTAGTGTTGCCCCTTGTTGCTGTGCCCTCAGTAGTTGTGCCCCTGTAGTTTTGCCCCTGTTCCTGTGCCCTCAGTAGTTGTTCCCCTGTAGTGTTGCCCCTTGTTGCTGTGCCCTCAGTAGTTGTGCCCCTGTAGTGTTGCCCCTTGTTGCTGTGCCCTCAGTAGTTGTGCCCCTGTAGTTTTGCCCCTGTTCCTGTGCCCTCAGTAGTTGTTCCCCTGTAGTGTTGCCCCTTGTTGCTGTGCCCTCAGTAGTTGTGCCCCTGTAGTGTTGCCCCTTGTTGCTGTGTCCTCAGTAGTTGTGCCCCTGTAGTTTTGCCCCCTGTAGCTGTGCCCTCAGTAGTTGTGCCCCTGTAGTTTTGCCCCTGTTGCTGTGTCCTCAGTAGTTGTGCCCCTGTAGTGTTGCCCCTTGTTGCTGTGCCCTCAGTAGTTGTGCCCCTATAGTTTTGCCCCCTGTTGCTGTGTCCTCAGTAGTTGTGCCCCTGTAGTTTTGCCCCCTGTTGCTGTGTCCTCAGTAGTTGTGCCCCTGTAGTTTTGCCCCTTGTTGCTGTGCCCTCAGTAGTTGTGCCCCTGTAGTGTTGCCCCTTGTTGCTGTGCCCTCAGTAGTTGTGCCCCTGTAGTTTTGCCCCCTGTTGCTGTGCCCTCAGTAGTTGTGCCCCTGTAGTTTTGCCCCCTGTTGCTGTGCCCTCAGTAGTTGTGCCCCTGTAGTGTTGCCCCTTGTTGCTGTGTCCTCAGTAGTTGTGCCCCTATAGTTTTGCCCCCTGTTGCTGTGTCCTCAGTAGTTGTGCCCCTGTAGTTTTGCCCCCTGTTGCTGTGTCCTCAGTAGTTGTGCCCCTGTAGTTTTGCCCCTTGTTGCTGTGCCCTCAGTAGTTGTGCCCCTGTAGTGTTGCCCCTTATTGCTGTGTCCTCAGTAGTTGTGCCCCTGTAGTTTTGCCCCTATTGCTGTGTCCTCAGTAGTTGTGCCCCTGTAGTGTTGCCCCTTGTTGCTGTGCCCTCAGTAGTTGTGCCCCTGTAGTTTTGCCCCCTGTTGCTGTGTCCTCAGTAGTTGTGCCCCTGTAGTTTTGCCCCCTGTAGCTGTGTCCTCAGTAGTTGTGCCCCTGTAGTGTTGCCCCTTGTTGCTGTGCCCTCAGTAGTTGTGCCCCTGTAGTTTTGCCCCTGTTCCTGTGCCCTCAGTAGTTGTTCCCCTGTAGTGTTGCCCCTTGTTGCTGTGCCCTCAGTAGTTATGCCCCTGTAGTGTTGCCCCTTGTTGCTGTACCCTCAGTAGTTGTGCCCCTGTAGTTTTGCCCCTGTTCCTGTGCCCTCAGTAGTTGTGCCCCTGTAGTTTTGCCCCCTGTAGCTGTGCCCTCAGTAGTTGTGCCCCTATAGTTTTGCCCCTGTTGCTGTGTCCTCAGTAGTTGTGCCCCTGTAGTGTTGCCCCTTGTTGCTGTGCCCTCAGTAGTTGTGCCCCTGTAGTTTTGCCCCTGTTGCTGTGTCCTCAGTAGTTGTGCCCCTGTAGTGTTGCCCCTTGTTGCTGTGCCCTCAGTAGTTGTGCCCCTGTAGTTTTGCCCCTTGTTGCTGTGTCCTCAGTAGTTGTGCCCCTGTAGTTTTGCCCCCTGTAGCTGTGCCCTCAGTAGTTGTGCCCCTGTAGTTTTGCCCCTGTTGCTGTGTCCTCAGTAGTTGTGCCCCTGTAGTTTTGCCCCTGTTGCTGTGTCCTCAGTAGTTGTGCCCCTGTAGTTGTGCCACCTGTTGCTGTGCCCTCAGTAGTTGTGCCCCTGTAGTTTTGCCCCTTGTTGCTGTGTCCTCAGTAGTTGTGCCCCTGTAGTTTTGCCCCTTGTTGCGGTGTCCTCAGTAGTTGTGCCCCTGTAGTTTTGTCCCCTGTTGCTGGGCCCTCAGTAGTTGTGCCCCTGTAGTTTTGTCCCCTGTTGCTGGGCCCTCAGTAGTTGTGCCCCTGTAGTTTTGTCCCCTGTTGCTGGGCCCTCAGTAGTTTTGCCCCCTGTTGCTGTGTCCTCAGTAGTTGTTCCCCTGTAGTTTTGTCCCCTGTTGCTGGGCCCTCAATAGTTGTCCCCTGTTGCTGGGCCCTTAGTAGTTGTCCCCTGTTGCTGGGCCCTCAGTACTTGTGCCCCTGTAGTTTTGCCCTCAGTAGTTGTAACCCTGTTGCTGTGCCCTTAGTAGGGGCGCGTAAAAAAAAAATACTCACCAGCCCCGCTCCTGCTTCCCGACCGCTGTTGCTGTCCTCCATCTCCGGCCGACGCTCCTCGGATCTATGAGAAAGACATCATGACGTCTCTCCCATAGCGCCGCACACTACACAGACCTCTGGTGTTTACGTCCGCTCCCATAATGCTGTGCGGTGCACAATGACGTCAGGCACACCGCAAGGCACCAGCAGTAGCGGCGGCGCCCTCAGAACAGTGGCGCCCCGGGCAAAAAGCCTGCTTGCCCGTGGCAAGAGCCGCTACTGACAGGACAACTAATGTAAAATAGAATATATAAAACTAATACTTTTGACAAAGACAATCCTGGTGTTCTGGTAGGTTAATAATCCATTAATAAGGGTCAGATGAGAACATGTAAATTAGGAATGGTTCCCTCTCCCCTCATACCCCACCAAGGCCAAGGTTCTCTGATGATCTGCCTTCTCGTATCCTTATTGCGGCTAAAAGGTTTGTTGCAAATCACTGGAGAAAGTTGGAGCCACTAGTGGCCATCTTCAGCAGTTGATGCACATTCAAACTCCATGGGGGTCATGCCGACCTGATCGCACGCTAGCTATTTTTTGCAGCGCTGCGATCAAATAGTCGCCGCCTACGGGGGAGTGTATTTTCGCTTTGCAAGTGTGCAAACGCTTGTGCAGCCGAGCGGTACAAAAAAGTTTTGTGCAGTTTCTGAGTAGCTCTGGACTTACTCAGCCGCTGCGATCACTTCAGCCTGTCCGGTCCCGGAATTGACGTCAGACACCCGCCCTGCAAACGCTTGGACACGCCTGCGTTTTTCCAACCACTCCCTGAAAACGGTCAGTTGACACCCATAAACTCTTTCTTCCTATCAATCCTCTTGCGATCAGCTGTGTGAATGGATCCGCAACGATCCGCTTTGTGCCCGTACGACGCGCCTGCGCATTGCGCCGCATGCGCAGTTTTGCCGAGTTTTGACCTGATCGCAGCGCTGCAAAAAATAGCTAGCGTGCGATCAGGTCGGAATGACCCCCCATATGCCGTAATTCAGCGAGTCTTTCTTTCTTTCTTTCTTTCTTTCTTTCTTTCTTTCTTTCTTTCTTTCTTTCTTTCTTTCTTTCTTTCTTTCTTTCTTTCTTATCGTTACAACCAGGGGTTAAAGTGAGCCGGAACGGGGCGGAACTGCGTTCCGTCAGTTCCACTTGGAGACGGAACGCAGTTCCGCCTCCTCTGGCTCACCTAACCCGGCGATGTGTCCCCGTCGCTGCAGGGAGATGACGGGCGCCCGCTGAGAGTGTGTTACCAGCGGGCGCCCGTCTTCCCGCACAGCGGCAGCCGGAGGCAGGAGCTCAGTACTGAGCTCCGCCTTCCGGCTCAGTCAGTGCGCGCTATGGGAGAGGAGCGGGCGGCGAGAGGACTGCAGCGGCCGGACACGTAGCGGGGCTTGGTAAGTATGGTGTGTGCTGTGTTTTTTTATTTATTTTATTTGTGTAGCAGCTGGGGGGCAAACTACTGAGAGGTCATTACTACGGGGGCATTACTACTGGGGGGCAAACTACTGAGGGGCATCTACTGGGGTCATTACTACTGGGGGGCATTTACTGGGGGACATTACTACTGGGGGCAAACTACAAGGGGGCAAACTACAGAAGGGCATTACTACTGGGGGACAGACTACCGAGGGGCAGTACTACTGGGGGACATTACTACAAGGGGGCAAACTACACGAGGGCATTACTACTGGGGGGCAAGCTACTGAGGGGCATCTACTGGGGGGCATTTACTGGGGGACATTACTACTGGGGGGCAAACTACTGAGGGGCATTACTACTGGGGGACATTACTACAGGAGGGCATTACTACTGGGGGGGCATTACTACTGGGGGGCAAACTACAGAGGGGCATCTACTGGGGGCATTACTACTGGGAGACATTACTACTGGGTGCAAACTACAGGGGGCAAACTACAGGAGGGCATTACTACTGGGGGCATAACTACAGTGGCATTACTACTGGGGGCGTAACTACAGGGGTTAAACTACTGGGGGCATTACTACTTGGAGGCATTACTACTGGGGGCTAAACTACAAGGGGGCATAACTACAGGGGCTAAACGACTGGGGGCATTACCATTAAGGGCATTACTACTGGGGGCACTACTAATGAGGGCATTGTAAAGGGGGCACTTCATAAGGGGCATCACTCCTGGGGTCATAAGGGGCACTGCTATTGCGAGCAATTGCATAAGGGGCACCACTGCTATGGGCTCTATATAAGGGGTGCTACCACTGTGGGCATTGTATAAGAGGCGCTACTGCTGTAGGCATTGTGTGTGTTATGGGGTGCTACTACTGTGGGCTTTATTACTATTGTGTAACGCCCCTTTTTTGAGACCACGTCCCTTTTTGCGGCGCGCGCCTACGGCGCTCGGAATACCTTTGTTGAATTGCCACCGTGGGAAGGGGGGTGAGTTCCACCACCTCTCTAGGACCACTTTAAGCACTGGTTACAACGTTCATTCAATTTCCTCTTTAGCCGTTCTTGTTCAACTATTTCTTAACTTAATGGCATCTTCTTAGCTTTCACACATACCTAGGCACCTGTTGAATGTTACTATGTTCTTATTATCTTGTTATGACTTTGGTAGTTTTAAATTGTTTTGCTGTTTTTTATGCACGTACATCAATACTCAATTGACGCACATGCTTAGAAAACAGAAAAACAATCTAAAGCCATCGTCATAACAACGGCTACAAAGTATCTGCCAAAACGGTCAGACGAAGGCAGGTCACAGCCAAAAAAACATTGCTAAAATTCCCTTGTACTTGTATTAAAGTCGCGCTGGAAAATTAGCAATGCTAGATTTCCATATGCCACTGACATATGCGCAGCTGAACATCCTGGTGGCATGTTACAAATGTGTGTACTACCTTTAATGTGTGTACTACTTCCTTTATAAACCCCCCTAAAATTGTTTTTCTTTCAATATTGGCGTCTTTGTTCTAGATGCGCAATGTAGATAACCATCCCAGTGAGAGTTTATATACCTCAGGCTCTTACTGAAAATACAGAGGTTCCAATCTCATATAGATTGGCTCCAGATATCCAAATCAAATATATCCCTTACTACGTTACATCCATTTTTTATAAACCACTCAATACTCGTCAATAACTATCCAAATGGGTATTAATATGTCTATGTAAACTAATTTGCTTTTTAAGAAAGTACTGCAGCATTTGGCAATGGTAATAGTGGCTGTAAATCTTAGGCAGATGGATGGAAATACTATTTTTACATTAGCAAAATAAATTATTGATAGTAATTACGTGTTTATTGTATATCTGGAAGGAACAAACAGAAGTGCCCAGCGTCCTGCTGCATTTCCCCAACAATGGCCTGACTAAAACGCCAAACACAGCATCTGTTGATGCTGGGAGTTGTTATCTAACAAAACGCTGACGTGTCATTAGCTGCTTCCATACCTGAATTAGGTTTATACATATTTCAAGTAAAGGAATGCTATAGTCATTTTTCTTATTCTATGCTTCTTCCTATAGTAATTAGTGATGGAAAAGTTGAATGTAAGGTTGTTTTTCACTGTGTTTTCTGCTTTGTTATCTGGGCTGCACAGAAGCGTTGGCTCAAAAGTCTGAATTTTTGATTGTTCTGTTGCAGGAATAAATGGTGCATTTAGCTAGATAGCTCCATTAGCAGCACTTGGTAGATAGTAATGTTGACCACACACTCAAGCAGCCAAATATCGAAAAGTGTGTGTTCCAATAATGCCCCCCCATGTGTACAAACTGAACATGATCTTGCTCCACACCGTGTGTGGCCGGCCATATCCCAGACTGAGTGAGACTTGTCTGCTGTGCGAGGATCTTGTAAAGACACCGTGGATATGGACAAACATAAGGCGTGGTGCAGAGAGGCACATCTGATCTCACATTGCATTCGTGGAAATAATTGTATACATTCGCCCCAATGCCGAGTTGTATGCATTATCATGTTTTACCAACCCCTATTTGTATGCTTGGTTTGCTACTTGTCATCATCATCATCATCATCAGTGCAGACTTGCACCAGCTTATACTTGGTGCAAAAATAACACCTGGAATTTACACTAAGGGGGTTATTCAGGTCACATCGCTAATTGATGCGACCACAATTTGGCAGCAGTAGTGTGCATTATGAGGTCTGGTCCTGCATGTGCACTAGCAGCCATTGTGATCTGATCGACAGGCAGAGGCGTTCTCAGGGCGGTGATGGAGCGTTGCAGGCAAAACGGGGGTAGGGTGGCGTTGTTTTCGGGGCGTCTGCGTGACGCCGCACGAAGCCTCTCCGATCAAGAAAATGACAGCGGACCGCCTGCATACGCAGCCTAGCTGTGGCTGCAGGGGGTCGTCCACAGTGCGGTCACAGCCACTGGGCAGGCCATTTAGCATGCTGGGCGGCCTTGCCCTGCTCAGGTCCCGTCCTGCGTGTACACTAGCAGCCAATGCATATCTCCCAACATGACCCTCTCCAGGAGGGACAAAATACTCTGCTCTTGGACTTCCCTCCTAATGTATGATTGCCGGCACCTGCATTGAACTAGTTAATGGATAAGAAAGGTGTTTCAGCACATGTGATGGCAATCATACATTTAGAGGGAAGTTCAGGAGCAGAGCATTCTGACCCTCCTGGAGAGGGTCATGTTGGGAGGTATGGCCAATGTGATTTGATCGACAGGCAGAGACGTTCTCAGGGCGGCGACGGAGCGTTGCAGGCAAAATGGGGGAAGGGCGGCATTGTTTTTGGGGTGTCTGCGTGACGTCACACGAAGCCGCTCCGATCAAGAAAATGGCAGTGGACCGCCTGCATACGTAGCCTAGCTGTGGCTGCAGGGGATCGTCCACAGTGCAGTCACAGCCACTGGGCAGGCCATTTAGCATGTTGCACGGCCTTGCCCTGCGATGGGCGGCCCCCAGCATGCGATAGAAATCCTTACTGATTAACCCCCTTTTTCTGACTCTGCATAGCCTGCAGATGCATCAATGCACCCTCTCTGTACTTTGCCTACATGAGAACACCCCATTGCACTCCCCCATCTCAACATGCTAGCTGAGAAGAGCGCTGGAAGGTAAGGCCTTTAATTCGGCTGGACCAGCTCATCAGGCCATCACCACTTCTGGCATTTGACAAAAATTCCAGATGGACAATCCTCTCCTGCCTGCAAGATTGGTTCCAGACCATGCACAGTCCATAAAGACTTAAAATACTGTCTGCAAGCAGACATACCTTCAGCTGGGAGGCAATCAGTTTGCCGGCTGTCGGGATCCCAGTGGTCAGGATACCGATGCTGGAATCCCGACACCCGGCACAATACCGGCGGTCGGAATCCCGACCACTGGCCAGATTCCCTAATTGGGTGGTGGTCCACTCAGGGCCGCAGCATGGCAAGCACAGGGAGCCTGCAAGGGGGCATGCTGCGCTCGCTGCTGGTATTCTGGCTGTCGGGATCCCGGCATCGGCCTCCAGACCACCGGGATCCCAACAACCTGGGTGTCATACTGAATCCCTTCAGCTCTGCATTGTAGTGACTGCAAGTTAATAAAACTGAGATTAACATATGAAAGAGGAAATCAATATCAAATATTGTCTTCTCAATAACAACACTGCTCAACCTAGAAGAACCCCAGAATACTCGGGATGTGATTTGGGTTCGAGTTGTTAAAAAAATAAAATCATTGGGTAGTAACTGGAACAATAATAATTATAATGTTATAGCAACAGAAAATCCTTTCTCTCTGAAATATGATTTACCAATTAGCTCTCTGCGCTATTTATTATGGTATGGCTGATGTTCAAATGATCAAACTACAAATTTTACTATATTTCATATGTTTTAATACACATAAAAATTAGACCGGTCTAAAATATCATAAACAATGTAAAACAATAATAATCAGTATTATCAAAAATACTATAGACTTAACACAAGGAGGTGGAGCCAAGCTACTATATGCCCAGTTCTCGTAATGGACAAATAGTTTTAACTATACTTCAGTCCGCATATTAAACTTAATAAAATGCACATTCATTTATTTCTGTAACCCATGTAGGGATATGAGTTCCTTAAGTGCTTTTTAAAGATGAACAATGTTCCATATTCAACTGCTCGTCAGCAAAGACAGAAATAAAGCATGAAAATGCGCTCCTGGACGGAGCCTTACGTGTAATAACCGTCCGTGCTGTGTATCGCAAATTGAAGCCCCCAAAGGTCTGTGTCGCGGTCCCGGTTTCAGGGGATCAAGCGTCTGCAATGACGCCCGCTGATGACGAGGGTATCCAGCCACAGGGATCAACGAGACCGCACCGTTTTGGTGCTGCTTGCAAGCACCCAGGTCCCGGTCTCTCTCCTCTCAATTGCTGACGGGCTATTGTTGGTGGCAATGAACAGCAATATTGGTAGGTTCAAGAAGAATATATGGGTCCAAAATCCACACTTCTGACGCGTTTCGCTCCTTTTACAGAAGCTTTATCCAAGAATTCTTGCTACCAATATTGCTGTTCATTGCCACCAACAATAGCCCGTCAGCAATTGAGAGGAGAGAGACCGGGACCTGGGTGCTTGCAAGCAGCACCAAAACGGTGCGGTCTCGTTGATCCCTGTGGCTGGATACCCTCGTCATCAGCGGGCGTCATTGCAGACGCTTGATCCCCTGAAACCGGGACCGCGACACAGACCTTTGGGGGCTTCAATTTGCGATACACAGCACGGACGGTTATTACACGTAAGGCTCCGTCCAGGAGCGCATTTTCATGCTTTATTTCTGTCTTTGCTGACGAGCAGTTGAATATGGAACATTGTTCATCTTTAAAAAGCACTTAAGGAACTCATATCCCTACATGGGTTACAGAAATAAATGAATGTGCATTTTATTAAGTTTAATATGCGGACTGAAGTATAGTTAAAACTATTTGTCCATTACGAGAACTGGGCATATAGTAGCTTCGCTCCACCTCCTTGTGTTAAGTCTATAGTATTTTTGATAATACTGATTATTATTGTTTTACATTGTTTATGATATTTTAGACCGGTCTAATTTTTATGTGTATTAAAACATATGAAATATAGTAAAATTTGTAGTTTGATCATTTGAACATCAGCCATACCATAATAAATAGCGCAGAGAGCTAATTGGTAAAGCAGCTTTGGGAATCAGCACAGGGACCACCTGTGCTAATTATTCTGACTTGAAGACCCCAAGTCAGTAGCTCTGTATTGCAGCTTGAGAATAATTAATTGATGATATATTAATTAAATTCAATTAAGCGCCTGGTTGCAGTTTGTGTGTTGGTCTCTGAAATATGAGTGTTCTTAGATTTAGTGTTCTAGGAAGGACCCAAATATTGTTGTTCCTTCTTGTTTGTTGAGTGATTGATATGTGTCCTATACGAGCACTGTGGAAAGTAAGGGATCTGACTTCATAGACACAAGGTAAAAATATTCAGTAAATCAATGTCTAGTAAACAATGATTTCCTCTCCTGTCTTCCAGCACATGACACCGGATTGGTCACCCTTCAGGTTGCCTTCAACAACCAGATCCTCTCCAACTCTGTTGTGTTTGAATATAAAGCGAGAGCTCTTCCAACACTGCCTTCCTCCCAGCATGACTGGCTGTCCCTGGATGGTAAGAAAACATCTTCAGCTCCATGTGAAATAACTCTAGTGAGATCATTAGTCTGTGTTTGCAGTGGTTTACCCCTCTGTCATGTCAGCCCATTCTGTAGATCCTGTAGTACTGGTATGTTATATTCGCTGGACTATGTCCAAACCTTTATTGCACAACAAATAATAATGATGCACAAAGTTACAGAGTTATCCCAACAAAGTCTGCAACTGTTTTCCTAGGCAATATATTTGTTGGTCCTCTTCCTCTACTAAAAACTGGGTTAGTGTAATCCAGGAACCTCAGTGCAGGAGCCTAGGTTGTCCAATAAAAGTTTGGGTTTCGTGTGCATGGACTTATTATTATTATTATTATTACATTTTATTTATAAGGCGCCACAAGTGTTTCCCGGTGCCGTACATACGGCACACATTAGAACAATACAGGGTACACAGAACTTAACATTACAGTAACTGAAAAACTAAAACAGAGTACGGGGAACAATTACCACCACAGTTCTTAGTACACACTACAGCTGAGATGTAAGTAAGCAAAGGAGTAATCAGCGTACTACAGGAGGCGGGCAGCCATTGGAAGAGATGAACACAAGCGAGAGTAGATGTGGGTATAGGTAGTCGCTGAATAGGAGAGGGGTGTTTTTGAAATGTGAGAGAAGAGGGCTGTAAGAACAGGAGGGAAGAGGGCCCTGCTCCAAGGAGCTCACAATCTAGGGGGAGGGGGGAGAGAGACAGGTGACATGAGGTGTGAGCAAGCGGAAGGCGGCTTGATGGCAGGAAGTAAGCAAGGCACAGATGGCCAAGGCATGAAGCAGGGGGTTGAGGAATGAGGAAGAGCGGCCTCGAGACTAGGTTATGCGGAAGGGTGTGCTTTGATGAACATGTGGGTTTTCATTGCCTGTTTGAAGCTTTGCATTTGCATATACATGGATTTACTAGTCCAGAGCTGCTGGTAAGAGTGGATCCCTATTAACATTGCACGTTACTTACAAACGTGTGGATCATAAAAAGATCATTAATATTTCTATACATACTGTACAAGCCGTCTTTTCTCCAGTTGTTATACAGGCTTCATTTTCATAATTAATGGTTTTCTAACGTATCATCAGGATCATAATAGAATTATGAGTAAAGTCTTCCCACTTTGCTTTCCCAGTAATTGCCTTTTAGTATATTTTCCCTTTCAAGTCACCACACAAAAAAGTCTGGCAATATTTTGCGTTGCGATCTTCCGCTGTTCCTGTCTGGTGGTGACGAATCATCCACCTTGTAATTGCTTATTTTGTAACTGTACAAAGTTATCCATCATAATTAACAAAAAGTATGGTGGGAAACACATCCTGCGAGGAGGGAAGCTGTGTGGAAATTTGTAATGGATTGCAGAGGCCTTCAGCGTGCTTAAAGCATAAAGTTGTGGGTTTGTTTCTACGGCAATAGTAGACGGGGAGACACTCGTATTTATTTCCCTGCCTCTAGCGGTTGCCAAAAATCATATTTCATCTTAGTTCCTGGGAACACTGCATGGAACTGTAACGAGTAATAGGTTCACTTGCAGGTTGGCAACAAGTTAGTGGTTAATGGATCATAGATAAACATTATTTATACATTTAACATCTAATCTATATACTATAGTGCCTAATTCAGGTGAGGTTGGAGGTGGCACGCACAGATATGGTAATGCAGCAGAGGGCGTCTGATATAAGTAGATGCCTTCTGCATGTATTTGGGATGCATTTGTGATCGGATCACCTGCGACATCATTGGCCACCACATCTCCAAAATGGCCTCTGCACTCCCCCCAAACAGAGGCGACACAACTCCATTTTGGGAAACGACTGCTGTCACTGCACCCACCCCCAAATGGCTGCAGACTGTCAATCTATTGAATACTGTAGCGGTAGTACGTCAAACGACACGGAACCCGTACTGTGGTCCAGCACAAAGTATTGAACGTCGGTACTTCATGTCATGTGCCTCAGATCCTTTGGTATCTCTCTTAGGCCCATTGAGTTGCATTATTATTTGTGTACTGTTTTAAAGTTTGTTTGATGTCATAATTTTGTAGTGGGCAGGGATAGAATAAAGTGTAGCCAATGAGATGATAAGCCAATGAACGTATCTTGTGGGGGCGGTGACCTGTCCATCGGGGCCAGATCAAGAGTTGGGGGGAGGGGGGGGCTGGTGCACTTAAGACCTCCAGCCCTCTACATCTTATCATGGTGGGTATATATTAATACTTAATTTAGTACATTCATTTTAAACCAATGTATATTAGTGTCCTCTGTCCCGCTTCATTAATCCGGCTTTGCTGTCCGCTCCTGTGCTTGTGGTAGTGGGAGCATTGCTGACAGTGTTGTACTTGGTAAATGAGGACATGCTAAAATTAATGAAGGTATCATTTGGGTAACTAAGAAATTACTTAATCACCTTATATATGACTTAATCACCTTTTATATCAAATCACATATTAAAGAGGTATAGATTGCACATAGGAACATATACTTGTGAAGGACTGCAGAATGACACCTGTCTGAAGAGGGTTTCAAAGAGTAAAACCGGTCCTGGCCTGAGCTGACATGTTTGGCCAGATGTGTCCAGCTAACATCCAATCTTCCAGCTGGATAAATGTTGTGGTACAGCTGGTAACTTACTGTTCCTTTAGAATCACTTTATTTAGCTCATTTTCTGTTGTGTAACTGTGACACTTGTGTAGTCTAACAGGTTTGTAAAGCTAGCATTTTGTGTGATTGTGCTAATACAATGAATGCTTCTCGTAGCCTAACTGAGAACTTGTCTCCAACAATACCAACTGTGCTGCACTCTGCCGGCTGGGACCTCCCATTAGGAAGTATAGAGTACATGTCCTGTAGGTGGTTGTGTCTTGTCAGTAGGGATAGCAGTGCCAAGTCTGATGTCGTAGACGCATTTTACACTGACCGTTTAGTGTCATCCACACTCATATTGCAGAGTTAGGGCTAACCATTGTACAAAACACTGCAACTAAAACAAAACACCAGGTCGGCGCTCAATAACAATGATGTTGATGTTCAGTGCTATATTTACACGGCTCTGTTCAGCGCCCACAAACCTTTTTTCTGTTTGTGTTTACAAAACACTGCAGTATGATACAGAGACAGCTCTCTAGTACCGTTCCTTGATATGGAGTTTAGGCCACCATTGAATGACAATGGACCACGTACTTTTTTTGGAGAACCACAAGTGCTCATTTTGCAAAGTTCCTCCTTAGCTGATAATAAATGCTTAAACAGGGAACTGACCAAAGAGGACCAATGGGTGTCTTTATAGCATTAAAAAAGGTAATAAACCGGCAAACACATGTACAGACTGGACTTTATTAGGACCTGGTGGCCCCTTCTGGCCACCCGTGATTTCCATTGTTGTAGTGTCTTGAACTGCTGTTCTAAACTGTAGAACATTTCTAATGTCATTTCTGTGAGAGAATGTCTATCTGGTCTCCAAATTACTTCTCAGTAATTGTACAGGACTGCTCAAGGTCTCCGCTGAATCCAACAATGGGGATATCTACAGTACTAGTAGTGACAGCACTCCATTGAGGGGGTCCGCATCTACAGCTGCAGACAAGAGTAAAACTGTATAGAAATGTCCTCAGCAAAATAGCCACCACCATGGAGGAAATAGAACAACCAACAACATGAACTAATGTACATGGGAACACAAGGAAGCATCATGATTGACAGAAGCCAAAGCGAATGCAACATTATGTCTTCAGGATCGCGGCAGACCAACTAGCACACTGGGAAACTTTGGCTGACAGCGGTGAGGCTGGAGCATGTATACAGATGGAGCCCTCTTCATCTTTGCCTTTAATAGGATTAATTGAGCCTGGGCAGTTGGATTTAATCCCCTGCTGTAATGACTTAATCCCCTGCTGTATTGTTCTCTCTGTATTGTATTGCAGCTGATAACAATAGATGAAAGGCTTATGCTAATAAACCTTGGTGCACCTAGGTGCAGCAGAGAAGCCAAGATGAGCTGTATATATATATCCATCTGTATATGTGTGAGAGGGAGGTGGCTGGGGCAGGGCTGAGGTATATGTGTGAGAGGGAGGTGGCTGGGGCAGGGCTGGGCATATGCAGAGGCGTAGCGTGGAGACATGACACCCGAAGCAGGATCATGTGACGGCGCCCCACCACACACACACACACACACACACACACACACACACACACACACACACACACACACACATATATATATATATATATATATATATATATATACAGTATATATATATATATATACTGTATATATTAGAGTTTTTTGTTAGCTAGTATTGCGCTTTAGACTTAATAGTTTTGAAAATGGCAAAAATTATTGTGCCCAATACTTATTTTTACTTCAGTTTTTTTTAAGAGAATAGATAATGGTCGGCAGCAACGCCAATGATTGGTCCTCTAACTGAATAGACCTCTTGCAAGAATCTAGATTTGTTGTTTCTTTGGGGTGCGCCTAATGTTTATAACCTTCTAAAAATTGAAGTAATGAACCTCTTATACCAATTCAATAGACAAGTAAAATAGCATCAGTCTTTTTCTTCTCCAAGATATACATATATTTATTTAAAAAATTGTTACTAAAACTTATAGCATCAAGGCAATATTGAGTACATAAAAACAATACAATTTTTCTGTGAATATTTGGTAGATGAATTTTCCATTCCCTTTATGAATCCCAATACCATGTCACCCACCACACACACACACACACATATATATGTATAAAAATTAACCAGAGCCAGTCTGATGCATACTCGGGGTACGCGGCTGAGTAAGGCTACACACTGATAGGGCACCGGGTAGCAGGAGTCAGACATTGCGGCTGCTCCTGATTGGCTCACGAACCGGCAACTTCCCTGACGACAGAGACTGGACTCTCTCAGCAGAGCGGTGGCGGCGGTGATCTGCAGTAAGCAGCACTGCTGGGGCTGGGGGCATATGTGTATCTGGCACTGGGGGGCATATGTATAACTGGCACTGCTGGGGGCATAGGTTTATCTGGAAATGCAGATTGTCTGGCCACGCCCCTTTCTTGTGAGACCACAACCCTTTTTGTGGCATGCGCCATGTCCCTTTAAGAAGTTTATTCCATCAAATGGCGCAAATTTTTTATTTGCTTACTAAAAAAAATAAGCTTGGGCTGGCCCTGATATTCACACACATATAGGCACAGACATATATATATATATATATATATATATATATTAGAGATGAGCGCCGGAAATTTTTCGGGTTTTGTGTTTTGGTTTTGGGTTCGGTTCCGCGGCCGTGTTTTGGGTTCGACCGCGTTTTGGCAAAACCTCACCGAATTTTTTTTGTCGGATTCGGGTGTGTTTTGGATTCTGGTGTTTTTTTCAAAAAACCCTAAAAAACAGCTTAAATCATAGAATTTGGGGGTCATTTTGATCCCAAAGTATTATTAACCTCAAAAACCATAATTTCCACTCATTTTCAGTCTATTCTGAATACCTCACACCTCACAATATTATTTTTAGTCCTAAAATTTGCACCGAGGTCGCTGTGTGAGTAAGATAAGCGACCCTAGTGGCCGACACAAACACCGGGCCCATCTAGGAGTGGCACTGCAGTGTCACGCAGGATGTCCCTTCCAAAAAACCCTCCCCAAACAGCACATGATGCAAAGAAAAAAAGAGGCGCAATGAGGTAGCTGTGTGAGTAAGATAAGCGACCCTAGTGGCCGACACAAACACCGGGCCCATCTAGGAGTGGCACTGCAGTGTCACGCAGGATGTCCCTTCCAAAAAACCCTCCCCAAACAGCACATGACGCAAAGAAAAAAAGAGCTAATATAGACTGGATGATAATGAGATGTAGTATGTATAAAGAAGAAAGAAAAAAAAACCACGGGTAGGTGGTATACAATTATGGATGGACTGCCGAGTGCCGACACAGAGGTAGCTACAGCCGTGGACTACCGTACTGTACTGTGTCTGCTGCTAATATAGACTGGATGATAATGAGATGTAGTATGTATAAAGAAGAAAGAAAAAAAAAACACGGGTAGGTGGTATACAATTATGGATGGACTGCCGAGTGCCGACACAGAGGTAGCTACAGCCGTGGACTACCGTACTGTACTGTGTCTGCTGCTAATATAGACTGGATGATAATGAGATGTAGTATGTATAAAGAAGAAAGAAAAAAAAACCACGGGTAGGTGGTATACAATTATGGACGGACTGCCGAGTGCCGACACAGAGGTAGCTACAGCCGTGGACTACCATACTGTACTGTGTCTGCTGCTAATATAGACTGGTTGATAATGAGATGTAGTATGTATAAAGAAGAAAGAAAAAAAAACCACGGGTAGGTGGTATACAATTATGGATGGACTGCCGAGTGCCGACACAGAGGTAGCTACAGCCGTGGACTACCGTACTGTACTGTGTCTACTGCTAATATAGACTGGATGATAATGAGATGTAGTATTTATAAAGAAGAAGAAAAAAACCACGGGTAGGTGGTATACAATTATGGATGGACTGCCGAGTGCCGACACAGAGGTAGCTACAGCCGTGGACTACCGTACTGTACTGTGTCTGCTGCTAATATAGACTGGATGATAATGAGATGTAGTATGTATAAAGAAGAAAGAAAAAAAAAACCACGGGTAGGTGGTATACAATTATGGATGGACTGCCGAGTGCCGACACAGAGGTAGCTACAGCCGTGAACTACCATACTGTGTCTGCTGCGACTGGATGATAAATAATGATATAAAAAATATATATATATCACTACTGCAGCCGGACAGGTATATATTATATAATGACGGACCTGCTGGACACTGTCTGTCAGCAGAATGAGTTTTTTATAGAATAAAAAAACACCACACAAGTCACACGACGAGTGTTTAACTTTTTCAGGCAATCACAATATAGTATACTATACCGGTGGTCAGTGTGGTCAGGTCACTGGTCAGTCACACTGGCAGTGGCACTCCTGCAGCAAAAGTGTGCACTGTTTAATTTTAATAATATGTATGTACTCCTGGCTCCTGCTATAACCTATAACTGCTCCCCAGTCTCCCCCACAATTAAGCTGTGTGAGCACAGTCAGATATTATACATAGATGATGCAGCACACTGGGCTGAGCACAGATATGGTATGTGACTGAGTCACTGTGTATCGTTTTTTTCAGGCAGAGAACGGATTACATTAAATAAAACTGCACTGGTGGTCAGTGGTCAGTCACTAGTAAACTCTGCACTCTCTCTCTAGTACTCCTAAGCTCCAGTAAATCAAGTGTCTCTGTCTCAATCTCACTCTCTCTCTTCTAATCTAAATGGAGAGGACGCCAGCCACGTCCTCTCCCTATCAATCTCAATGCACGTGTGAAAATGGCGGCGACGCGCGGCTCCTTATATAGAATCCGAGTCTCGCGATAGAATCCGAGCCTCGCGAGAATCCGACAGCGTCATGATGACGTTCGGGCGCGCTCGGGTTAACCGAGCAAGGCGGGAAGATCCGAGTCGCTCGGATCCGTGTAAAAAAAGCTGAAGTTCGGGCGGGTTCGGATTCCGAGGAACCGAACCCGCTCATCTCTAATATATATATATATATATATATATACACACACACACACATATACACACACAGATATATACACAGACATATACACATAAACAAACACACATATACACAGATATACACACAGACATACATGAACACACAGATAAACACATACATAAACACACATACACACAGACATACATAAACACACACACACACAGACATACTGTGAACAAAGAAATATACACATAAACGCACACATATACACACAGACATACATAAGCACACACATATATACGCAGACATACATGTATACACATATACACACACATATGCACACAGACATTTACACACATATAAACACATTTACACACAAACACCCACATTTACACACACAAACACACACATACATACACATACATATACACACATATACACATAAACACACAGTATACACAGACATAAACACTTACACATAAACACACAGTATACACACATCAATTCTCACCAAGAAGAGGGCAGCAGCTCTTCGTTCTAGCATGGAGGAGCGGAGCTTCTATGTGATTGACAGGTTGGGCCTCCGTGGGTAGGAGGAAAGGACTGAGGAAAGGGAAGGGGTAGCCACCACACTGCCTGCATGTTCCATATCACTGAATGCAAATGCAGTACCTGACAGCCAGGAAGGTTCTTCTGACAAGCCCCCAAACCTCCCCTCTTCCCTAATAACATAATAACACACCACACTGCACTGCACTTGACTCTCTGCATTGCAATCAGTGACATGGGCAGGGCTGGTTATTTATGTGTGAGAGGTAGGTGGTTGGTGTATATGTGAGAGAGAGGTGGCTGGGACAGGAGCATATATGTGTAAAAAGTAGGTGGCTGGGGTATATGTATGAGAGGGAGGTCACTGGGACAAAAGCATATATGTTTAAGAGGTTGGTGGCAGGGGTATATATGTCAGAGGGAGGTGGTTGTGCAGGGCTGGGTGTATGTGTGTGAAGAGGAGGTGGTTGGGATATATGTGTACACAGTTAGGGCCATGGTGGGAATTGAACCCATGACCTCAGTGCTGTGAAGCAGTAATGCTTACCATTACACCATTCGTACAATCATTCCAGTGTTCCTACACCACTACCCAGTGCCCACATACATCCAGCAACTGGTGAGCTGTATGACACTCCGGGTATATGTGTAAACACATATACCCAGCCGTACCCCATCCACCTCCATCTCATATATGCAGGGCTGCCATCAGAAATGATGGGGCCCGGGACTGACACAAGACAGAGCCCCCACCACCACACACCTGTCCGCTCCCCCCCCCCGTCTTCCCTGCATTCCCCAACTTTACCTTTTGAGCGGGCTCGGAGATGGTTGTAGTCAGGATCAGGGGGCAGGCAGCCACGGAGGGACATAGCGCATCAGAAGGGCAACCACGGAGGGACAGAAGTAGAGCCGCGACCCGCTGCCATATTCTTAATACAGAGCCGGCCAGTCGGAACTCACGGAACGGCAGCCAATCTGGAGCTGCCGAATGGCAGTTCCTGATTGGCTGCCGGTCCGTGAGCTCCGATTCGCTCTTGGCCGGCTCTGTATTAAGAATATGGCCGTGGTCCGTGTCTCTGCCTCTCCGTCCGTGGCTGCCTGCCGATGCGCCGGCAGGCAGATGATGTTCTTCCCTGAACCTGACTACAAACACACAGGCCCCATCTCAGCCCGGGCCTAGAGTACCCACTGTCCCCTCTTGATGGCAGGCCTGCATATACATATACACAGCCCTACCCCATCCACCTCCCTCTCATGCATATATAGACCCTCGCAAGCATGCTGCGCTCACCACGCTTCAGGTCACCACACTAATCTATTCCCCCTCGGGTGGTGACGTGGACCATCACCCAAGTGGGTATTCCGGGTGGCGGTCGGGATCCCGACAGTCGGGAAATTAACTGCATCCCATTATAATAACACCCACCCCACAGGCCAAACATTGCCAATTTTTTTTTAACTGGGTAATGCACCATTTGATGCCTCACACCTACTGTAGCTCCACCCACATTATCCACAGCTCCACCCCCATGGGGTCAGAGTATTTTGTCATTTCCGGGTCCACAATTTCTGATGCCAGCCCTTTCCCCAGAAGCAGCTGTGTCACACAAGTGATATCCGATCAAAGCTCTGTCATGTGTGCAATGTACAGGCAATCTGAACAATAAATGATCGGGATATTGCTGTGTAATAATTGTTGGAAATGACGTGTGCAGGTGTTGATATTGCAGAGTTATATAGGCATACACCAGCGGATGGCTCAAATTATGAACAGCCCAGTTACTTAATAAGTGGTGTTGGTTTATGGATAGATAACATGTATAGCCGTACTCACTGTTGCATATACACTGGTTCTCATAGAATGGAGTGTCATACAGCTCACCAGCTGCTGGATGTATGTAGGCACTGGGTAGTGGTGTAGGAACACTGGAAGGATTGTGAAAGACATGTGATGAACTAACACAGTCTCACAGAGTCTCAAGATGGCTCCCGCATATGCTCAGCAGTGATCTTGGTGGCCATCTTGGGATAGGGCATGAAGCCTCCCCGGAGAACAGAAAGACTGGAGCCTGTGCAGTAGCACACTCCTCTTTCAGGAATATTTACCAGTATCACAGGGCAATCTGTCCTTACCAATCTTATCAACACCTCTCTTTTTTCAGATGTTCCGTGTACCTTATTATTTGGTTGATTGTTATATTCAAGCTTCCTCATGCACTAAGCCTAGCTATCAAGGGTACGGGCAGAGAACAAAGCACTCACACTGTATGTCTGCAAGACGAATGTACAATCTCATAGCAATATTTCCTATTCTGTCCCACAGATGAAGACTGATTTTGCCATCTAAATGAAGAACATGGATTCTTTTGTTTGTATTTTTATTGCTGCTGTCTGAGATTGCTCATCCTCTTCTCCACTGATTTATTTACTTTGGGGCTGTACATTTATTTTATTAATAGACAGGTTTGTTTTTTTCTAGATAATATTTTTTTTTTTTTTTTTGCTTGTTGGGTTTTTGTTTCATAACAATACATTGTTGTGCACTTCATCATGAAGAATGATCACTATATGTAAGCGCTTGTCTCTGTGCAGATTTCCCTGCATGCAAGAGAGGATTGCTATTTGGCAAAGGCCTTATGGGTGAGTGTTGTCGTTATGGGGAGAACTGAGGGAAGGGTGTGGCATCTGAGGGAAAGGGTGTGGCATCTGTAGAGTACAATACAACAAAGGGAGAAACTTCACAGTGACATCCAACCGTCCGGTTTAGTTTCTCATGCCATGCTTATCCTGCAGATGTTGCTAAGGGGGTCATTCCGAGTTGATCGCTCGCTAGCAGTTTTTAGCAGCCGTGCAAATGCTATGCCGCCGCCCACTGGGAGTGTATTTGCTTAGCAGAAGTGCGAACGTTTTTAATGCAGAGCGCCTGCAAACATTTTTTGTGTAGTTTCAGAGTAGCTCAAAACCTACTCAGTGCTTGCGATCACTTCATACTATTCAGTTCCGGATTTGACGTCACACACCCACCCGCCCAGCGTTCGCCCAGCCACGTCTGCCTTTTCCCTGGCACGCCTGCGTTTTTCCGAACACTCCCTGAAAACGGTCAGTTGCCACCCAGAAACGCCCCCTTCATGTCAGTCACTCTGCGGCAACCAGTGCGACTGAAATGCATCGCTAGACACTGTGCAAAACTGCATTGCTCGTTGTGCCCGCACATCGCGCGTGCGCATTGCGCCGCATATGCATGCGCAGAACTGCCGTTTTTTAGCCTGATTGCTGCGCTGCAAACAAATGCAGCTAGCGATCAACTTGGAATGACCACCTATACTCAGACTTCTCAACAGTTCAGGCCTAATCAGTCAAACCCATTTTATCTTAGCAGCTAGCAATGCCTTTTCCAAGGTAGACGTTTTGTACCAATCAACCATGAAATATGTGTCCATTTGCAGCCTATGACCTGTCTCCAGGTTTGGTTGTCCTGCATGGATGTATGTCCTCATCTGCCATTTTTATCCATCTATTGGCTTCACTTTCTGAAAGAAAGACTGTAGGTTCATGTAAACTACTAATTGCACTTGCTATGTGTAAGAGGTGTACTTGTTGAATACCTTACTTTGTATCATGTTCTTTACTGGGTACTCGTCTACAATGAACTTAATCTTATTTGTTCAGAAGATGTTTCTGTGGCCCGTTAAGTGTTGGATTTCTTCATGGTGCCTATGTCTAGCGGGGCCATCACATTATTATCCCTTAGGTCTACAATAAAAGTGGGATCCGGTCTCTAGGTCGACAGTAAATAGGTCCACACTATATAGGTCAGTCACTATTGGTCGACAGTAACTAGGTCGACAGGGTCTTTAGGTCGACATGTTCTAGGTCGACAGGTCAAAAGGTCGACATGAGTTTTTCACATTTTATTTCTTTTTTTGAATTTTTTCATACTTAGCGATCCACGTGGACTACAATTGGGAATAGTAACCTGTGCCGAGCGCAGCGGTAGCAGAGCGAGGCACCTTGCCTGAAGCATGACGAGCGAAGCGAGCCATGCGAGGGGACACGGTGCACTTAATGCGGTTCCCGGTCACTGTACAGAGAAAACTACACCAAAAAAACATAAAAAAACTTTTGACCTGTTGACCTAGAACATGTCGACCTAGAGACTCTGTTGATCTAGCATCCCTGTCGACCTAGTTGCTGTCACCCAATAAAAGTTATGCTGTTGAGAGTAGGCACTTTATCTGTTTTTGGGTCTAGTATTCTGTATACAGTACTTTGGAAATCTCATTGTGCCCACCCAGAATCCATTCCACTGCCTGGTTTTGTAGCTTGTTGCATTTTTCTGTAAACAAATTCATTGCACCCCAAAACTTTGTTGTTTTATGTTGCGTTTCTCCCCATGTCAAAGGACACATAGCGGTATATGCAATTCCGGGCGAATTGCGGCAATTTTTCGCCCGTTTTTTAATTCGACACAATTCGACCGTCGAATTCCGTCAGGTGGGTGCCGGAATTCAACATATTCAATAAAAAACGAATTCGACAGTCCCGCTGTCGAAAAACGGCCGTTTTGACGGATTTTGATTAGATTTATAAAAATGTTAAAAAAAAACGGGGAAAAACGGTAAAAAATCAGAAAAAAAAATGCGTGGGGTCCCCCCTCCTAAGCATAACCAGCCTCGGGCTCTTTGAGCCGGTCCTGGTTGCCAAACTACGGGGGGAAAAATGACAGGGGATCCCCCGTATTTTAACAACCAGCACAGGGCTCTGCGCCTGGTCCTGGTGCAAAAAATATGGGGGACAAAAAGAGTAGGGGTCCCCCGTATTTTTTGGACCAGCACCGGGCTCCACTAGCTAAACAGATAATGCCACAGCCGGGGGTCACTTTTATACAGCGCCCTGCGGCCGTGGCATTAAATATCCAACTAGTCACCCCTGGCCGGGGTACCCTGGAGGAGTGGGGACCCCTTCAATCAAGGGGTCCCCCCCCAGCCACCCAAGGGCCAGGGGTGAAGCCCGAGGCTGTCCCCCACCATCCAAGGGCTGCGGATGGGGGGCTAATAGCCTTGAGTAAAATGTAAGAATATTGGTTTTTGCAGAAGAACTACAAGTCCCAGCAAGCCTCCCCCGCAAGCCGGTACTTGGAGAACCACAAGTACCAGCATGCCGGGGGAAAAAGGGGCCGCTGGTACCTGTAGTTCTACTGCAAAAAAAATACCCAAATAAAAACAGGACACACACACCTTGAAAAAGTAAAACTTTATTACATACATGCCGACACATACATACTTACCTATGTTGACACGCCGACTCTGGCCACGTCTCCGTCTGTCGACGTTCGGGGTACCTGAAAATAAAATTATACTCACCTAAATCCAGTGTCCTGTGATATTTGTAATCCACGTACTTGGCAAAACAAAAAAACGCATACCCGCTCCTCACGGACTGAAAGGGGTCCCATGTTTACACATGGGACCCCTTTCCCCGAATGCAGAGACACCCCGTGACTCCTGTCACAGAGAGTCTCTTCAGCCAATCAGGTAGCGCCACTAGTTGGATATTTAATGCCACGGCCGCAGGGCGCTGTATAAAAGTGACCCCCGGCTGTGGCATTATCTGTCCAGCTAGTGGAGCCCGGTGCTGGTCCAAAAAATACGGGGGACCCCTACTCTTTTTGTCCCCCATATTTTTTGCACCAGGACCAGGCGTAGAGCCCAGTGCTGGTTGTTAAAATACGGGGGATCCCCTGTCATTTTTTTTCCCGTATTTTGGCAACCAGGACCGGCTCAAAGAGCCCGAGGCTGGTTATGCTTAGGAGGGGGGACCCCACGCATTTCCCCCCCCTGATTTTTATACCATTCCATTAAAAAAAATATATATATATATATATAAATAATACTTGTGCCTCCTAAATAGACAAACCAAGTACCTAATCCCTTCTAATATAAATAGATATGCTATTACAAAAAAAAAAACACAAAAAAAACATGTTTTTTAAATTTTTTATTAGATTCCGCCAGCAAAGTGTGGCGGATTGAAAATGACGAATTTACTGTCTAAAAGCACTGTTGTCGAATTTACAATCTTCAATTGAATATACTTTTTTCGAAATGCCGCATTTGTACCATTGCAGAAATGTCGAATTTGACAAATGTCAAATTTCAAAAAGTCGAATTTGGAATGGGCGTTTTTTTGGCGAAAAGTACTGTATTGCATTGTCAAAAAAATTTTTGGGGGCGAAAATGTCCCGTTTTTCAACATTTTCGGGAATTCGACCGCAATTGCATATACCCCATAAAGTTTTCTTCACTGTTCTGGAGAATAATCTGTTCTATGAGCAAGCAGCTGTTATTGCTGCTTCACCTCAATATTTTACATAAAGTACAGGGGGGTTTATTCAAGTTGGATCTCACCGGTGCTACATCTTTGTACACAGCGGCTGTGCGATGATATGCTAATACCGCAGGAGGCATCTTGTGTAAATAGACGCCTCCTGCCAGATCCCCTCCTGCTGCAGCCAAGGATGCAGTGTTGGATCACTGCGTGCAAGGGCGTAGCTACCATAGGTGCAGGCAGTGCAGCTATGGGGCCCAGAGCTGAGAGGGCCCACTTTCCCTGTCACAGTTACATGTGTTATATATAGGGTGCAGCTACCATAGGTGCAGGGAGTGCAGCTGCTATGGGGCCCAGAGCTGAGAGAGGCCACCTTCCCTATCACAGTTACATGTGTTATATACAGGGTATAGCTACAATAGGTGCAGGGAGTGCAGCTGCTATGGGGCCCAGAGCTGAGAGGGGCCCACCTTCCCTGTCACAGTTACATGTGTTATATACAGGGTATAGCTACAATAGGTGCAGGGAGTGCAGCTGCTATGGGGCCCAGAGCTGAGAAGGTCCACCTTCCCTGTCACAGTTACATGTGTTATATACAGGGTATAGCTACCATAGGTGCAGGGAGTGCAGCTGCTATGTGGCCGAGAGCTGAGAGCGGCCCACCTTCCCTGTCACAGTTACATATGTTATATACAGGGTATAGCTACAATAGGTGCAGGGAGTGCTATGGGGCCCAGAGCTGAGAGGGGCCCACTCTCCTTGTCACAGTTACATGTGTTATCTGCGTGAACATCCGTTACTCAGGATGGCCGGTAAATTCACGCTGCTGAAGCCAGTGATGCTGTGTCCAAGGACCACCATGCCCAGAGGACAGCAGACACGCCCCTGTTTTCTGTCTATCGCTGCCTCCAAACATCAGTAGTATGTCATTCATAGTGCAGTGTTTGGAGTACTGTGAATGACATAATTGCCCCGGATTTGCACATGTGCAGTGCAGGAACCTGGGTGCACCTCTGAACCAGGCCCCCAATCTCAGCTAGGATTTCCCCTAGACCCACCAGTACTTAAGACTCACCATTAAATGTCCTCATCTTTCAAGATGTTTGCATAACACCCACTGGCGTGCGCAGCACAATTTATTAGGGGGTGCACCGTCGGGGGGGGGGTCTAGCACCGCCTTTTGGGCGTGTCTAGCACCATCTATTGATGTTCAACACATATAAAATATCCATATTTGTACCAATCCTAATAAACCAGATACATTGTCAGATGTGGTGTGCACCAAACAAACACCCCTGATGGCACTCACTGCAATTACACTGCTCCTCCTCAGCCTGGTCTTGCTGCACCTCTCTTTCCCCTGCAAGCTGCACCAGCTTACTTACAAGTCAGTCACTCACTGACACTGACTGTCGCAGACTAGTACTGATGCTGCTGGAAAAATGAGTGACGTGTCAATGCTGCAGCCGGCCGCCTGCCAGTATTGAATTTGTCTTCCTAAGAGGAACGCTGGCTGCATGCTGCTCCTCATCAGTGGCTGGCGTTGGCATAGCATAGAAGGAGAGAGGTGTGTATGTGGCGGGTGTGACGGGTGGGCATGCGAACAGCATGATGTAATCACGTCACATCACACTGTTTTTGTACATGGAGGTGGAGCTGGGAATTTGAAAGCCGGTGTCAGTGGCACCCTTGATTAACCCAGGCATCCAGTCAGTAATGCATTTCTGACAGGGTGCAGCGCAGAGGGGACAGTAATCAGCCTGCTCGGCGATCGCTGCATCAGGCATGTGAGATCGGGGTTCCAGACATTAGGGGGTGCCTGTGCGCACCAGGCACCCCCCCCTGCGCACACCTATGATAACACCTGTGCAAAATAAGGAAAAGGTAAGACCATCTTTAGCCCAATAATCCAAATACTACAGTAACTCTTATATAACCTCATATCCGCACAAACCCTACATCTGAAATAGAACTATCCCAAGCCCTTACAATCCACCTTCCTTACTTACACATACATATTATGAACATCAGACAGCATCATTTGCACCACTGGAACTGTGTAGTAAACGAAATACATATTTATTGTGTTATCTCAGCTGCTGTCTTGTGAAACTGGATAGATTAGTTTTGGTAATAGTTGCTCCTAATAAAGAGACACGCAGGTATATTCAATTGATGTCGGATCCTCTACGACGGAAAGGATCCACCATTTCAGTATTCAATTTGCGGCCAAATGCGACAGGTTTTGGCCGTTTCCGACAATGCCAATCCGACTTTTTTTAAAGTTGGATTGACATTGTCGGAAACAGGTTAAAACCTGTTGGGTTTGTGCCGCTAATCCGACAAAACACGTGGATCTGCGACTAATCCGCCGATCCACGTGTTTTCCGACAAGTCGGAATTTCTGACTTGTCGGAAAAACTGCAGTTTGATTGAATAGGTTGAATCTGGATTTGACCTTAAAATGTCGGAAACTGATGTTTTATCGACAAGTCAGGAATTCCGACTTGAATTGAATAGACCTCACAGTGACCAATCATGTGGCTCTTATCCTAGGCCCAGTCATTTCAGTGCTGGCTGCATGCCCTCCTGCACTATAGTCATTTCTACACCACTGATTCTAATAACATGACATAGTGGGTTCTACCCTGAAATAAACTTACATCTAGACCCTACTCCCTCTATATAGACTTAACCGGAGCCAGCTGCTGCCGCTAATTAACATCCCACTTAACGAGTGAAGTGGGCGGTCCTAGGTCACTTTTTTTCATTTTCTGAACTTTTTCATACTTTACGATCCACGTGGAATACAATTGGGAACAGTAACCTGTGCGGAACGCAGCGGTAGCGGAGCGAGGCACCTTGCCCGAAGCATACGAGCGAAGCGAGCCATGCGAGGGGACACAGTGCACTATTTGGGGTTCCCGGTCACGACCTTTTCCATGTCGACCTTGTTCATGTCGACGTCACACAGCCGCGGCGGCCCGCCCCACGTTTGGTCTGGCCACGCCTGCATTGGCCGGACCGCTCCTACAAAACCGCGGCCAAACACTGCCGTTTCGCCCCCTCCCGCCCAGGGACCACCTCTGCCCGTCAATCAGGCATAGGCGATCGCATCCCTGCTACAGCCTTCGGCCGTCTGGCATGTACCGGCGCACTATGACACAGGCGCATGCGCAGTAGAGACCCGTTTGCTCGGCTGCGATAAACAGCAGCGAGCAAACGGGTCAGAATGACCCCCATGGTTTCATAAACTTATAAGGAAACATGACTTACACCTTAGCAGACAATCTGAACCCTGACTATAGATAATAAGCCCTGTGATTTTCCACAGAGTGGGTTTGGAACACGGTGCAAGGCCTTTTTATTATCATTCTTCATCGCTCTACCATTTGAGATCATTCAGTCGGTTACAGCAGCATAGAATATTCTGAGGGAGAAGTGTGCTGATTCTATGGGACCTGCGCATGGGTTTGATAGTGAGGAAGAGCTAGGGCCACCGAAAGCTGAATGGCCGGGGTCTTCAGGGGCGTAACTAAATCCGGGAGCAGTAGCAATGCCCCTACGGAAAAAAATGAAACATTACTAAGCTTAGCACCGCACGCTGCAAAATTTGTCTTCCGAGCCCCCACGAGACCTCTCCAACAAGCCCAACCTGGGTAATCAGTAACCACTCATGCCTCCCTCTCAGCACCCCCGGGAAGAGCCATCCCCCACCCTCCAATTCCACAAAGTTCGATGCCCAGTCCTCAGTGTCACAAAATATACAGATGAAGTCCTCATATTCTTCTAATCCTAGTCAGAGGCGTACCTCGCATATTTGACACCCAGTGCAGGTCGACAACAGGTAGTTACTCCCACAGTGCTGAGCGGCATCATCGTCATAAAGTAACTCACAGTCTCTGACCATCGTGTTCACACCAAGTCTAAGACTGTGAGCGTCACAGACAGACATACTCGACTGCATAGTTCTGTGGGCGCGGCTGCTGCTGTTTACATCAGAAACAGCAGAGCTGCACCACCACTGCCATAGAACTGTGGCACACCCTCCCACAGTGGTACCCGTTCCAACAACCCCCCTTCCTCCATTAGTACACCACTCATCCTAGTAGACAGCTTTCACCCAATCCACAATTCCACAGAAGCTGTACAGCTCCCTTATGTATGCAGAAGGATCTTGAAGTCTACTTCTGCAGTGCTTGTGTGTTATTGCAGCCTCTAAATCTTACTCTCACGCTCTCAAATGAAATATTAAATTTTTAGATATATTCAAAGTTTATTGGAAATAGTTTTTATGGGTACAACATGAATACAACTTCTTATATTAGGCAACCGAAAGTTATTATCAGATAGTAAGGAGCGCACAAAGTCCAGTAGTAAATCCTGTGCCATAAACCGCAGCGGGGAATGGATTCCAATGAAATAAGCATTCATCAAAAATTGTTTCTAACAGGAAAGGGATATGTACTAAGCAGTGATAAAAGTGGAGACGTGAGCCAGTGGAGAAGTTGCCCATGGCAACCAGTCAGCATTGACGTAACATTTATAATTTGCATACTATCAAAGTATATAGAGCAGCTGATTGGTTGCCATGGGCACCTTGTTCACTGGTTCACTTCTCTGCTTTTATCACTGCTTAGTACATCTCCCCCAAAGACTGGGGACAATTGATGGAAAAACAGAGAGTGGTTACCATCAGATACCTGGGCATACACAAGAGGGGAAGATGTATGATGGAGACATTAATGGCATAGGGGGGATATAATGGACTTAGGGGGTCATTCCGAGTTGTTCGCTCGCTAGCAGATTTTAGCAGCTTTGCACACGCTAGGCCGCCGCCCTCTGGGAGTGCATCTTAGCTTAGCAGAATAGAGAACGAAAGATTAGCAGAATTGCGAATAGAAAATTCTTAGCAGTTTCTGAGTAGCTCCAGACCTACTCACAGATTGCGATCAACTCAGGCCGTTTCGTACCTGGTTTGACGTCACAAACACGCCCTGCGTTCGGCCAGCCACTCCCCCGTTTCTCCAGACACTCCCGCGTTTTTTCCTGGCACGTCTGCGTTTTTCCGCACACTCCCAGTCAATCACACTCCGATCACTTCAACAATGAAAATTCTTCGTTCGGACGTGAGTAAATCTACTAAGTTTTGTGCTAAAATACTTACCGCATGCGCACTGCGTACCATGCGCATGCGCATTTTTGCCTTAATCACTCCGTTGCGAAAATCGGCAACGAGCGAACAACTCGGAATGACCCCCTTAGCTCGGACGAAAGGCCGGAATATTGGATAGGTCAGTAGTCACATGTATATGATTTCTTAGATAACTTAACATTCATTTATTGGGGGGGAAACTGAAGTATAATTTGTCATCTAGTTACAGGAACAAGTTATACTTGTCACTCAATTACTATGCTTAAAAATAACTGTAATAGGCAGCCTGGGATATCACATACTTGTATGGCATTGGCATAATATATGTTATTTATAATGTGATATCTAAAATAAGTTATTTTATTATTTTTGTTTTATGTTATGTTCTGAGTTTGCATAGTATACCCTGGGGATGGGGTGGGTCTAAAACTGTATATCCCCTGGACTGTGGGTCTTCTGCTATACGCAGCTGTTAGCTTCACCAATATTGGGGGGTCATTCTGAGTTGATCGCTCGCTAGCTATTTTTTGCAGCGCTGCGATCAGGTCAAAACTCAGCAAAACTGCACATGCGTATGCACCGCAATGCGCAGGCGCGTCGTATGGGTACCAAGCGGATCGGTGCTGAGCGATGGATTTAATGAAGAATCCATTCGCACAGCCGATCGCAAGAAGATTGACAGGAAGAAGGCGTTTGTGGGTGTTAACTGACCATTTTCGGGGAGTGGTTGGGAAAAACGCAGGAGTGTCCAAGCGTTTGCAGGGCGGGTGTCTGACGTCCGGACAGGCTGAAGTGATCGCAGCGGCTGA
This sequence comes from Pseudophryne corroboree, assembly GCF_028390025.1. Taxonomy (NCBI): domain Eukaryota; kingdom Metazoa; phylum Chordata; class Amphibia; order Anura; family Myobatrachidae; genus Pseudophryne; species Pseudophryne corroboree. The sequence continues at coordinate 292,922,258 of NC_086453.1, read as the reverse complement.
GTAAGTTCAGACCTTCTCAGAGACTGCACAAAACTTTTTGGGACCGCTCGACTGCACCAGCGTTAGCACACTTGCAAAGCGAAAATACACTCCCCTATAGGCGGCAACAATCTGATTGCAGCGCTGCAAAAAATAGCGAGCGATCAACTTGGAATGACCCCCATAGTTATGTTCTTAATTATCTCATACCCTACAACATCATTCCATTAGGTACAAACAAGCACTGTTCCTGGACTTCCCCATGGCAGTTGCAGAGGAGGGTTTGCAGCACAGTTCAATAGGGGAGCCACACCAACTGCCACCCCAAAAGCTGCCAAACATTGCCGCCTGGGGCTCACTGGTCGTTGGTGTGGCTCCCCTATTTGAACCTGTGGAGCCGCCACTGGCAAGGAAATCCAGGAACAGAGCAATATGTACCTAATGGAATGGGTCATGTTGCAGGGTATGTTATCTATCTATCTAGGTACACACCATCACGATCCAGAGTTGCCGATCCATGTAAGCAACATACACACTTACCAATCAGCCACTCAATATTTTGGTCGTCATCCACCTGGGCGGACATTTGCCCGCCCAACTGTGATGTCAGCCCCTGCAGCAAGTGTACGGGTAGTCGGCGGACCGCCCGTACACACAGCTAGATGCGCCAATATACCTGAAGCTATATCGGGCAACGGCTGTGCTGTACTGCTGATGTGATATGTCCATTCACATATGTATCATTTGCATATACCCATCGACCAACTAGCATAAGATATCAGGTCAAGTTGACGATTATTTACTATTGATGGGCATAGGTTCTAATTTATATAGAGCAGAGCACAACTCACCCCATCCGCTACCATGGAAACATCTTTCCCCAAACTGTACAATACGATTGTCCCCTACATCAGCTACATGTGTACTTACAGTAATTCACGCTTAACATACAGCTGCGTTGAATCACTGATGAATGTTTAACATTTCCTGTATTATCAATTCTTCTCCAGCATTCCTTGTTAATATATACCCTGCAATTACGCCACTCTCCAGCAGCAATTAGTGTCTCAGGCCAAACAATTACTGTGTCCTCCTTGTGGATTTATTAACTTTGCACCAACCATCAGCACACGCTTCTGCAGTCGCCTATAATGTATTAAGGGCAGTATGGGCCATTAGGAAAACAGTGACACATTGATGTATACTAATCACATTTATTCTAAGAGACGCAATGAGAATTCTCTCTACATCTTGGTGAGAAGTAGCACCAGAAGTTCATCAAATTTCTGCAAACATTTTTTATTTGTTTAATGATGGCTGTGCCATGATTTGTACCAGTGAGAACTCGTGTTCTGCTAAGTCCTGGACAGCGCGCCCATCATTAAAGAGCAGCTGTTCTCATTAGCATATTCATGAGACCAGATGTTGGCGCCAGTTTAATCTCAGAGAGGAGGAAAACAGACTATGATACAGCAATGATTTATTAGATAACGCCGTTTTATTGACCTCTTATGCGTGCTGCACATTTAGTTCCAAATAATTCCTGTTTAACGTTCATATTCATTTTATTTTGTATTTTAACTTTTTTTATATCCACGGTAATGTAGAAATGTCAGATGCAACATTGAAACAGATCGTTACACACAGTGTAACCTTCGTGGTGCACCCAACATGGCTGCCTCACCTGGTCCGCTCGTGGGTAGGCTGAAAAATATATAGACCTGACTGTTATGCTTGGGACCCTACATCTAGCGTCAGGATGCTGCAACCACCCATTTTGCGTCATCTCTTCCAGGCGTGACTTGTTGCACCCAGGGTAATTCTGCGTAGTACGTCCGATATGGCTGCCTCGTCTGGTATCTTTCAGGGGTGATATATATGACCTCGGTTTCTGTTTGTTTGTTTGTTTGTTTGTTTATTTTTGTTTGCTTTTTTTAATTATTTCTGTGTGGTTTGCTATTTTCTGTAATTACCAAATTCGCGTACAGTGAACCATGTTTCTTATGTTTGTAAAGCGACTTTGGGCGGTATCCTATTAGTCCCGATGCTATTTCGGCCAATCAAAACGGCTGGTGGTCAGTATCGCGGTATCCAATTAGAGGCCGTTTTGACTTGCAGAAATTGGACCCGAAATCACATGAAAACATATGGGAACAGGGATAAGTCTCCAATCCCATGTTTATTGCGGCTCCAGTAGCCCCTTATCGCGGATTATGCTTTGTGTGTCTGGGTTGGAGTTTGGGAGTAGTTCGGGCCGTATGAAAAGTATAGAGGGAATTCTGATGGTGGGCCACTTATGTCCACACCTTAAAGTATTAATTTGCACAATTCAGCATCCAAATGGATATTAGGCGAATATTGCATGAAACTGATAGGAAAGATAGCTTTATTTATTATAGTACTTAAAATGAACATAATAAAGTAAATAAAAATGACATAAAACTGACTGCTCCTAACTGTGTTGCCCTGGAGATTAAATCAACCACAAAGCTTTATCGATTAGAAAAGAAAGACAAATATGCACAATAATTACCCCCCGCCGACAGAAATTTAACATCATCTTTCTAAAATAACATGCTTATAGAACAAGACATTGACACATATCTATCCAGATTTTAAACCACACGAGCAAGAGATATGGCAGAGATATTTCTATTTGCTCTTTTATTTATTTTATTTAAATTTAATTTTTAAATATTACAGTATGTCAGTTACATGGGTGCAGTTATGTATTTTACGTGTGGGTCTCAAAGTATATAGGAGTCGCCTTTGGTCAACGTGGCTACTTGATTTAATGCACTTCATCTGTAATCTGTATTTGATTGTGCAGGATCTAATCTAAATTGGAACGTATGTAATCTTTTCTGATTAGAAGTTGCGTACAGATGGTACAGAGAGATTTTCAGTCCAGTGTTATTCTTGGCCAGCGAATGGGTGTATATACCTTGTGTATGTTGTACTTAGTGTACATGTACTTAGTGTGATGTTGTATTATAACATGGACTAGTGTAATGGGATGTAGTCAGAAGGTCGGCAGTGATAATGTGCCTGAGCATCTTTGTAGGCTGCACTTATTGCAGATCTCTGCTCCCGCCATCCTAGGTGCGAGCTGAAATCCGCATAAAGTAGGGCTTTGTGGCTAGACGCAAGTGCCGGACGCACCGTAACTGCATTGAATCCGGCACCCAGCATAGGAGAAGCCGCTTAAGTCAGCTAAGCCTGTGCATTTGGGCATGAGAATGTGGCACCCAAAGCAATTTAATAGCTCCCGGGCACTATGTAAGCGATAAATAATTGACTCATTGTGTGCACACTAGTATATTTTTGTCATATTATAATACTATCGCATAACATTTCTATATAACGCTATCAGTGTCTGAGATAATGGAGGTCTTTTACAAACACTGGGCCTGATTCAGAATGGAACGCAAACTCGGTTTTTCCGCAAATGAATGATTTTTGGTGGTCTGCTTCCAAGTCTGTGCTGCAATGGTGTTGGAACAGTGGTCGCAGAGAGGATTTATTCACAAAGTGATTGACAGTCAGAGACCATGGGGGGGGGGGGGGGGTTAACAGGGGAATAGTGTCAATAATGCACATGCAGCCCTGTCCTCACTAACACATCACTCATCTCCTGATATACTCTGTGCTGCTGGGAGACCCTGCTCCTTCCAGCATATAACTCTCAGTCTGTGGCTTCCTGCTGCCTCAGTTCCCATCCTCACATCATATCACTTCCTCTGTCACATGCAGCCCTGTCCTCACTGATACATCACTGATCTCCTAATATACTCTGTGCTGCTGAGAGACCCTGCTCCGTCCAGTATATAACTCTCAGTCTGTGGTTGCCTGCTGCCTCAATTCCCCTCCTCACAACATGTCACTGCCGCTGTTACATGCAGCCCTGTTCTCACTAACAAATCAGTAGCTCATCCCCTGGTACACTCAGTGCTGCTGGGTTCCCTGCTCCTTCCCCTATATACCCCTCAGTCTGAGGCTTCCAGCAGCATCCATTCCCCTCCCCACCTCATGCCACTGCCCCTGTCACATACTGCCCTGTCCTCACTAACATCATCCCAGAAGTGAAGGGATATTTCTTTACTCCCCAAAATTAGAGCATTCATTTCCTGAAATATTCTGTGCTGCTGTAAAAAGTCTAATGGTCTGATTGGTTACATGTTGTTCTGTTCCAGCCCACTTCAAAATTAATTACACACAGACGTGCATGTTCTTAATGATAGCTGAAAAAGGTGCTCAGTCGCTAGTGAAATGCACTTTAAGATCAGGTATTAATTAACGCAGTAGAAGGATAAAAGTGATATTATACCTCACCACCTTTTCTCTACAGTTCTTGGCTTTAAAAGGACTATAACAAGCTGTACCCTTTGTAGTCATTTGATGCCATTTTTTCTCCTGCTGCGCTAAAGTTATTTCTCCCTGATGAATATGTTGATCCTGATAGTTTATGATAAGCATAGCAGCACCCTCCCCTCTTTACACGGTGAGGCCCTGACATTTATCAAATGTCTTGTTTAGCTTGAAGCCAACATATACTCACTGAGCTATTTGACATCATTTAACATGTATGCACAAAGCTTGTCTTAAAGTGGACCCAGTGCCCGCACATAGCGGAGGCAGACATTTTGTGGACTGAACCAATATTTATGAGAGTGAAGCCAGGGCCTTCAGAACATGGGGGGTCATTCCGAGTTGTTCGCTCGCAAGCTGCTTTTAGCAGCTTTGCACACGCTAAGCCGCCGCCTACTGGGAGTGAATCTTAGCTTATCAAAATTGCGAACGAAAGATTCGCAATATTGCGAAAAGACTTCTCTGTGCAGTTTCTGAGTAGCTCGAGACTTACTCTGCCAGTGCGATCAGTTCAGTGCTTGTCGTTTCTGGTTTGACGTCACAAACACACCCAGCGTTCGCCCAGACACTCCCCCGTTTCTCCAGCCACTCCCGCGTTTTTCCCAGAAACGGCAGCGTTTTTTCACACACTCCCATAAAACGGCCAGTTTCCGCCCAGAAACACCCACTTCCTGTCAATCACACTCCGATCACCAGAACGAAGAAAAAACCTCGTAATGCCGTGAGTAAAATACCTACCTGCATAGCAAATTTACTTGGCGCAGTCGCACTGCGGACATTGCGCATTAGCGACTAATCGCTCCGTTGCGAGAAAAAAATAACGAGCGAACAACTCGGAATGACCCCCATGGTAAGCCTGGCAAGTAAAAACTAAATAATATCCCAGTGTAGGTGCTGTATACCTCCACTCCGAGTGAGCCGGGGCATCAGACCAAATGTGGGAGGAGGCAGGATGCTCACGTGCAGTGGCATCTCTTTTGCGCATGCGCAGAGGGGTGTCAAAAGGAGTTTCATGTTGCTTGCGTCTGAGCCTAGTCAGGAGGGCGCATGAGAACCCAACTCCAGCCCTGAATGCAACTTATCAATTCACCATATGTGTTTGTTTAAAAAGCAAACACAAATTTGGGGACTGATACTTCCTAATGTGCGGGTACATGTCCAAGTGTCAAAATTAGTACAGAGAGGGCATGACCACAACATCATGAGGGGAAGGGGGGGGGGGGGGGGGGGCTACATCTCCTTGGCAGGCCCAGCCCCTGGACTAGGGATGGCCATTAATGGGTTTCAGTAACATTGAAAACATTGGTGGTCAACATCGATGGAAACATTGGTGGTTATCCACCTCAATGGTACAAACCCATAGATGGTGTAATCAAGAAAGATTTTGCCCAATAAGGTTCATCCCTCCTCTATTACTCATCAGGCAGCGGGATAATCAGTGTTTGAGGTGGGGCTTAACAGGTCATGTCAAGGGATAGAGCTAGGCTCAGTATTCAGGTGCCAGAGGGGGGGGGGGGGGGGGACATCGCGGGGCTCTGTGTCTATAATGGCGGAGAACTAGTGGTTCTCAGTCATCGGTGGTTAACATTGATGGCTTTTAACCACCGGTGAACGATGACTCCCTCCTTTATTTCTCTTACGTCCTAGAGGATGTTGGGGACTCCGTAAGGACCATGGGGAATAGACGGGCTCCGCGGGAGACATGGGCACTATAAAGAAACTTTAGAATGGGTGTGCACTGGCTCCTCCCTCTATGCCCCTCCTCCGGACCTCAGTTAGATCCTGTGCCCAGAGGAGACTGGGTGCTTTCAGGGGAGCTCTCCTGAGCTTCTCTGTAAAAATGAATTTTGTTAGGTTTTTTATTTTCAGGGAGTCCTGCTGGCAACAGGTTCCCTGCGTCGTGGGACTGAGGAGAGAGAAGCAGACCTACTTCAGTGATAGGCTCTGCTTCTTAGGCTACTGGACACCATTAGCTCCAGAGGGATCGGAACGCAGGTCTCACCCTAGCCGTTCGTCCCAGAGCTGCGCCGCCGTCCTCCTTGCAGAGCCGGAAGATAGAAGCCGGGTGAGTATACGAAGAAAGAAGACTTCACAGGCAGCAGAAGACTTCGGATCTTCACTGAGGTAATGCGCAGCGGTAACGCTGCGCGCCATTGCTCCCACACACACACACGATACAGGCACGGATGGGTGCAGGGCGCAGGGGGGGCGCCCTGGGCAGCAATAATCCTCTTGGCTGGCATAAATAATTGTATATTAAGCTGTGGCATTATTATATACAATCCCCTGCCAGGTTTTTTGTATTTTGAGCGGGACCGAAGACCGCCATTGAGGGGGCGGAGCTTGATCCCACAGCGCTAACCAGCGCCATTTTCTCCACAGCACGCTGCTGAGCTGCTGGCTCCCCGGACTCTCCCCTGCTGAACACGTTGACAGAGTGCTTTGAAGGAGGGGGGGGGGGGCACATAATTTTGGCGCAGTCAGTATATATAAAAGCGCTATATATATATCTCCGGAATTGTGTTTACAGGGTCATTGGCGCTGGGAGTGTGCTGGCAAACTCTCTCTCTGTCTCTCCAAAGGGCCTTGTTGGGGACCTGTCTCCAGATTAGAGATTTCCCTGAGTGTGTGGGGTGTCGGTACGTGTGTGTCGGCATGTCTGAAGCGGAAAGCTCTTCTAGGGAGGAGGTGGAGCAAATGAGTGTGGTGTCTCCGTCGGCAACGCCGACACCTGATTGGGTGGATAATGATATGTGGAATGTTTTAAATGCAAATGTGAATTTATTACACAAAAGGTTGGACAAAGCGGAGTCCAGGGAAAGTACAGGGAGTCAATCCCTGCCTTTCACTATGTCACAGGGCCCTTCTGGGTCTCAGAAGCGCCCACTATCCCAAGTAGTAGACACTGATACCGACACGGATTCTGACTCCAGTGTCGACTACGATGATACGAGGTTGCAGCCAAAATTGGCGAAAAGTATTCATTATATGATTAATGCAATAAAAGATGTGTTGCATATCACAGACGACCCCTCTGTACCTGACACGAGGGTCCACATGTTTAAAGAAAAGAAACCTGAGGTTACTTTCCCCCCTTCACATGAGCTAAATGAGTTGTTTGAAAGGGCTTGGGAAACTCCAGACAAGAAACTGCAGATTCCCAAAAGGATTCTTATGGCGTATCCTTTCCCGGCTAAGGACAGGATACGGTGGGAATCCTCCCCCAGGGTGGACAAAGCGTTGACGCGCTTATCCAAAAAGGTGGCGCTGCCGTCTCAAGATACCGCAACCCTCAAGGATCTTGCTGATCGCAGGCAGGAGACTACCTTGAAGTCGATTTACACGCATACTGGTACATTACTCAGACCGGCAATAGCGTCGGCTTGGGTTTGTAGCGCTGTAGCAGCGTGGACAGATACCTTGTCTGCTGAGATTGAGACACTGGATAAGGATACCATTTTATTGACCTTGGGTCATATTAAGGATGCTGTCCTATATATGAGAGATGCTTAGAGAGACGCTGGCCTACTGGGTTCCAGAGCCAACGCCATGGCGATTTCTGCTAGGCGAGCCCTGTGGACCCGCCAGTGGACCGGTGATGCCGACTCAAAGAGGCATATGGAGGTTTTGCCTTACAAGGGTGAGGACTTATTTAGGGAAGGTCTCACGGACCTGGTTTCCACAGATACTGCAGGTAAATCCACCTTTTTACCTTATGTTTCCTCACAGCCAAAGAAAACGCCACATTATCAGATGCAGTACTTTCGGTCGCATAATCCAAAAGAGTACGGGGATCTTCCTTTCTCGCCAGAGGTAAGGGCAGAGGGAAAAAGCTGCCAACTACAGCTAGTTCCCAGGAGCAGAAGTCCTCCCCGGCTTCTACAAAATCCACCGCATGACGCTGGGGCTCTGCTGAGGGAGTCCGCCCCAGTGGGGGCACGTCTTCAACTTTTCAGTCACATCTGGGTTCACTCACAGGTGGATCCCTGGGCAATAGACATTGTTTCACAGGGTTACAAGCTGGAATTCGAAGAGGTGCCTCCTCGCCGGTTTTTCAAATCGGCCCTACCAGCTTCTTCCCCAGAGAGGGAGGTAGTTTTAAATGCAATTCAAAAACTGTGTCTTCAACAAGTGGTGGTCAAAGTTCCCCTGCTTCAACAGGGGACGGGGTACTACTCAACCCTGTTTGTGGTCCCAAAACCGGACGGTTCGGTCAGACCCATTCTGAATTTAAAATCCTTAAACCTATACTTGAAAAGGTTCAAATTCAAGATGGAATCGCTCAGAGCGGTCATCGCCAGCCTGGAGGGAGGGGGGGGGGGGGGTTATGTGGTGTCCCTGAACATAAAAGATGCATACCTTCATGTCCCCATATATCCTCCTCATCAGGCGTTCCTGAGATTTGCTGTACAGGATTGTCATTACCAATTTCAGACGTTGCCGTTTGGGCTTTCCACGGCCCCAAGGATTTTTACCAAGGTAATGGCGTAAATGATGGTGCTCCTGCGCAAGCAGGGAGTCACAATTATCCCGTACTTGGACGATCTCCTGATAAAAGCGAGATCGAGAGAACAGTTGCTGAACAGCGTATCACTCTCCCTGAGGGTGTTGCAGCAGCACGGCTGGATTCTCAATCTACCAAAGTCACAGTTGGTTCCAACGACCTGATTGCCTTTCTTAGGCATGATTCTGGACACGGAACAAAAAAGGGTTTTTCTCCTGTTGGAAAAGGCCCAGGAACTCCAGAACTTGGTCAGGGACCTGTTAAAGCCAAAAAGGGTGTCGGTCCATCAATGCACTCGAGTTCTGGGAAAGATGGTGGCGTCTTACGAGGCCAATCCCTACGGCAGGTTCCATGCGAGGACCTTTCAGTGGGACCTTCTGGACAAGTGGTCCGGGTCACATCTACATATTCATCAGATGATCAGCCTGTCCCCCAGGGCCAGGGTATCTCTCTTGTGGTGGCTGCAGAGTGCTCACCTTCTAGAGGGTCGCAAGTTCGGCATTCAAGACTGGGTTCTGGTGACCACGGACGCGAGCCTCCGAGGATGGGGAGCAGTCACACAGGGAAGAAACTTCCAGGGACTGTGGTCAAGCCAGGAGGCTTGTCTACACATCAACGTACTGGAATTGAGGGCCATATACAACGGCCTGCGTCAAGCGGAGAATGTTCTTCGCGACCTACCGGTTCTGATTCAGTCAGACAACGTCACAGCAGTGGCTCATGTAAACCGCCAAGGTGGAACAAAGAGCAGAGTGGCAATGGCAGAAGCCACCAGAATTCTTCGCTGGGCGGAAAATCATGTAAGCGCTCTGACAGCAGTCTTCATTCCGGGAGTGGACAACTGGGAAGCAGACTTCCTCAGCAGACACGATCTCCATCCAGGAGAGTGGGGATTTCATCAAGAAGTCTTTACAGAGATTGCAAGTCAGTGGGTACTGCCTCAAATAGACATGATGGCGTCACGCCTCAACAAGAAGCTTCTGAGGTATTGTGCAAGGTCAAGGGACCCTCAGGCGGTAGCTGTGGACACCCTGGTGACACCGTGGGTGTTTCAGTCAGTCTATGTGTTCCCTCCTCTTCCTCTCATCTCAAAAATATTGAGAATCATCAGACGAAAAGGAGTATTTATTTATTATTTATGTATTAACAGTTTCTTATATAGCGCAGCAAATTCCGTTGCGCTTTACAATTTGAAATAACAATAACAAACTGGGTGATAACAGTCATAGAGGTAGGAAGGCCCTGCTCGCAAGCTTACAATCTATAGGGAAATAGGCATATGTACACAAGGAAAGGTGCTATCTATTGCATAGAATGAAAAGACATGTGAGGATATGTGTGGACTGTACAGAGTGGATGTAATTTGATAGGAAGGTTTATGAAAGTTATGTGGGCGGTTCTGGAATGTGATAAGCTTGCCTAAAGAGGTGAGTTTTGAGGGAACGCTTGAAGGTTTGGAGACTAGAGGAGAGTCTTATTGTGCGTGGTAGGGCATTCCACAGAGTGGGTGCAGCCCGATGAAAGTCCTGCAGTCGTGAGTGGGAGCGAGTAATGAGTGTGGATGAGAGACGCAGGTCTTGTGAAGAGCGAAGAGGTCGGGTTGGGAGATATTTTGTGATAAGTGAAGTGATGTACGTTGGTGTAGTTTGGTTAATGGCCTTGTGTGTGAGTAAAAGTATTTTATATTGAATGCGGTAGAGTACAGGTAACCACAGAGTACAGACAATTCTCATTGTTCCAGATTGGCCTCGAAGGGCCTGGTATCCGGATCTGCAGGAAATGCTCACAGAAGATCCGTGGCCACTTCCTCTGAGAGAGGACCTGTTGCAACAGGGGCCCTGTCTGTTCCAAGAAATACTGCGGCTGCGTTTGACGGCATGGCGGTTGAACACTGGATCCTAGCTGGAAAGGGCATTCCGGATGAGGTCATTCCTACTATGATAAAGGCTAGGAAGGAGGTGACAGCTAAACATTATCACCGTATCTGGAGGAAGTATGTGTCTTGGTGTGAGACCAAGAATGCTCCTCCGGAAGAATTCCATCTGGGACGTTTTCTCCACTTCCTACAGACTGAAGTGAATTTGGGCCTAAAATTAGGCTCCATTAAGGTACAGATTTCGGCCCTGTCCATTTTCTTTAAGAGGGAATTGGCTTCTCTCCCAGAAGTCCAGACTTTTGTGAAGGGAGTGCTGCATATCCAGCCTCCTTTTGTGCCCCCAGGGGCACCATGGGACCTTAACGTGGTGTTACAGTTCCTTCAGTCTCACTGGTTTGAGCCTCTTAAAACCGTGGAATTAAAGTATCTCACTTGGAAAGTGGTTATGTTGTTGGCCTTGGCATCTGCAAGGCGAGTGTCTGAGTTGGCGGCTTTGTCTCACAAAAGCCCCTATCTGATTTTCCATGTGGATAGAGCTGAGTTGCGGACTCGTCCTCAATTTTTGCCTAAGGTGGTTTCCTCTTTTCATATGAACCAACCTATTGTGGTGCCTGTGGCTACAAGGGACCTGGTGGATTCCGAGTCCCTTGATGTGGTCAGGGCTTTGAAAATTTATGTAGCCAGAACAGCTAGGGTTAGGAAAATAGAGGCCCTGTTTGTCCTGTATGCAGCCAACAAGGTTGGCGCTCCTGCTTCTAAGCAGACTATTGCTCGCTGGATCTGTAACACGATTCAGCAGGCTCATTCTACGGCTGGATTGCCGTTACCTAATTCGGTAAAGGCCCATTCCACTAAGAAGGTGGGCTCTTCTTGGGCGGCTGCCCGAGGCGTCTCGGCATTACAGCTTTGCCGAGCGGCGACTTGGTCGGGTTCAAACACTTTTGCTAAATTCTACAAGTTTGATACACTGGACCTCATGTTTGCTCATTCGGTGCTGCAGAGTCATCCGCACTCTCCCGCCCATTTTGGAGCTTTGGTATAATCCCCATGGTCCTTACGGAGTCCCCAGCATCCTCTAGGACGTAAGAGAAAATAAGATTTTAAACCTACCGGTAAATCTTTTTCTCCTAGTCCGTAGAGGATGCTGGGCGCCCGTCCCCGTGCGGACGACATTCTGCAAGACTTGTATATAGTTATTGCTTGCATAAGTGTTATGTTACAGGTTTGTTCAGTCTTTGACTGATGCTGTTCTGTTTCATACTGTTGACTGGTTCATATATTCCAGGTTATACGGTGTGGATGGTGTGGGCTGGTGTGAATCTTGCCCTTGGATTAACAAAATCTTTCCTCGTACTGTCCGTCTCCTCTGGGCACAGTTTCTCTAACTGAGGTCTGGAGGAGGGGCATAGAGGGTGGAGCCAGTGCACACCCATTCTAAAGTTTCTTTATAGTGCCCATGTCTCCTGCGGAGCCCGTCTATTCCCCATGGTCCTTACGGAGTCCCCAGCATCCTCTATGGACTAGGAGAAAAATATGTACCGGTAGCTTTAAAATCTTATTTTCTGCACCTCTACATACGATTGCAAACATATCAATTCAATAAGAAAATTTTGTTCCATCCTCAGTGATAACACTGCCATTCTGTTGAACTGCCTGACTGAATGCTGGCTCAGCCCACAAAATGGCTGACTCCGCTCACTGTATCTTGATGACAAACTGATTTTAAGTGGAAAACGGAAGCCATTGTGAGTTCTGAAGGGCAAAGCACACTAGTAAACATTTCCAGAGGCACATTGCTGCCAATTTCTTCATGTCATGCAGTTAATGAAGCATGTATGTGCCAAGTACTGCAAAAATCATGGAAGGAGTTTATCTACATAAATAGCAGCTTTATTGCCATCACAAAACAAGTCACTGACTCTGTGTTGGCCGGCAATTACTCTAAAATAGTTTTATCTCTTTGTTCATCTGAGCAAAACACTTTGTTACTGGCTCATAGAAGATCAGGGACAGTAAAAACGTAATGCTGCTATAATGTGTGCAGGATGTAGTGCGGTCTGTAGAGGAACCATGGGCTTGATTCATATCTGTACACAAACCCAATGGTTTGCATACAAATACGATGTTTGGGGTTCTGCGAAAGTGCAAAACAGGTCTTGCGATGTTGGTCACAGCCCCCTGTCGACCACAGCATGACTGACATGCTGCAGCATTTGGAGGGCGGTACCCAGCATTGTTCTTCAAATGGGGGCGTGGCTGGTCCAGGCCCTGTGTCAATGGATGCAGACTTCCTGGACCCCGATGTCCAGATCCTGCGGCCAACCTTCAGCCTATGCAGGCTTACAAACATAAATCAGGTTCTATGCACCAAACATTATAGATATGGATAATTTTATCCTGCACAGTGTCAGGAATAATGAGGTATTGAGGTAATTCTGTTCTAGTCATAGGGTGTGGATGCACTCGTTATTAGAAATTGTGCATCCCATATACAGTGCATCCAGAAAGTATTCACAGCGCTTCACTGTTTCCACATTTTGTTATGTTACAGACTTATTCCACAATGGAATAAATTCATTTTTTCCCTCAGAATTCTACACACAATACCCCATAATGACAACGTGGAAAACTTTTTTTTCGTGATTTTTGCAAATTTATTAAAAATAAAACACTAAGAAATCACATGTACATAAGAATTCACAGCATTTGCCATGAAGCTCAAAATTGAGCTCAGGTGCATCCTGCTTCCACTGATCATCCTTGAGATGTTCCTACAGCTTAATTGGATTCCACCTGTGGTAAATTCAGTTGATTGGACATGATTTGGAAAGGCACACACCTGTCTATATAAGGTCCCACACTTGACAGTGCATGTCTGAGCACAAACCAAGCATGAAGTCAAAGGAATTATCTAGACCTCTGAGTCAGGATTGTCTCGAGGCACAAATCTGGGGAAGGGTACAGAAAAACATCTGCTGCTTTGAAGGTCCCAATGAGCACAGTGGCCTCCATCATCCGTAAATGGAAGAAGTTCGGAATCACCAGGACTCTTCCTAGAGCTGGCCGGCTGTTTAAACTGAGCGATCATGGGAGAAGGGCCCTAGTCAGGGAGGTGACCAAGAACCCGATGGTCACTCTGTCAGAGCTATAACATTCTCTGTGAAGAGAGGGGAACCTTCCAGAGAACAACCATCTCTGCAGCAATCCACCAATCAGGCCTGTATGGTAGAGTGGCCAGATGGAAGCCACTCCTTAGTAAAAAGCACATAGCCCGCCTGGTGTTTGCCAAAATGCACCTAAAGGACTCTCAGACCATGAGAAATAAAATTCTCTGGTCTGATGAGACAAAGATTAAACTCTTTGGTGCTCATCACCAGGCCAATACCATCCCTACAGTGAATCATTGTGGTGGAAGCATCATGCTGTGGGGATGTTTTTCAGAGGCAGGAACTGGGAGACTAGTCAGGATAGAGGGAGAGATGAATGCAGCAAAGTACAGAGACATCCTGGATGAAAATCTGCTCCAGAGCACTCTACAGCCAAGATATCAACGGTTCAGCTTTCAGCAGGACAATGACCCTAAGCACACAGCCAAGATATCAAAGGAGTGGCTTCAGGACAACTCTGTGAATGTCCTTGAGTGGCCCAGCCAGAGCCCAGACTTGAATCCAATTGAACATCTCTGCAGAGATCTGAAAATGGCTGTGCACCGACGCTTCCCATCCAACCTGATGGAGCTTGAGAGGTGTTGCAAAGAGGAATTGGCGAAACTGCCCAAAGACAGGTGTGCCAAGCTTGTGGCATCATATTCAAAAAGACTTGAGGCTGTAATTGATGTCAAAGGTGCATCAACAAAGTATTGAGCAAAGGCTGTGAAAACTTCTGTACATGTGATTTCTTTGTTTTTTATTTTTAATACATTTGCAAAAAATCACCCAAAAAACTTTTTTCACATTGTCATTATAGGGTATTGTGTGTAGAATGTTGAGGGGGGAAAAAAATATTTATGCCAGTTTGGAATAAGGCTGTAACATAACAAAATGTGGAAAAAGTAAAACGCTGTGAATACTTTCCGGATGCACTGTACACCTCTACCAAATTACCCCACAGACAAAGCAGCAGATAAATAATCATTTTAAATACCTTGCGTATTTGGCTCATCCCACTTAATGATTTTATTCCTCCCAATAGAATGCTTACTGACAGGGGCGTAACTAGAACCTTGAAGGCCCCATAGCAAAACCGTCACTACAATGCCCCTTAGGGGAGCAAGAGAGAGAGAGTGGAAGAGAAACAACAAGTGTGTCAGGGGGAGAGAGAGAGCGAGAGAGGAGCAAGAAAGAGAGGAAGAGAGAGGGGTCAGGGAGAGAGATAGAGGGAGGGTTTAGTGGAAATAGAGGGAATAAGAGAAAGGAGTGAGAGAGAGGGTGTCAGGAAGAAAGAGAGAAAAAGGGGTAAGAGGGGAATAGAGAGAGAGAGGGCATCAGGGAGTGAGAGAGAGGGTATCAGAGGGAGAGAGAGTGCCAGGGAGGGAGAGAAAGCGAAAGAGAGGGGGAGCAAGAGAGAGTGAGAGATTCAGGGAGAGACAGACAGGGAGAGAGAGTCAGGGAGAGAGAGAGACACATACTATCAGGGAGGGAGAGACAGTGACAGAGAGAGAGAGTCCATGGAAACAGTGTCAGGAAGTGTGTGAGGGAAAGAGAGAAAGTGTCAGGGAGAGAGCGGGGGTAGAGAGAAAGGGGGGGGGGGGGGGCGAGCAGGAGATACGTTACCTGCTACAGCAGAGGTCTCTGATGGGGTGGTGCTTCACGGCATTAGGCCCCACCCCCTAAATCACCATGAATCGCGGCACTGCTCTGCTGCTTGTGCTCGGATCCTGCTAGGTAGGGCCTCCTCACTCCCCTGCCACATCCTCTGCGGCTGCAGGGGGGTGCTATCAGC
Source organism: Pseudophryne corroboree (assembly GCF_028390025.1). NCBI lineage: Eukaryota > Metazoa > Chordata > Amphibia > Anura > Myobatrachidae > Pseudophryne > Pseudophryne corroboree. The sequence continues at coordinate 292,906,590 of NC_086453.1, read as the reverse complement.
AGCAGCAGTTTATCCCGTGGGCGGGGGTGAAGAGGGAGCGGTGGGCATCGGAGGCAACACAGGACTGGGTGCAGGGGGAGCTGCGGGCCCTGGAAGCATCTCGGGTCCTATAACTGCTGCACCCTTTGCACCCACGGTAGTTACAGCCACTGCTTACTGACACTTATTAAATATTTTACATATCTGATTTTTTTTTTTTTATACACTGGACTTTCTACAATTTAGGCACATGACACTTATGTTTCTTGCTTCGTGCAAGAGATGAGTTATGAACAGGCTTCACCTCCCCGTACGCATGGCACAGAATTGTGCAGAGCTTTAGATGCACGCCCATAACATGCCCACAAATCAGGGCGGTTACATGTTATCACATTGCATGCTTGCCGACTTTCTGGCTGTCTCGTCTGGGAGAGGGCAGCCAGGTTGTTACAGTGGGGGAGGGGCAGTGTTGGGTGGCGTGCAGTGTCATAGAGGATGGGGCAAGACATTAGAGGTGGTTCGGGGGTGTGGTGGCTGCAATCACCTCATCCTGTCCATACCCCCAATATACTAGCATTGTACAGAAGGGGACATGGCTATGATAATACATTTGAGCACGAATCGTGTTGTCGGCCACTGACTCGGTAAGTGCGCGTGTAACCAGCGGCAGCGGCCGGCACCGTGAGTCTTGTCCATCCAGTTTTTGGGACCCTTCTGGCCATTCTGGGAGAGTAGGCAAGTATGTTTCATTGTCACCACCCAGTTCCCAGCCTGAATCGCCCTATTTTATTCAAATATGGATCCAGCTAAGTTGTTCCCGTTATTCGCTTCGGTATGCACAAGCTCACCATTTGCACCTGTGCTAAGTGGTTCACCTAAATCAAAATCTGGCTCATAGCCTGCAGCTTTATGCAGCTTGGTGTGGTCACAAAAGTACCAGCAGGACCTAACATACAGTACATGTAGTGCAGTGTATATGAGAATATCAACTTGTTCATGTTTTACTACTACAGGTGAAAAGGGTTGGGATTCCGGTCACCATACCGACGCCGGGATCCCAACATTGAGATGGGCGGCGGGGGGCGAGTGCAATGAAGCCCCTTATGGTCTTGCTGCGGTAGCCACACTGCGGGCTCGGTGGTGGGCTGAGCTCGGCACAAGTTTTATTCCCACTCTATGGGTGTCTATTCCCACAAGTGGGAATAGTCCCTGTCAATCGGCATGCCGACTGTAGGGATTGTGAGGGCGCAGGATATAGGCGCCGGTATTGTGACAGGCGGTCTCCTGACCACCGGTCACATAACTACGTCCAGGTGAAAAACCCTTAATAGGGACTGAATGACTGTCTATATGTCTTTAAGAAAAAAACATACAAGACACCTTTTCTGAACAGCCTTACATCTTGCTAAATGATGCCTCTGAGATATATCCAGTTCCGTAATAAAGCCTCCAGTGAAAGGCCCACTGTAGATAACGCTAGAGATCCTTTTAGGAAAGGAGGGAGAAAACAATATTGCACCGCTCGGCTTATGCACACAGACTGACAGCAAGAACAGGTTATTGAACAATTATTTAGTGGCATATTGGCATTTTCATTTCCGTAAACTCTTATTTAAGGCACACCCTATCAATCTGAGTTTTAGTGAGGTTCTATCTTCTCTGCTTAAATGACCTGGCCCTGCTATTTCTTCAGCTGAATGCTTGAATGATCAATTAATGCTCAAATTAACCATCAGCAATTCAGCTCCTTCACAGTTTGTCCAGACTGTCAGATCAATGTCTGTCTGGTTGAATATATCAAAGTGACAGTGTGCACCGAGCAGCCTCCCCATAAAACATTACGAGCCATTGAATCAAGGTAAAAACAAAGCTCTGGTCAGTAACTTGTAGATGGAATTTGGCAAAACAAGTCTCAAGTTCTCAACATATTTCAAGGATTCTCTGATCAGAACTTTATAAAACAATTTGTATGTGAAAATCTAATGTACTGTATATATAGGGTGTATTCAATAACTGTCGGAAGCTGCCATCTTGTCGGAAAGACGGCAGCTTTCCAACAGAAATAGGTCGGCAGGGGTTCCGACCTATTCAATAGAGACTGATTTTTCCGACAAGTCGGAAAACACGTGGATAAGGGGAAATAGCCGCCGATCCACGTGCTTCTGTTGGAAATGGGGCCAAATCCGACAGGTTGGATTGAGGTGAGGAGACAAGCGGTGCTGCGGGCGGCTGGGGGAGCCGAGATCGACGGCCGGCTTGGGGAGCTGGTTGCGGAGGGACATGTCTGCGGCAGCGGGGGAAGGCGATGCAGGGAGAGAGGTGCCTGGCCATCACCTCTCTCCCTGCAGCGCCTCCCCCCGCCGCTGCAGACATATCCCCCCGCAGCCAGCTCCTCCCGCTGGCCGCCGATCTCTGCTTCACCCTCCGCCCGCAGACACCTCTCTCCCTGCATCGCCTCCCCCCGCCAGCTCCTCCTGCGGGCCGTCGATCTCTGCTCCCACCGCTGCCCAGTTTACCCCCGCCGCCGTCCCACTCACACCCGCCGCCGTCTGCACCCCTGGCCAGATGGCGGCGGGTGTGAGCGGGATTTGGCCGTCCATTGAATAGGGGTTGTCGGATGCATTCCGACAACTGCATGTCGGAATGGATCCAACTCTTATTGAATATACCCCATTGAATGTATTGTGATGATATGGGGTAATTAGCTTGGTAGAGGGGTGTTTTTGGTGCCGTGTCTAGGTCCTAAAATCAGAATCCACATACAGCTTTTCCAGTGAATAAATTAAATAATGAACCTTTACTGGCAGCATTTAGCACATGTGAACAGAAAATAACAAACACCTAACCCCCATTCAGGGCACTGACTCACTTCTTCACCCCTGACTATAATTGTGCAGCTAGAGACGGCCTGGAAGTGGTCTGTGCTGACATCAGAGACCCTACCCAAAAACGCCTGGGGTATGCCTGAGTTTTTCTGACATGCCCAGAAAACAGCAAGTTTCCACCCAGAAATGCTGGCTTCCTATCAGTCAAGCAACGGCTACATTGTGATTATGATCTGTATGCATTTCCTGTCACTATCACCCCTTATGCGTGCTCAATGCGAACGCTATACATGCACAGTTGTTAAATAATCGCTCGATTTACGATTTCTCTGAATAGCAATCCATGCTTAATTAGGCCCTAAGTCTCTCAGAGTCTTTCCAGTCCTGTTTCTCACAGGTACTGTACAGTATATCACAGGCCCCAGTCTGGCTTGGCTTTGATCTGGTTCAAAATCTGTCCGGCTTCCTTGCAGATAAAACAGGCTCCGGCCTACTTACATTCAAGGCTCACTAGTCTGGCTTCTTCTCAGCAACATGTACTGTAGCTCAGTCCTAGCAGTAAGTGACCTTCCTTTTCTCTTGCAGGTATAGGCTCAGATCTCCTGACCATCAGCAGCTTCCAAGCATACTGAGCTCTGACAGGCTTCACAGTTCCACTTGGACTGGATACACAGGCAACAGCCTGTCCTGACTGCAGAGCCTTACAGGCTGACTCTCCATTGCAGCAATTAGGTGTTCTCACACCTGCCTCTTCCCTGTGTGGGTGTATCCCTCCTGCTCCACATATACCCCTTTTCCACCTCTAAAGCATGGGTCGCAGTTGGGAGCCTGACATGGTTGCTACCCGGCTGCGGCCCGTGCTCAGCCCCTTTCCCACTGCGCTCACCAACCCGGAATATTGCCGGGTTGGTGATGCTGCTAGCGATGCGGCAGGGGCGGTGCTGGGAGATCACATGATCCCCCCGGGCCGCCCTTCCATAGACTGTGAACGGGAGCCGTGTTGCATCGACACGGCTTCCGTTTACACTGCACAGCTTACTGGGTTGAACTCATGTTCAACCCAGTAAGGTACCCGGGTAGGATTCCCGGATCACTTGATCCAGGTTGACCCTTTTCCACTAGCAAAAAACACGGGTAAATGCGCGCCCCTGTGCAATTACCCATGTTTTTTGAGCTAGTGGAAAAGGGGTAATAGAATGCATGGGTCAGTAATGCAATTTACCTTCATACTGCCACATATCCCCCTCCCCAGCTCAAAACCCCTGGATTGAGCAACATGGGATAAGGCATTCTCATGGCGAAGTCCATCTTTACTCTTCTTATCAGGGACTTTCATCACATTCCAACACATCATCCAGACTTGTCTGCCATCTGGCAGTCTGATTTTCCAAGTTCTGTGGCTTGATTTTCTTCTTAATTTTTTCTTAACTTTATGTTATCACTTAAACTCTTTGCTTTCTATATGCAGCGCTTTAGACTCAGCCTTGGGTACCACATCAGGCATTAAGAACTTGAATTAACTTTTCCAAAGTGACATAATCTTCAGACTGTGGCTTTTTCAGAACGTACTGGTACTGCCACTCTCAGATTCTGGATTCTATTGTCCCTTTACCATGCTTGAATGTTTATTTAATTGAGCGTTAAACTTAATTTCAGGATTTTGACATACAGATGTGTCCACTTACAAATCACGGCTAAGTTGTTTTTCACAAGTAGCGAGTGGATGGATTTTAATTTTTTGCGATAATATATGTATAAAGTAACATATTAAAGAAGCAAATGAAGAAAAATCAGAAGGCATGGCTAAATCTCTGAGTCTATGGCATGCAAAACCGTGCCATACATGGTGGGATATGGCAACGATGTATGTGGACACATCTGTATATCTGCCACCTCAATAGGGCTCATATCCCTTGGACCCTCTTTAAAATCCACTTTTTGGACCTTGAAAATATGACAAACAATTTCAACATGCTCCATCAACACAGGTTGGAGTTTACTCTCTACAGAAGTATTTATTTTCAGATTCAGTTTAGTTGATTTACTTGATACAAGCCTTGTAGTGTGAGGCAACATAACTTCCTCACAGGCATATTTGTCTGCATTGCCAATTCCATCTTGTTTACATGAAGGCCCTGTTTTACATAAAGGAGTCTTACTCTTCACAAAACTGTCAACATTCACTATCTGTAAGGTTCTGCTTTCCACTGAAAAACAGTGAGATTAGGTCACATTCTTATCACTCCAAACACATGATGACACCAGAGTCTCATCCTGGGAAGCTTTCAATATCTCAGTAGACTTCTGTACATCCTGTAACTTTGCCTCACAGGTCATATGGTCACCATCTGTATTTGTCAGTTATTTGTCATCAACATGAGACACAGCTTTGTTATCTGTTATCTTTGGGAGGACTTCACATCCCCAGCTATAACTGGATGATGAATGTCACTGCAAAGTACCTCACCCATGTTTACAACACAGTCTTTTAGAGAATGTCCCAGTTTTGATACCTCGGTCTCAATTTGCACACTGCAACATTTAATGAGGACATCCTCTTTGTCAAATTGCTGCTGACAGACATTATCCTTCTGGAACATGTTACTTTATCCAGGCAGTTCACTGTCTGTTGTTCAATATAAAAGTCACTTTTCATCGCTAGCATATCACTCTTCGTGTCAGCCTTTTCAGGACCAACCTGTAGTAACAGCTGCTTGGGTTATATACTTTTGTCACACAAGATGACATTTTGGGTCCAGAATCCAATTTCAGAGTGTTATCCAACTTCTTCTCTTCTTCTGCTTTTCCCACTAACACTGCTCTTCCAGCTGGGTAATTTTTCCCATAGTGCTTGCCAACTTGTTCTCAGACTGCAGAAGATTGCTCTCCATGCCTTCAAATTCAGCAAGTCTCAACTTTTGTACAGCTGTTTCAGACTTTGCCAAATTTAATTTACACTGAAACTCCAGTTCTCTGGTATTCATTTCCATTTGGAGATTTTGCGACTTTCTCTGGGTACTCAACAGACATTTCTCAAGGTTCTTATTGTCTCCTTGCTATTTGCCATGTGCATGGTTAAGTTCTCGCTCTAAAGCTTCACATGTTCTATTGTGTCATGCAGTTTTTCCCCTAACAACACATTTTTCACACTCAAATATTCTGAATCTGCTTTGGCTGCAGCCAAGTGGATTGAAGTGTTTGTATATTGCTCCCTAAAGCTTGCTTATGTGGACACAATTAAAGAGTCTTTTGCTTTTACCACAAAAGTTAAAGCTGCTATTTTTACTTGTGTGTGCTCTGCATCACTCTGTTTCTTCATACATTTTTTTACTCCTTCCATTTCCTGCTGAAGATTCAAACACCTCTGGTGCAATTCCACAATGGCTTTCACTTTGAAAAATGTATCTCTTTCTCATGTACTTGTTCTGACAGTCTTTCATTCTGTAAGCAGTACATTATTTTCATATTTGGTAATCCACTTTGATACGTCAGTCTGCTAAAGACATTCAGACACAACTGATAATTGAAGGTCTGTCTCTTTAAGAGCCTTAATCTTCAACTCTGTTTTTTTCTTGCTCTTGTTTAAGGGACATTTTTAAAGAAGCCAGCTAATTGTGTTACTCTTTCTAAACTTGCTTATGTAGAAATCTTTCTTCCTCTGACTTCCTGTTCTGTATTTGCTAATGATAATAATATGACAGTCTTCATTTCATATGCTCATATTCCTCTCTGCTGACATTACCTTTACCTGGCAGACCAAGTACCATATTACACCGAGCACCTACACTGACCATCCCATTCTGCTTTTTAAATGTCTCTTTGACGGAATATCACTTTCAACCCAGACACTTTGAAAAGTAGGGTCATATAAGGAGTCGAATATCTTTAGACAATCTTCTCTGAGGGCCTTTCAGATTCTCTCTATGGCCAGTTGCTGAATCTTGTTGTTTTATCCTCTGAGCCCTAACCTTCCATAGCCTAACCCTTACCCTCTACCTAGTGTCTAACCCTAACCTCACCTAGTGCAGCCTATCCCTAACCTGCCCCTAGTTCCTAACCCTTAACTCGCCTCCTGCAGCCTAATCCTAACCCTCCCCCTAGTGTCTAACCCTAACCTCGCCTCCTGTAGCCTAACCCTAACCTTTCCCTAGTGCCTAATCCTTCCCTTAGTACCTAACCCTAACCTCACCCTAGTGCCTAACCCTAACCTTTCCCTAGTGCCTAATCCTTCCCTTAGTACCTAACCCTAACCTCACCCTAGTGCCTAACCCTAACCTTTCCCTAGTGCCTAATCCTTCCCTTAGTAGCTAAACCTAACCTCACCCTAGTGCCTAACCTAACCCTTCCCCTAGTGCCTAACCCTAGCCTCACCTCCCAGAGCCTAACCCTCCCCCTCCCCCAGTGCCTAACCCTAACCCTCCGCTGCCGGTCCAAGCAGAATGTTCAATTCTGTAGATACTGACATGTTGACAATCATAACTGTTGACATTGCTCCGTGGGTATTATGCATGTCGGCATTATGACTAAAGCAGTACATCCCTCTTTACATACTTTGTAGAAACTGCAACATTTATTCCACATTAATAATAATATTGTAATGTTATGTCATTAATGTTAATAATTTATTATTGTTATTATTTTCATTATTAATATGATTCTTGCCTAATACTGAGACTTCACACAAACAGCATTAGTGGAAGTTCTGCCGGACTTAAAGAAAGTCTCCAACTTTTGATGAGATTGCGGCTCATGCATTGAACGTAATGAAATCACCATTGTCAGGGCAGCTCACTGGCTAGCAGGACATATGACAGTGACCTATAACTTACATTGTCATAATTGCCTTTTTGTTTTTCAGAACAGTATTGTATATTTCATTATGTATGGGAGCAGTTGGGGGGCAAATGGCTGCATCTTTATTACCAATGCTGCCTGATTCTTAATGGCCACATAACTCTGAACGAGTGTCTTACCAGGCACACTGAGTCATGGCACTCCAGAACCCAGATCCTGTTCTCCGTCACGACTAATTAGGGCACGTTATTAAATCATTTATAATAATAAAAGCTAATAAACTCTCCCTCTCTTCCACTTTTTTAATACAGCAGATAACAAATATAAGCAATAAACCCAGCCGCCTAATTTGTTTTCCAGTCTTCCTGTTTAGAAAGATTAAGTTTTTTCATTACATCATATTGTGCAATACTTTAGCTTTCTCCCACTTGATTTGTGTTTTTGCTGCATAAAGTAAATTTATTCCCTATTGACTTTTAGGAGCTTTAAAAAATGATTCAATCACAGGTTGTGAGAAAGTGCTCTATGCTTTAAATAAGGAAATTTGGCTTTTTTGTGTTGGTTTATTATCATTTGCACTACAGTCCATTACATTGTGATATATATCAGATTTTCTCATATATATGTTATGTGCTGTGTCTTGCTGTCAAGAGTGGGGATTAGCTGGTTTCAAGAAATGAGAATAAGTTTTGCAAACAGCTTTATGACAGTTCCCTGATTCTAAATGCCAAGGGGCAGATGTATTAAGCCTGGAGAAGTGATAAAGCAGTGATAAGTGCACGGTGATAACGCACCAGCCAATCAGCTCCTACTGTCAATTTACATATTGGAGCTGATTGGCTGATGCGTTATCACCTTGCACTTAAAACTGCTTTATCACTTCTCGAGGCTTAACACATCTGCCTCCAAGGCTTTCTGTGGCCCCAACTTCCTTGGAAAAGATTGGTATGTTATGTTGGATGGATGATGTAATTTTCAATCGCATCTGAACCTCAAACTCATGTGACCGACTTCATGGAAATATCTTGGACAGCATTGACCTATATTAGATCAGAATTAATATTCTCACAGTTGTTCAACCGAAAAGACAAGGTCAGAAACGCCTCCTAAAGCAGGCAGTGACAATGTTCTCACCTCACCTCCTGACCCCCAGCTTGACCCTCCGTCATCAGCCATACTCTACAATAATTAATTTCAGAATGGAACGCAAGATGAAATGACTCTCCTGGGCAATCTGCAATAAGTGAAGAGCTCCGACAGGCTTTTCTTACTCCGCCATACTGTTTAAAATGTTCTTAATGCAGTGTGCAGTTGTTGACTATAACATTATGCGGGGTCAGCTGTATGATCATCCTTCAGCGGACGAAAGGTTGGAACAATCCAGGCAACTCTATATACACAAGTTTGAACTTCACAGATTAATAAACAAAAAAATAGAAAAATAGAGGAAATTTATGGAAACTGGTGCAGAATGCAGATATGTGCTGTAATCCATAACAATTGGACAGGTTGAGTCTTGCTGAGCCGTGCTAAAGAAATGCCGGTTTGGATCCGATTAGCCTCCATGGGATAAATTTATTAAGCAGCAAGTTTGTCAGGGGTTGGCAAACTCATTGGTGCAGATTGACAGCAGGTTCTAAATTCAAAATACAGTATTTTCCAAAGGTCGTTTTGGCTTTGTAAAAAGAACCCACCATCAATCCCCATCGGTTTGTAAACCCCTATGCTGCCGCAATTCCTAGGATCTGAGTAGGCTTTTTGTTACAAAATGTAATCTGTGCATTCAATGCTTTCTATATAAAAGCCAGCAAGAGGCAAGTCATTGTTTTTTGAGGGTGGATTTGTTGGGTGGATTGCAGTGTGACAATTCTAAACCCACCACTTCGTAAATGTGGAGTTAGTATTGTTTTACTGGGTGAAGATTCGGAAAGCATTTTCTGTTTTAATATATGGATTCGCAGCAGGGTTGTGGCAGTTTTCATTTTAGTAAACATTTGGTTTTAAAATCTTCTGCATAAATATATGTCTGGCCATGGCACTTCAGATGCAGCCATAATGCTCATTACCCTTTGGGCACTGGTATTAGGTACGACTGCACAACAAGCTGGGAGGGGTTGGATGGTATAAGGGGCCTAAGGATCTCATTCAGGTTGATTGCAACTAGTGATCCAACTGCAAAAATTACTAAAATGATGCAGGTGCAAGCGCAGGGCCTGTCCTGCGTGGGCGCCCAGCAGTAAATGCGCATGCCTCTGCCTGTTAATCAGGCAGAGGCATTTGCGAAGCAGGAGGGGGGGGCGTCAATGCTCCGTTTCCTAGGGGGAGATGGAGCGTTGCAGGGGCGTCGTCATGGAAATGGGGGCGGCAGCAGTTGAACGGTGGGCATGGAGTGGGCATGATCAGGGTGGCAGCGTGACGCCAAACGCAGCTGCTCCGATCAGAAAGATGGTGGCGACCCTCCTGCCTCCGTAGTCAGGCTGCGCCTGCAGAAGGCATCAACAAATTCTGCGATCATGTTGAAATTGCGGTGCGACGGGTAGCAGGCTGGGCGGCCTTGACCTGCGATGGGCGGCCTCCAGCATGCGATCAAAAGGATTGCAAATTCTGCTAAAAATAAAAAGTAGAATTTGCAATCCTTACTGAATAGGGTCCTAAGTTCATCCCAGTCGCAGGGAGAAAAGTTTGAGTTTGGTGCTCCCCCCACTTGGGAAAACAAATATGGTGTGTGTGTGTGTGTGTGTGTGTGTGTGTGTGTGTGTGTGTGTGTGTTCCGCAGAACTTTACAGAGAAAATTTGGCCATTCACATCAGTCCCTGTCCCAGTGGAGCTTACATTCTATATTCCTTATCACATGGTCACACACAGGTTCGGACTGGCCCACAGGGGTACAGAGGAAACCCCCTGTGGGCCCCACTGCCTGAGGCCCCACCTCCTCCTCTAGGGAACAGGTTCCAGACTGTGCACTAATATTATACATTATACATATGTTACATTATACTTCACAGGACTATGGTGTATTCTCTGCAGCGCATTGCTGTTATATTATTATGTATGTACTAGCAGTATTTACTGTATATATTTATCAAGGGGTCCAGCCCATGTACTCTCTAATGGTTAGCCAAGCCTCTGTGGTGACTGGCCACAACCCCTCTGGAGGTTGGCCACACCCCTAAGCATGGGCCCGTACCACTGCATTCCCCTGGAGGGTCCTTTATGCCCCAGTGCGACACTGGTCACACATACGCACTAGGGTTAGTACCAGTCAGAAAACAGTTATACCAGTATATTTTTGAAGTCTGGGATGAAATCGGAGCTTCCGGAGGAAATCCACACAAGCACAAGGAAAAGCATCAATGCAAACCACTACACCAACCATGCTGCATATATTCACTTATATTAGGCATTTCTGTAGCCATGCCACCATATCGGTAGACTTGGTTTGATACCAATCATCGTTATCAGTGTGTACTTGCCCCAGCCCTAATCTTTAGTGTTGATCTGTATGGTAAATATATATGTACCTGGCCAACATTGCATAGCCAGCAATTCCATCAACACGCTCTTACTGAATCCCAGCAACACCCCTTCTAGTGCAGCTTGTGTCTGTATGACTCGGCATCTCCTGTACTTGCATACACTTGGCTCTGGAGCATGCGCAGTGCAAAAGCACGCAAGGTACGCGCCACAAGATGGACTTGTGCTCAACTCTCTATCAGTCTCAGGGAGTTTAAAGATATTTTATACTGTTTCCAAGATCCTATTATAGGCCCTACACACTTAAAGATTTCACTGAACGATATGAACGTTCTTGTTCATTAATGAACGAGAACTCTTTCATATCGTTCAGTGTGTAGGCACCAACGATGAACGACACGCGGCCCCGCGCTCGTTCATCGTTTGTGCCGGCTCGTTCATATCTGCAAGCCAATATGGACAATATCGTCCATATTAGTATGCACTGCTATGGAGCCGGGTGACGGGGGGAGTGAAGAAACTTCACTCCCCCGTCACCTCCCCCCTGCCGCCGGGTCGCCTGTCGGCCATATCGGCCATCGGGCAGCTCGGCGGCTGGTCGCCAAGTGTGTAGGGCCCATTACTGTTATTAAAACCTTGTTACTGTACATGGAGATCTGCAGACAGGGTTTTAGTCTGAAGACAAAGTCCCCAGTATTAGCTCCGGTACCAGAGTCTTTGCTAGGGAGAGAAGGGGTGCATGACTTCCCTGGACCCAGCGGCCCTCATTCCGAGTTGTTCGCTCGCAAGCTGCTTTTAGCAGCTTTGCACACGCTAAGCCGCCGCCTACTGGGAGTGAATCTTAGCTTATCAAAATTGCGAACGAAAGATTAGCAAAATTGCGAATAGACATTTCTTAGCAGTTTCTGAGTAGCTCCACACTTACTCGGCATCTGCGATCAGTTCAGTCAGTTTCGTTCCTGGTTTGACGTCACAAACACACCCAGCGTTCGCCCAGACACTCCTCCGTTTCTCCAGCCACTCCCGCATTTTTCCCAGAAACGGTAGCGTTTTTTCGCACACACCCATAAAACGGCCAGTTTCCGCCCAGAAACACCCACTTCCTGTCAATCACATTACGATCACCAGAACGAAGAAAAAACCTCGTAATGCCGTGAGTAAAATACCTAACTGCATAGCAAATTTACTTGGTGCAGTCGCACTGCGGACATTGCACATGCGCATTAGCGACTAATCGCTCCGTTGCAAAAAAAAAAATAACGAGCGAACAACTCGGAATGACCCCCCATGTGTGGGACACACCATGAATCCATGCACCACTGCCCTAAACCTATCTCTCCACAAAGGTCTCCCTCACTGAATCTAGTAAGCATATAGGAAGAAACAGATGTTAACCGTAAAATAGACTTTTGAGGAATAAAGGCATTGGCTGGACGGGGCACCTCATACTATCACAGTATTTATGGATCGTTTAAATGAATTCAATGAAAAATCTAAAAAGACTGAACCCCTGTCAGGATGAGTGGGCTTTCTACTTCACTAATTTCACTTTTCTGACCAGTTATTGACTCACTTCCCAGAACTGAAAATCAAGTCACCCGCTGGGTGAAGTGAGCGGCCCCCCCGTCTCCCCCCGCACGCTCAGCACAGATCGCGCTGTGCTGAGCGCCGGGAGAGATGTGTGCTGAGCGGTTCGCTCAGCACACATCTCTCTGACATCGGCCAGTGAGTACTGGCCTATAGCGTCTCACACACAGACAATTCTTCTGAAACTCCTGCAATCGTTTCCATTGTTTCTAGCAGATCCCTGTGGTGGCCTGTTTGTCAAGGAAGACAGGCAACATGTCGGCATTCTCAGGCTACAAACAGTAATAGGCTTGCTAGGCAATTAAGGCATAAAACAGTGTTCTCATATTTTAACATTAAAGGGTCCTATTTATCAAAACATATTTTAGGGATATCCACCACAAATACCCATTTTTGGGGGTACTCACAAATATTAAGTATCCCATGAATGTATATTCGGAGGTATGTAGCATGTATCGGAGATATCTACTGCAATCCCGCAGTTTTCCTTTGAAAAATTTGCCCCCATAGGTTTATATGGGGCTGCTCCGAATTTGCCAGACAGCTAATGCCATCTGAAGATGACGTCAGCCACTGTATCCTATGGGCTGTATGTAGCATGCTGTATTTCTACGGCAGAGAGATCCATAAGATTCCCCTAAAGATACATACACTGATGGATTACAGCAGCTGGCTAGGATGGTTATTATTATAACTCAGTACTATCATTAATATTTCATATCTACAAGTTATTTGTTATACGAGTTATTACCAACTTCTGAGAGGGAAATCATTATGAGTGATTGATCCACAATGCATGTGCTTGTCCATCTGTTATGGATGTACGGAATTTATGTGGACAAGTTAAGCACTTAAGTCATTTTCTACAAGTGATGTCAAATGGAGTGGAGATTAATTTTCTTAAAAATAACTTTTATCTCTGATGAGATGTCCTACAAGTCGGTTGTGACGTGTGTAGTATGGTTGTGAAGGGGATTAATCAATAAGGTGGATGAATGTATGCTTTCTGCAAAAGAAAAACCTTTACATGTTGGCAGAGTGTTGATAGTGATGTTAATCCACACAATTGATAGTTACCCAGAACGCTGGTTTATTAACATACAAAGATAACACTTGTTAATGCGGAAGATGTTCTGCAGCAGCAGTAACTCACTCATATATATATATCAGGCTGGTACGGTGAAAGCGCGGTACTTATCGCTATTCGTCATGCGGCTGTGGTAATGACTGACAGTATGGGATGGAAGGCTGCACATCCGTGCAGACTGACTCCTGTTGGAGGAACACGCACTGCCCACTGCTCTCCTTCCCGCTCGGGCAGTGCGACACACACTGCAGGAGGAACAGTCTCTCTCTCTCCAATGCAGGAGGAACCATCTCTCCCTCTCCACTGCAGGAAGAACCGTCTCTCTCTCTCCACTGCAGGAGGAACCGTCTCTCTCTCTCCACTGCAGGAGGAACCGTCTCTCCGTCTCCACTGCAGGAGGAACCGTCTCTCTCCACTGCAGGAGGAACCGTCTCTCCCTCTCCACTGCTGGAGGAACTGTCTCTCTCTCCCCACTGCAGGAGGAACTGTGTCGTCAGTCTCCGCCTCCCTGATGCTCCAGCACTAGAGGGTATATACTAGAGGATGCGCACCCAGTGTAATATATACAAGGAGACAAGGTACTGAGTGCACTATATTCCAACATTACAAGTAATAGATGTTTATATCATTCAGAAATAAAATATTAATGTCACCATGCTGGCAGAACTAGATGTAGTTTATGGTGTATTTACATTTGCTATAGAGCTAGTGTTCTGTATTATTGGTCTTATGGGTGCGGTATGATAGGTCGACATGATGAACTGTCACCTGTTGGTCTAGTAGCTTCTTACCTTCTCCCGGTGGCAGTGGCGGCTCCAGCATCTTCTTCTTGGTCCCGGAGGCCATGTGACAGTCACTTCCACTGCGGATCTGCGATACTCCAGTGTTCCGCTAAGCGTTTCTCCCCCTAACCCTAATCTCTTCCCATAGTGTCTAACCCTACCCCATCCCCCCCCCCCCCCCCGCCCCTTCAGCCTAACCTTAACCGCCGGCATTCTATTACTGTCAACCATAAGACCGGATACGTTTCGTATAAGACTATGAGGATCATTGTCTTATAATAAGCTTACAGACAGGAAGTCTGCTGTGCATAGAAGCTCCAGGGTGGGTGTCCTGTGAGAGAGAGGACCACGGCACATGCTTATTCGTGCTATGGGGCACATAAAGCAGAACCTAGAGCAATTTAGGAAGTCAGGGCGCCTACTTCAGGGCTGGCCCCTGGAGACGACTGCCTTCTATCATCTCCTGTTTTTATGCCCCTGGTATGAGAACCCATCACAATCTTTACTGATCAGTTCTGTTATGCAGCCTATGCACTGTTTTAGTAGCCTATATCTATTTTTTTTGTTTTAAATTCTCTATCGACTGATGTCAGCCAACATTTATATGCAAATAAGTAATAATAACTTATCTTAGAAATATGACTATGACATATTGGCAAGGAAAAGTGTTTTTATTTAAGCAAAAGGGGGAAGGTATGGTCGGGAATAAAGAGCAACCAATGCAGTATAAATGTCATCTCACTCTAACGTGCTAGATGGGGGCCAACTGCCTGCCCATCACCATCAACTCAAAACGTAGATGGGAGCCAACTGCCTGCACATCACCATCAACTCAAAACATAGATGGGAGCCAACTGCCTGCCCATCAACTCAAAACATAGATGGGAGCCAACTGCCTGCACATCACCATCAACTCAAAACTGAGATGGGAGCCAACTGCCTGCACATCAACATAAACTTAAAACGTAGATGGGAGCCAACTGCCTGCCCATCACCATCAACTCAAAACTTAGATGGGAGCCAACTGCCTGCACATCACCATCAACTCAAAACTTAGATGGGAGCCAACTACCTGCCCATCACCATCAACTCAAAACATAGATGGGAGCCAACTGCCTGCACATCACCATCAACTCAAAATGTAGATGGGAGCCAACTGCCTGCACATCACCATCAACTCAAAACTTAGATGGGAGCCAACTGCCTGCCCATCAACTCAAAACTTAGATGGGAGCCAACTGCCTGCCCATCACCATCAACTCAAAACGTAGATGGGAGCCAACTGCCTTCCCATTACCATCAACTCAAAACTCAGATGGGAGCCAACTGCCTGCCCATCACCATCAACATAAAATGCAAAGTTATGCACTTTGGGATTAAAAACAAACTTGCATCCTACACACTTAATGGGGAAAATATAGGGGTAGCAGTAATGTAAAAAGATTTGGGGGTGCTCATAGATAGTAGGCTTAACAACAGTCAACAATGTCAAAATGCAGCAAAAAAGGCAAGTAAAGTGCTCGCATGCATAAAACGGGGTATTGAGACAAGGGACGAGGATGTAATCCTGCCGCTGTACAAATCATTGGTACGTCCGCACCTGGAATATTGTGTTCAAATTTGGGCACCATATTATAAAAAAGATATCGGGAAACTCAAAAGAGTGCGAGCTACTAAGCTGATAAAAGGGTTGGAGACATTGGCGTATGAGCAAAGGCTTACTCGGATAAATATGTATTCCCTTGAAAAGAGGAGACATTTCTATCTTCAAATATGTAAAGGGTCAATACAAAGAGTTAGCAGGGGATTTGTTTATTAATAGAAGTCTGTATAGGACACGTGGGCACTCGCTGAGGCTGGTGGAGAGAAAATTCCGTACAAATCGTAGGAAGGGGGTCTTCACGGTAAGGGCAATAAGGATTTGGAACTCCCTGCCGGAGAAGATAATAATGGCGGACTTTGTAAATGCATTTAAAAACGGATTGGACAGTTTTCTTGATGAGAAAAGTATCCAAGGCTATAGCATTTAATATATTGACATTAAGTATATGGGTGTGATACGACATATAGTTGTCAATAGGTACGAAACCATTATTTTGGCTGGTGCATTATAATGTGCACTGCTTAATACAGAATACAGGTTGAACCCGATGGGCTTTTTGTCTCTTTTCAATCTCATTAACTATGTTACTATGTAACTCAAAACTTAGATGGGAGCCAACTGCTTGCCATCACCATCAACTCAAAATTAGATGGGGGCTATATGCCAACCTATCACCATCAACTCAAACATTAGTTGGGGGCCACTGCCTGGCCATCACCATCAACTCAAATCTTAGATGGGAGCCAACTGCCTACATATCACCATCAACTCAAAACTTAGATGGGAGCCAACTGCCTGCCCATCACCATCAACTCAAAACTTAGATGGGAGCCAACTGCCAGCCTATCACCATCAACTCAAACATTAGTTGGGGGCCAACTGCCTGCCCATTACCATCAACTCAAAACTTAGATGGGAGCCGACTGCCTGCCCATCAACTCAAAACTTAGATGAGAGCCAACTGCCTGCCCATCACCATCAACTCAAAACTTAGATGGGAGCCAACTGCCTGCACATCACTATCAACTCAAAATTAGATGGGGGTCATCTGCCAGCCTATCAGCATCAACTCAAGCATTAGTTGGGGGCAACTGCCTGCCCATCACCATCAACTCAGAAATTAGATGGGGGCCAACTGCCTGTCCATTACCATCAACTCAAAACTTAGATGGGAGCCAACTGCCAGCCTATCACCATCAACTCAAACATTAGTTGGGGGCAACTGCCTGCCCATCCAGTAAGCTTAAAGCTCTTCACCAACTACTTAAGGTATCCAAACTCTCCTCTCAATGACTGAAGAAGCCCAACTGCACTGCCCTGTTTTGTTAGGGGGAGCACATCAAGACATAAATCAAGACAGCCACTACTATTGTTCTTTCCCACAAGAAAGACGACTCCAATTGAAAAGAACCAGGGAAGGAAGATGGAAACTATCACAGAAACAAGAGAGCTCCCATCAACAGAAACAGTGATAGAAAATACTAAACACACCCACAACACACCCACAAAATCCTGATAGTGTAAGAACCCAAACACACTACTAAATACACAACTTCAACAACAAATAAACCCTTGTTTTGCTGTCTACTGACCCTAGCATGGAGGTTCAAATTGTGACAGGCATATAAAATGCCTTCTGTGGCTTTTATTCTCTTTTATTTTATAATGTCTAGGAACAGGGTCGGAATGGCTCACAGGGGTACAGGGGAAAACCCTGGTGGACCCCACTGCTTTAATTCTGACACTGCCTAGGAAAGCAGCACCTCTTAAGTTCACTGTAGTTTCCCTACACAGACCAATACATGTCAAGCTAATCAGGAATCATATAACCTACAAATAGAATTTGGGGTTTTGGGAGGAAACCCATAAAACCTGGAGAAACCCATGCAAGAATTAGCCTTAGTCAGAATCAGCCTTAGTCAGTCCACTGGTGAGCAGTGGTGTCAAGACGGAAGGGGGTGGTGGCACAAAGTACACCAGTATGGGACTTTGTTGGAGGGGACAGCTTCTGCAGAGGTTCTCCAAGGTCCAACAGGGCATGACCGTAGACCAGACCATCTTTTGTTGGCCCTCCTATGGCTGTGCTTGCCACTGCCATCGTTATAAGATAGATAGATAGATAGATAGATAGATAGATAGATAGATAGATGTAAGAGGAGTAAATGCTTGAATTTATATGAATGTACAGTATAAAGGCCCTTATAATAAGCCAGTGATTATGCAGATTGATACACGTTTAGATGCGGTCATCTATTTAAGTGAAAATTAAGAATACTTAGGGAGATGCTACAATTTTCAGGATTTTTATTTCATTGTGAAAGTTATTCTCAATCTGTTTTGCTTAGCTTTGTATACTCGTTTTACTGTATTATATAAATTGGTAGATGTGCATAGAATTTAATGAATGATGGTATCAGCTCATCTCTCCAAGGTTACCCTGATGTCTGAGCGATCTTCTCGTACTGCTCAATGTTACTCACAGGGATCGTAAACAGTGCACAGTGTCTGCACTAACTGCGGATAATTTATCGGCATTGGACACGCTAAAATAAGCGAGCGCGGGGAGAAGTGTACATATATTGATGTGCTATATTTGGCATCATACAGACTCTGTGGCACTTTATTCATTTGGCCTCTCGTACATGCTGCACTCGGAGCATAATGGAAAGAAAATCATCTTGGCATCCTGAAGACTGGAATGCGTGCGTCTGATTACTATGATTAGAACATAGGTATTTGAGCTCTTCAATGTTTTACAGCACAGGAGCATTGTTCCATGTGCAAAAGTTTTAGGCAGGTGTGGAAAAAATGCTGCAAAGTAAGAATGCTTTAAAAAATAGAAGGATTAATAGTTTATTTTTAGCAATTCAAGTGCAAAGTGAATGAACAATGGCCCTCATTCCGAGTTGTTCGCTCGGTATTTTTCATCGCATCGCATTGAAAATCCGCTTAGTACGCATGCGCAATGTTCGCACTGCGACTGCGCCAAGTAACTTTACTATGAAGAAAGTATTTTTACAAACGGCTTTTTCCTCGCTCCGGCGATCGTAATGTGATTGACAGGAAATGGGTGTTACTGGGCGGAAACACGGCGTTTCAGGGGCGTGTGGCTGAAAACGCTACCGTTTCCGGAAAAAACGCAGGAGTGGCCGGAGAAACGGTGGGAGTGCCTGGGCGAACGCTGGGTGTGTTTGTGACGTCAACCAGGAACGACAAGCACTGAACTGATCGCACAGGCAGAGTAAGTCTGGAGCTACTCTGAAACTGCTAAGTAGTTAGTAATCGCAATATTGCGAATACATCGGTCGCAATTTTAAGAAGCTAAGATTCACTCCCAGTAGGCGGCGGCTTAGCGTGTGTAACTCTGCTAAATTCGCCTTGCGACCGATCAACTCGGAATGAGGGCCCATGAACAGAGGAGAAATCTGTATCAAATCAATATTTGATTTGACCACCCTTCACCTTCAAAACAGCATCAATTCTTCTACGTACACTTACACATTGGGGGTCATTCCGAGTTGATCGCTCGCTAGCTATTTTTTTGCAGTGCTGCGATCAGATAGTCACTGCCTCTAGGGGAGTGTATTTTTGCTTTGCAAGTGTGCGAACGCTTGTGCAGCCGAGCGGAACAAAAAAGTTTTGTGCCGTTTCTGAGTAGGTCTGAACTTACTCAGCTGCTGCGATCACTTCAGCCTGTCCGGTCCCGGAATTGACGTCAGACACCCGCCCTGCAAACGATTGGGCACGCCTGCGTTTTACCAAACACTCCATGAAAACGGTCAGTTGACACCCATAAACGCCTTCTTCTTGTCAATCTTCTTGCGTTTGGCTGTGCGAATGGATTCTTCATTAAATCCATCGCCCAGCATGATCCACTTTGTACCCGTACGACACGCTTGCGCATTGCGGTGCATACGCATGTGCAGTTTTGCCAAGTTCTGACCTGATCGCAGCACTGCAGAAAATAGGTAGCGTGCGATCAGGTCAGAATGACCCCCATTGTTTTCAAAGGAACTCGGCAGGGAGGTTGTTCCAAACATCTTGGAGAACTAACCAGAGATCTTCTATTGATGTAGGCTTGCTCAAATCCTTCTGTCTCTTCATGTAAATCCCAGACAGACTCGATGATGTTGAGATCAGGGCTCTGTGCAAAGGCGTTTCTATAATGGGCAGTGTATGCGGTACACACGGGCCCCTGGGTCCAGGGGGGCCCACACCACACACACTGCACCCATACATTATACTTACCCCATCGGAGTCCGGCAGCAGCGGCCCTGCACTGCGGACAGAAATCACTTGGAAAATAGCCTCTGTGGCCATTTCCGAGTGATTTGTGCATGCACACTGGATATGCCCCCAGGAACCAGGCACGGGCGCCATGTTCCAGGAGACCTGTGCATGCACAGTAGACTCTCGCATTATGTCAGAGTCTACTTGCTGCAGGAGAGGAGGGGGCCCGCAACGGAGGCTGCACGCTGGTCCCCTCCTCTCTTAAAACGTCCCTGGCTCTGTGGGGGCCAGATCATCACTTCCATGACTCCTTGTTCTTCTTTACGCTGAAGATAGTTCTTAATGAAATTGGCTGTATGTTTGGGGTTGTACTGCTGCAAAATAAATTTGGAGCCAATCAGATGCAGATACAGCCACTGACGCACAGAGAATATAAAAGTGAGAGGCAGGCAAGTCAAAGTCAGTACGCAATTGGTCAAATGTTTTTAAAGTACACATATAAATGACCGATGGATCGTATACCCCAGCATCCCCACACCAATCCCATCTGCAAGGAAGCAAATTCGCAAAAGGAACGAGTGTGAGTCAGAGGGGTGTCAGGGTCCCACCCCTCCCCTTGCATCATACGAAGCACTTGTCTACATATCAAAATAGCTTGTTTAACAAGCAGCATATTAAGAACAGTTACATTATCACTCAACAATAGTTGTATTGGGATGAGGTCTGTTTGAGTATAAAGAAGCAGTTAGGATATCAAAGAGTCCCCAGCAGAGTCAGTGACCCAGGGAATCAAATGCGACAATTGGGCTGCCATATAATACAATTTAAATTTAGGGAGAGCAAGACCGCCCGAATCTCGAGACCTTGTGAGGGTATCTAGTTTAATTCTAGCTCTGTGACTAGCCCAGACTAAGGAAGATAAAAGGCTATCGATTTTGTCAAATATATTCTGAGGGAGATAAATGGGGGAATGATGTAAAATATAGAGTAGTTTGAGTACTGCAACCATTTTGATAAGATTAATCCTACCTGTAACCATAAACTGTAATTTCCCCCATACTCTAATACGTGAACGTAAATAATCCATTTGTGGATGTAAATTCAGGGCAATGAATTGTGAAGATTGATTAGTTATCCAAATACCCAGGTATTTAAATGAATCCACCCAACAAAGCAGCAGGCCCCCGGGTGGGTCAGCAGGACAGAGCCCCCTAAAAGGAATGATACAGGATTTATCCCAGTTTATAGTCAAACAGGAGAATCCCCCAAAGGTATTAATGATATCCAAAACATAAGACATAGTATTGGAGTAGTCAGATATATATATAAAAGAATATCATCTGCATAGAGGGCAATTTTGTCTGTCCTGCCCCCCAGCCGGAAGCCCGCCACACGCAGGGAGGATCTAATAACAATAGCCAAGGGTTCTATGGTGAGAACAAAGAGGATTGGAGACAGAGGGCATCCCTGTCTCGTACCCCTCTAGGGAAAACCCGAAGAGACATGGCCGTTTACCGAGACCCTAGCTGTGGGTGCGCAATAAAGTAACTTGACCCATTTTATAAAATTAGGTCCAACGCCGAACCTACCCAGTACCCCCCAGAAGAACTCCTACTCCACCGAATCAAATGCTTTAGCAGCATCAAGAGAAAAAATAACTGAGGAGCAGGAGTCCTCGTGAGGGGACTGTAAATAAGTGTATAAGCGATGTAAGTTGGGTAGGGTGGACCGGCCCGGCATGAACCCCATCTGATCCTCATGTATCACCTGCAAGATCACCGAGCTCAGCCTAGCAGCCAATAGTTTAGCCAGAATCTTCACGTCAGTTGTTAACAAGGAGAACGGACTTTAAGATTCTACCTTTTCTGGGTCCTTATCTGGTTTTAAAAGGCCAATAATTAGAGCCTCCGCCATGGAAGCAGGCATTGTTCCCAATTCAAAAAATCTTTAATTAATGTTAGAAGTATGGGGCCATAGAAGTCAAGTTTTTTTATAGAGTTCCAATGGGATCACATCCAACCCCGGGGTTTTCCCACCAGGGAAAGATTTAATAGCAGTTTCCAGTTCCAAAAGTGTCAAGAGAGAATCTAAAAAGGAAGTTGCATCAAGGGACAATACAGGTAGAGAGACCCCGTCTAAATATCTCAGGATCTCAGAGGTACTGTACACTATTTTAGAGCTGTATAACGTCCTATAATACGCTACACATTCCTCCACAATGTCAGGGGTCTTGGTATGGATCATTTTATCAACAGTACGAATAGCAGTCACTGTATTAGCGGCCCTGTCAGTACCTGCCAATTTTGCCATAAAACTCCCAGGTCTATCCCATGTTGCATAGGAGTGTTGAGTGTATAGCAGACGATATTTAGCTTGATCCGTCAGATAAGCGCACCACTCAGTCTGGCCATGCAGCCACCTCTCCCTAGTAGTAGTAAGACTATCAGTAAGGTACTGAAGTTCCAACGTCCTACATGTTGTTTCCAACATCTGCTCCTGGCGTTTATAATCAGTTTTTAAGGTTGCCACTGCTTTAATTAATGTGCCACGCAAATACGCCTTAAAAGCGTCCCAGAGTATAGAAGTGGACGCTGAGCCCTCATTTAACTCCAGGAAGTCACCCCACATCTCCTCCAACTCTGCCCCAGTGCCCAGTTGTGTTAGCCAAAAGGGGTTAAATTTCCAAAACAGCTGACCTCTGCTATCTCCCATATCCAGACATAATACTAAAGGTGAGTGATCCGAGATACCCCTGGTGACATATTGAACTATCAATACTTTAGGTAGCAAACATTTAGTCATTAAGGCTAGATCTATCCTGGAAAAGGATAAATACGTAGTTAAGAAGCATGAGTATTGACGTATGTCTGGGTAACGAACCCTCCAAACATCTATCAAGCCCAAGCTCTCCAATAACAGTGCAAAATTACTACGACATGTAGTAGGGGCAGAAGAGGGCAGTCTAAATCTATCCAGACCAGGGTTAACAACATTATTAAAATCGCCAAGACATACAATAGGAACATTAGGATATAAAGCCATAAAATCAGCTGCCTTTTTAAAAACATCTGAAGAAATAGGAGGTTAGATGTAGACGTCAAATAATAGCAAAGACATGGACTATACCTGCTATTTTAAGAAAACGTATCTGCCCCATTGGTCTATTTGTACCTGATCAATGATAAACGGAATTGACCTTCGCACCAGAACCGATACCCCCTGAGAATGAGTGGTATGAGTGGAGTGGTAAGCCCATCCCACCCATGGCTTCTTAAGAGACATAACCTTTGCTCCGACCAGATGAGTCTCCAAAAGACATACCATGTCCGCATTATATTGCTTAAAATGTCTGGGCACAAGGGATCTTTTAATTTTATCATTTAACCCCAGACATTCCAGGACAAAATCCTAAGTTAATTAGAGGCCATAGGTCGAAATAGCATAGTATAGAAGATCAATCCCAGGCACCCTATACATATCTTCCATACTAATTCCAAGAGCATTCAAGTAAGTCACATCATGAGTATGAAAAGAAAAAGAAAAAAAGAAAAAAAAACAACAACATACGAACATCCCACCCACCCTAACCACCCGCCCCGTATACCTGACCAAACTGTGGCATACCTATTCCCAAAAACGTTTTCCCAAACAAATTAGAATAAACCTAACATGAAGAGGAAATTAATATTATGACCAAAAGACAAGGAGTAGGCCACCAACCATCAAACAAGGACAGTGAGAGGACACCACCCGAGCCCTTCAGGACAATATTAAGTGAAGGAAGTAATCAGTGGCATTAGACACATCATTCAGCCTGAGTACCACAAAACTTCAACATTCAAGTTAACAAAAATAAACATGGCCGTGTAAAGAGCAATCGTCAAGGATCAGCCGCAAGATCCCATCTAGCCAGGGCCCAGCGGTCCAGCCAAAGGGCAGCTTCACGAGGTGTGGCAAAGAATTTTGTCTCTCCGTCAGCCACTACCCTAAGCCTGGAGGGAAAAAGCATTGCATACTGTAGGTTCAGTTCTCTGAGCCGCCTCTTGATTAGGATAAATTGTGCACGGTCTTTTTGCACTTCCAATGCAAAGTCCGGAAACGTAGAGATTTTAGAATTGTTTCACAGCAAGGTGCTGTTAGTGCGTACCAAGGACAGCACAGCATCCCGGTCTCAATAATGAAGAAATTTTGCAATGAGGGTGCGCCGTGGTGCACCAGGAGGGAGAGGCCAGAAAGGGATTCGGTGACCCCGTTAAACGGTGAAAAAGGGAGTAAATGAATCAGCGCCAAAGGATTTTGTCAACCAGTTCTCAAGGAATTTCTCCAAGTCATTACCTTCCTCCTTCTCTGGCAACCCCACAAAGCGAATGTTGTTTCTCCGAAGTCTCCCCTCCATATCTAGCATCTTGCTTTCTCTGACGTCCTAGTGGATGCTGGGAACTCCGTAAGGACCATGGGGAATAGCGGCTCCGCAGGAGACTGGGCACAAAAGTAAAAGCTTTAGGACTACCTGGTGTGCACTGGCTCCTCCCCCTATGACCCTCCTCCAAGCCTCAGTTAGATTTTTGTGCCCGGCCGAGAAGGGTGCACACTAGGGGCTCTCCTGAGCTTCTTAGTAAAAGTTTAGTTTTAGGTTTTTTATTTTCAGTGAGACCTGCTGGCAACAGGCTCACTGCATCGAGGGACTGAGGGGAGAAGAAGCGAACTCACCTGCGTGCAGAGTGGATTGGGCTTCTTAGGCTACTGGACACCATTAGCTCCAGAGGGACCGAACACAGGCCCAGCCTCGGAGCTCGGTCCCAGAGCCGCGCCGCCGGCCCCCTTACAGAGCCAGAAGCAAGAAAAGGTCCGGAAAAATCAGCGGCAGAAGACATCAGTCTTCAACAAGGTAGCGCACAGCACTGCAGCTGTGCGCCATTGTTACTCAGGCACACTTCACACTCCGGTCACTGAGGGTGCAGGGCGCTAGGGGGGGGCGCCCTGAGCAGCAATGTAAAACACCTTGGCTGGCATAAATACACCACATATAACCCCCAGGGCTATATGGATGTATTTTAACCCCTGCCAGAACTCACCAAAAAAGCGGGAGAAAAGGCCGCCGAGAAAGGGGCGGAGCCTATCTCCTCAGCACACGGGCGCCATTTTCCATCACAGCTCCGCTGGAAGGACGTCTCCCTGACTCTCCCCTGCAGTCCTGCACTACAGAAAAGGGTAAAAAAGAGAGGGGGGCACTAATTTGGCGCAGTTTTGATACTAACAGCAGCTATAAAGGGAAAAGCACATTTTATAGTGGTATTCCTGTATATATATAGCGCTCTGGTGTGTGCTAGCATACTCTCCCTCTGTCTCCCCAAAGGGCTAGTGGGGTCCTGTCCTCTATCAGAGCATTCCCTGTGTGTGTGCGGTGTGTCGGTACGATTGTGTCGACATGTTTGAGGAGGAAAATGAGATGGAGGCGGAGCAATTGCCTATTATACAGTTGTCACCCCCTAGGGAGTCGACACCTGAGTGGATGAGCTTATGGAAGGAATTGCGTGACAGTGTCAGCTCTTTACGACAGACAGTTGACGACATGAGACAGCCGGCTACTCAGCTTGTGCCTGTCCAGGGGTCTCAAACGCCATCAGGGGCTTTAAAACGCCCGTTACCTCAAATGGCAGACACAGACACGGATACTGACTCCAGTGTCGATGATGAGGAGACAAACGTGACTTCCACTAGGGCCACACGTTACATGATTGAAGCAATGAAAAATGTATTGCATATCTCTGATAATACAAGTACCACTAAAAAGGGTATTATGTTTGGTGAGAAAAAACTGCCTGTAGTTTTTCCTGTGTCCGAGGAATTAAATGAAGTGTGTGATGAGGCGTGGGTTTCCCCCGATAAAAAACTGATAATTCCTAAAAGGTTATTGGCATCGTACCCTTTCCCGCCAGAGGATAGGGCACGTTGGGAAACACCCCCTAGGGTGGATAAAGCGCTCACACGCTTGTCTAAACAGGTAGCACTACCCTCTCCTGATACGGCCGCCCTAAAGGAACCTGCCGATAGAAAGCTGGAGAATATCCTAAAATGTATATACTCTCACACGGGTGTTATACTGCGACCAGCAATCGCCTCAGCCTGGATGTGCAGTGCGGGCCTGGCGTGGTCGGATTCCCTGACTGAAAATATTGATACCCTAGATAGGGACAGTATATTACTGACTATAGAGCATTTGAAGGATGCATTTCTATATATGCGTGATGCACAGAGGGATATTTGCCGACTGGCATCAAGAGTTAGCGCGCTGTCCATTTCTGCAAGAAGAGGTTTATGGACGCGGCAGTGGTCAGGTGATGCGGATTCTAAAAGGCACATGGAAGTATTGCCTTATAAGGGGGAGGAGTTATTTGGGGTAGGTCTATCAGACCTGGTAGCCACGGCAACTGCTGGAAAATCCACATTTTTACCCCAGGTAGCTTCTCAACCTAAGAAGACACCGTATTATCAGGCGCAGTCCTTTCGGCCCCATAAGGGCAAGTGGGCAAAAGGCGCCTCATTTCTGCCCCGTGGCAGAGGGAGAGGAAAAAGGCTGCAACAAACAGCCAGTTCCCAGGAACAAAAGCCCTCTCCCGCCTCCGCAAAGTCCTCAGCATGACGCTGGGGCTTTACAAGCGGACTCAGGCACGGTGGGGGCCCGTCTCAAGAAATTCAGTGCGCAGTGGGCCCACTCGCAAGTGGACCCCTGGATCCTTCAGGTGGTATCTCAGGGGTACAAATGGAATTCGAGACGTCTCTCCCTCGCCGTTTTCTAAAGTCTGCTTTACCAACGTCTCCCTCAGACAGGGAGGCAGTATTGGAAGCCATTCACAAGCTGTATTCCCAGCAGGTGATAATCAAGGTACCCCTCCTACAACAGGGAAAGGGGTACTATTCCACACTATTTGTGGTACCGAAGCCGGACGGCTCGGTGAGACCAATTTTAAACCTAAAATCCTTGAACACTTACATACAAAGGTTCAAATTCAAGATGGAGTCACTCAGAGCAGTGATTGCAAACCTGGAAGAAGGGGACTATATGGTGTCTCTGGACATCAAAGATGCTTACCTACATGTCCCAATTTACCCTTCTCATCAAGGGTACCTCAGGTTTGTGGTACAGAACTGTCACTATCAGTTTCAGACGCTGCCGTTTGGATTGTCCACGGCACCCCGGGTCTTTACCAAGGTAATGGCCGAAATGATGATACTCCTTCGAAGAAAGGGAGTTTTAGTTATCCCTTACTTGGACGATCTCCTGATAAGGGCAAGATCCAGGGAACAGTTGGAAGTCGGAGTAGCACTATCTCAGATAGTGCTGCGCCAGCACGGTTGGATTCTCAATATTCCAAAATCGCAGCTAATCCCGACGACACAACTTCTATTCCTAGGGATGATCCTGGACACAGTCCAGAAAAAGGTGTTTCTCCCGGAGGAGAAAGCCAGGGAGTTATCCGAACTAGTCAGAAATCTCCTAAAACCAGGCCAAGTCTCAGTGCATCAATGCACAAGGGTCCTGGGAAAGATGGTGGCTTTTTACGAAGCAATCCCATTCGGCAGATTCCACGCAAGAACCTTCCAGTGGGATCTGCTAGACAAATGGTCCGGGTCGCATCTTCAGATGCATCAGCGGATAATCTTGTCACCAAGGACAAGGGTGTCTCTCCTGTGGTGGTTGCAGAGTGCTCATCTTCTAGAGGGCCGCAGATTCGGCATTCAGGACTGGGTCCTGGTGACCACGGATGCCAGCCTGAGAGGCTGGGGAGCAGTCACACAGGGAAGAAATTTCCAGGGCTTGTGGTCAAGCCTGGAGACATCACTTCACATAAATATCCTGGAGCTAAGGGCCCTCTACAATGCTCTAAGCCTAGCAAGACCTCTGCTTCAAGGTCAGCCGGTGCTGATCCAGTTGGACAACATCACGGCAGTCGCCCACGTAAACAGACAGGGCGGCACAAGAAGCAGGAGGGCAATGACAGAAGTTGCAAGGATTCTTCGCTGGGCGGAAAATCATGGTATAGCACTGTCAGCAGTGTTCATTCCGGGAGTGGACAACTGGGAAGCAGACTTCCTCAGCAGACACGACCTCCACCCGGGGGAGTGGGGACTTCACCCAGAAGTCTTCCACATGATTGTGAACCGTTGGGAAAAACCAAAGGTGGACATGATGGCGTCCCGCCTCAACAAAAAACTAGACAGGTATTGCGCCAGGTCAAGGGACCCTCAGGCAATAGCTGTGGACGCTCTGGTAACACTGTGGGTGTACCAGTCAGTGTATGTGTTCCCTCCTCTGCCTCTCATACCCAAGGTACTGAGAATCATAAGAAGGAGAGGAGTAAGGACTATACTCATGGCTCCGGATGGGCCAAGAAGGACTTGGTACCCGGAACTTCAAGAGATGCTCACAGAGGACCCGTGGCCTCTACCTCTAAGAAAGGACCTGCTCCAGCAGGGACCCTGTCTGTTCCAAGACTTACCGCGGCTGCGTTTGACGGCATGGCGGTTGAACGCCGGATCCTGAAGGAAAAAGGCATTCCGGATGAAGTCATCCCTACCCTGATCAAAGCCAGGAAGGATGTAACCGTACAACATTATCACCGTATTTGGCGTAAATATGTTGCGTGGTGCGAGGCCAGGAAGGCCCCTACAGAGGAATTTCAACTGGGTCGTTTCCTGCATTTCCTGCAAACAGGACTGTCTATGGACCTAAAATTAGGGTCCATTAAGGTTCAAATTTCGGCCCTGTCGATTTTCTTCCAGAAAGAACTGGCTTCAGTTCCTGAAGTTCAGACGTTTGTCAAGGGGGTACTGCATATACAGCCTCCTTTTGTGCCTCCAGTGGCACCTTGGGATCTCAATGTAGTTTTGGGGTTCCTAAAATCACATTGGTTTGAACCACTCTCCACTGTGGACTTAAAATATCTCACATGGAAAGTGGTAATGCTGTTAGCCCTGGCTTCAGCCAGGCGTGTCTCAGAATTGGCGGCTTTATCCTATAAAAGCCCTTACCTAATTTTTCATACGGACAGGGCAGAATTGAGGACTCGTCCTCAATTTCTCCCTAAGGTGGTTTCAGCATTTCACTTGAACCAGCCTATTGTGGTACCTGCGGCTACTAGGGACTTGGAGGACTCCAAGTTGCTGGACGTAGTCAGGGCCCTGAAAATATATGTTTCCAGGACGGCTGGAGTCAGAAAATCTGACTCGCTGTTTATCCTGTATGCACCCAACAAGCTGGGTGCTCCTGCTTCTAAGCAGACTATTGCTCGTTGGATTTGTAGTACAATTCAGCTTGCACATTCTGTGGCAGGCCTGCCACAGCCAAAATCTGTAAAAGCCCATTCCACAAGGAAGGTGGGCTCATCTTGGGCGGCTGCCCGAGGGGTCTCGGCTTTACAACTTTGCCGAGCAGCTACTTGGTCAGGGGCAAACACGTTTGCTAAATTCTACAAATTTGATACCCTGGCTGAGGAGGACCTGGAGTTCTCTCATTCGGTGCTGCAGAGTCATCCGCACTCTCCCGCCCGTTTGGGAGCTTTGGTATAATCCCCATGGTCCTTACGGAGTTCCCAGCATCCACTAGGACGTCAGAGAAAATAAGAATTTACTTACCGATAATTCTATTTCTCGTAGTCCGTAGTGGATGCTGGGCGCCCATCCCAAGTGCGGATTGTCTGCAATACTTGTACATAGTTATTGTTACAAAAATCGGGTTATTATTGTTGTGAGCCATCTTTTCAGAGGCTCCTCTGTTATCATGCTGTTAACTGGGTTCAGATCACAGGTTGTACGGTGTGATTGGTGTGGCTGGTATGAGTCTTACCCGGGATTCAAAATCCTTCCTTATTGTGTACGCTCGTCCGGGCACAGTATCCTAACTGAGGCTTGGAGGAGGGTCATAGGGGGAGGAGCCAGTGCACACCAGGTAGTCCTAAAGCTTTTACTTTTGTGCCCAGTCTCCTGCGGAGCCGCTATTCCCCATGGTCCTTACGGAGTTCCCAGCATCCACTACGGACTACGAGAAATAGAATTATCGGTAAGTAAATTCTTATTTTTAATATCAGATAGCTAACCATCCATGGAAGTGATACGGAAGATTTTATCCTCCAGAGTGGAAGTGTGAGTTTCAACCTCACCAACCCGCTCCCTGACCTTCTGGATATCATGATGAATTATGGTTAAGTCTGCTAGAACCTGACCAATTTTGTCTGAGAGGCATGATTCACTAGCCGCCAGCGCCTCCAAACATCATCAGTAGTGTCAGCCGAGGAAGAAGACTGGTTGGGGTAGGCTGGTGGAGGGGTATCCCCATCCCTATCCGGTGTTGCCGCATCTCTCCCCGGAGTATGTTGAAACTGTGCAAGCCTGACCGCAACAGACTTGTGGTGATTTTGCACCATAATTAGAGATGGTAAGGCAATACAAAGCAGTTAATACAGCAAAACCACAGTAGCAGGGTAATGATAAACACTTCTGACAGGGAACTGTTGGTCCAGTATTCAAGCAGAGGCCACCAGAATCATACAGGTCAGGTCATGAGTTGAATGAAGCAGAGGCAAATCACATTCACCTCCCTGCAGAGTGCAGGATGAGGGTCCTTAATCAGTAAGCACAGTGGAGAACCAGTTCAGAGC
This sequence comes from Pseudophryne corroboree, assembly GCF_028390025.1. NCBI lineage: Eukaryota > Metazoa > Chordata > Amphibia > Anura > Myobatrachidae > Pseudophryne > Pseudophryne corroboree. Next base: position 292,875,571 of record NC_086453.1, on the reverse strand, counting down.
AAACACAAAATAAAGGAGCTGGTGCTGTAAAGCAGGGGTGGGGAACCTTTTTTCTACCGAGGGCCATTTGGATATTTATAAAATCCTTCGGGGGCCATACAAAAATTCTCAACTTAAAAAATGACCCTGCCCCCCAGTAGGTCTGCCCCTTAGAAGTACTGCCGGAGGCGCGCACGCGCCAAAAAAATGGGTGTGGCCAGTTAAAATGGGACGTGATACACATATGCCCCCAATAGTGCGGTGCCAGATCCACAATTGCCCCCACAGTGCCAGGTATACAAATGCCCCTCACAGTGCCAGTTATACAGATGCCCCCACAGTGCCAGGTATACAAATGCCCCCCACAGTGCCAGGTATACAAATGCCCCCCACAGTGCCAGGTATACAAATGCCCCCCACAGTGCCAGGTATACAGATGCCCCCACAGTGCCAGGTATACAGATGCCCCCACAGTGCCAGGTATACAGATGCCCCCACAGTGCCAGGTATACAGATGCCCCCACAGTGCCAGGTATACAAATGCCCCCACAGTGCCAGGTATACAGTGCCCCCACAGTGCCAGGTATACAGTGCCCCCACAGTGCCAGGTATACAAATGCCCCCACAGTGCCAGGTATACAGATGCCCCCACAGTGCCAGGTATACAGATGCCCCCACAGTGCCAGGTATACAAATGCCCCCCACAGTGCCAGGTATACAGATGCCCCCACAGTGCCAGGTATACAGATGCCCCCACAGTGCCAGGTATACAGATGCCCCCACAGTGCCAGTTATACAGATGCCCCCACAGTGCCAGGTATACAGATGCCCCCACAGTGCCAGGTAGACAGATGCCCTCCCCCCTCCCCTCCGTGCTGCTTACCGTGGGACACGGAGGAGAGCGTGGCTGTCGGGTGAAAGCGGCGGCGTGTAGTACTTCAAACCAGCCGCCGGTTCGAGAGCCAATCAGAGCTCGCGGACCGGCAGCCGCGGCTCCTGATTGGCTGCCGGTCCACGAGCTCTGATTAGCTCACGGACCGGCGGCTGGTTTGAAGTAGTACACGCCGCCGCTCTCACCCGACAGCCGCGCTCTCCTCCCTGTTCAACTTCTGACAGCTGAGACACGCTGCCGCCGGACTGAGCGGCAGCGTGTCTCACTGACACAAGCTGGTGGGCCGGACCAAACGATTCCCCACCCCTGCTGTAAAGTATTTGCTGTGTCATAAGCAGGTGAAGACAGGAGAGCGTTCATAAAGTGCCTTAAGTATACAAAGGCACATTCCTGTGAGCAGAGATGATGCAGGGCGTTATGTGGACCACTTATAAAATGGCCACCGGGGCCGGGCTTTCCAGGCTTCCCCCGGCTCCAATGCGCACAGCCAGCAAGGGGGGCTATACTCACCGGCCCACTCCGCGGCGAAGTCCGGCGGTGTACGGCAGCGTAGTATCCCGCCCCAGGAACCGTCTGCGGTCAGAGTCCCGGGGGCGCAGCAGCGAGGAGGAGACAAAACAGGGATGGCGCAGCAGCCGAGGGAGACAGGATTCCGGGCCGGAACCGAAAGTTGCGGCGCCATTTTGGGTCCATGGAGCTTGGAGACAAAACCCCCCACAAAAGCTGGCAAACTCAGCACTGCAACCAGTCAGCGTGAGTTCCCAGGGGTCCAGGTACCTTCCCCCACCAGGCATGTAAGTTTAGGCCTGGGGGGTACCTCAGGATATGTGAGTCGGATAGATGAGGTGGAGAGCGCCCAGTCAGAGCAGCTACTCCATGTCCCGTTTAGCCACGCCCTTATCGCACAGAGAATATAGGTATGCCGCATATCATTTTAATCAGCATAAGCTGCTTGGGGCGTCCTATTCGCTTCGTTTTTGGGAATAAGGCGAATTTTAATATAAAAAGTTGCATTCATGTTTAAAAGTTAACGATTAGAGCTTCTATGTTTTGTTAATGCACTCTGTGCAGCATGTTTTTCACCTCTGATGACAATGAAATAAACATCAAAATGCTGGGATAGTTCTGTGCTTGTATACCCTTCATTACTTTTGTGCAACTGACACTTGGACTATTGTTTGGAATCCTTGGTTTGGGGTCTTACAGAGGGCACCAGTGCAATTTGGTTCACGTGAGTGCCGCCTGGTCTGTGAATATATATATATATATATATATATATATATAAATACTGTATATATAATATACAGATCTCACAGTATATGCAGAGTTGAATGCAGGTCAGCTGTAAATGCTCCCTCGTTACGTTCACAGGACTGCGGCTGAAATGTTCAAGGGCCTACTATAAGAAGCAGAGGAGGTGTGGTCAGTGCTGTTTAGGTGTGGCCAGTGCTGTTTGGGCGTGGCCAGTGCTGTGTGGGTGTGTCCAGTGCTGTTTGGGCATGGCCAGTGCTGTGTGGGTGTGACATGTGTTGTGTACACTCCCTGCTCTATCATCAGCCCCAGTGTCTCACTAAATATGTAAAAGTAGAAAAAATGCATAATTTTGTCAGGAAAAATAGAAATACAAGTTTAAGATTTATTGCCAGCTGTGTGGCAAGCTGGACGGATGGTTATCATCTTGCCATCATGACAACCGGCCTAATTATATGTGCAGGCCTGGAGCTGTGGTCCCATTCGCCCCATTGGTAATCTGGCCCTGCATACAGGCTTACGTTCAATTTAGCTTCGGTCCCCACTTATGTAAGTGGGAAGAGGGTAAGGGGGGCTTTTGTGAAATAAAATAAAGGCCTGATGTCAGTATGCTCCTTGTTGTACACAAGGCGGCACTGTGGCACAGTAGTACAGATAGAACATTGAAACCTCTGCATTTTAAGTGGTTTATTGTCTCTCTTATAATGTTCAGTGTTACAGTGCAACAATATGAGTTACCCTGTTGTAAACTGGCACATACTGTACTGTACATACACTTCCTTTTGTAGCAGCCTAATGTGGGCAGCATAAGCATTTGTCTTTATCCTGATTATAAAGTGTAGCACATCGCCCTAGGCAGCGGCGTATTATGCCTGACGGTATAAAGTGACCACGTTCTATCACTTGCTCCCACATACCAGGAAGATAAACCACACAAGTGCACAGTGATTGGCTGCAGAATTATTATGGATAGCCAGTCACAATTATACATGATAATTTGGCAACCAATAAAAGCCAGCCAGCATTTCTGTTGTTAAAAATGTGTTATTTAGGGGTCTATTCATCATCACTTAATTTAAACAATAGCAGGTGAACATTAACATGTCACCTACTTTTGTATAAATTGTCAGGACCATTCATTATAAAGGTAACGCCATCTCCTGGTAACCTTTCACTCCCTGGGAGCGAGCATTGCATTTTGTATGCGGTGCATCCCGCCACTGATCGCATGCACAGCGGCGCTTATTAACGCTGTATGCATGAAGATTTAAGCAAAGGAGGGCTGTCCTGGTAAGAGCTGTCCTTTGCGGTGTGGGAACTTCCAGGGTTTGTGACCCAGGAGTCCCTCTGCGCTTGTGCAACCAACGGCTATTACTTGCGCAAGACATAGGGGACGCTGGGAGGGGTCCGATTGGACCGCCCACTAATTAACAAAATTAATAAGCCCATTAGTGTTGAAACAAGCTTGGATCCTAACTACCCAAAACTTTACATTTTTATCTTAACCAGTCAAAGACGGCTCAGTAAATTCCATATTATTTAGTTTCCAATGAACTTTTATTGATTTCAGTTTTAATAATTAACTAATATATTTTAGACATATTGCAGAAATAGTCTGTTTAAATCTATGCAACAAAGTGTGTCCATACAATATATAACAAAGTGCGATTAGGCTATATTTAGGGTATAACATATGCCATGCAGATAAGATACAGGAATTATCCAAGGTTAGCCAGAGCAGATATATTACTGTTTCCAACATAAAAGCTAATTCTGCCTTTAAGAGTCTGTTGTATTTCATTCTTCAGATGCAACCAGACAAGTCCACTTATACTGACAGTGACGCCTGTATTACTATTATCAGTCCAGGGTGTTCTAAATATATTTAGGCTCCAACATTCCCATCAGCTCTGCACCATCCCTCTGTCTCTATCACCTAAATAGTTTCCGGATAAATATAGACTTTATTCTCCAGTAGTCCGCGACTTTTCCGTCAGGCCATCCAGTCGCGACGGTATCAGGACTGTATTAAATAAGAAACTAATTATACAGATTAAAATGAACTCACTGCATTCGCATGTTGCTTGGTGCAGACAGAGAGTATGAGAGATGTATTTATAATTTATTTTTATTGATCTTGTTGCTATGAATTGCTTTAATATTTCAAAGGAATTCACACACGGCGGTTATTTAAAAGTGTATTTAATATTAAATGTCTGTAATGGTGACGAGAAATGGTATTTGTAATCTGTTTTTTATTGATTTATATATTTTTGGGAAGGGGTGATATTTGTATGTATTTCATGTTTTGAGCAATTGCATTGGGAGGATTTATATAATATAAAAAGGTTTTCCATATGTATATTGTTTAGGGTTTACCCCCCTGCAACCTTTACTATATGCAATGTGTTGTTTCTCTTTTTTCTTTGTCTATTTTTTTTTTTTTTAGTGTCCTTATGTAGGGGTCGATTCAATTCGGCAACAGAAGAATAGCGCCGGGAATTAGCTCCCGATGCTATTCAATTCAGCTACTAGTTACCCGCAATTGTCGGGAATTCTTCTCTCACCCCCGGGGGGTGAGAGAAGAAAACCGACAAAAGAGCTGCCGCGCGGCCAGCGCGATGCTGATTCTGTCGGGAATCAGAATCGCCACCAGTAGTTAAGTCGGAGAATGCTCGTTCTCCCAACAAAACTACCTGTTAAGTCGGCTGAATTGAATAGCATCGGGAGCTAATTATTCATCTGTTGCCGAATTTAATCGACCCCTTAGATAGGCAAATTTCTCCATTTTCTTAGGGTATAATACACAGATGTCAAGCACAGCTGAACTGGACAAGGAGAGAAAGCAGAGGATAGCAAATTCATTATGAATGAGATCCTGTCTGGGCAAAGGGCTTGGAATGGGGGTGGGTGGGGGGTGATACAGATGGTAGGACAGTGGGACAGTTTAGTTTGGGTTACGGACCATGCGTTGAAACCTTGCGGAGAAACACGGAAAGCAATCAGTGAACTTGGGGTACATAGTGGTGGAGAGGGTGACAATGCTGCTGGGCAGTGTAGCATACAGGACACTCTGTACAGCCACTGAGTTTCAAGTCATACTGCCTGTAATTACTGCACAGACAGCCAGCACAGTGAGTGTCACTGAAGTTGATCACTCAGCACATAAATTACAGGCAGCATGACTCGAATCCCAGCATCAGTACCGAGTGTTTGAAAAGTCGGCGTTCAGGATGCCGGCGGTCAGTATACAGACACCGGCATCCCGGTCGCAGCAATGCTGACAAGGGTGCAGAGGGTACCTTAACCTCCCTCCCCTACCCCTCCCACTCCGCAGCCTAACCTTAACCTCCCCTCAGTAGTGCCTAAGCCTAAACCCACCTTTCCCGCAGCCTAAACCTATTCCTCCCCCCTTAGTGCCTAACGCTAATCCCCCTCTCTGCAGCCTAACCCTAACCTCCCCCACCCCATACCCTAACTCCCCCTGAGTGTGCCTAAACCTAATCCGCCCTCCTGCACGTTAAACCTGTGGCGGCAGTGCATACTTACCTTCAGGATCCTGACTGGATATCGTCGTCGGGATGCCTGCGTCGGTATTCTGGCGGGTGGCGGGATTCTGATGTTGATATTATGGTTGCTGGGATCCCGAACGCATATCTCCGGTGTGATAACAGCCCAGCAGCATTGTCACCCTCTCAACCCCCCCTCCTCCCGCAACACTTTGTAGTGTCTAAATCCAGTCTGTGGCTCCTATCATAGCAGCACCATAAACACATTACATATATAAAATGTATTATTTAATAATGTGTTTAGAATATTTTATTGTCCTGTTTTTTAATCATATAATTGCTAAGTGCTCTACCTGGCGCAAAGTGTATAACGTGCTCTAACTGGTGTAATGTGTATAACGTGGTCTACCTGGTGGAATGTGTAAACGTGCTCTACCTTGTGCAATATGTAGAACGTGCTCTACCTGGTGCAATGTGTATAAGTGCTCTACCTGGCGCAATGTGTATAGGGGGTTCTACCTGGCGCAATGTGTATAGGGGGTTCTACCTGGTGCTATGTGTATAACGTGCTCTACCTGGTGCAATGTGTAGAACGTGCTCTACCTGATGCAATGTGTAGAATGGGCTCTACCTGGCTCAGTGTGTATAGCAGGTACTATCTGGTGCAATGTGTATAAGCGGCACTACTGTGTGGTGTAATGTGAATTGGTACTATTTGGCATTGCCACTTCCCCATGAAGCCACGCCCCTACATTTTTGCAGATGGTGCGCACTGTCCCTTATTTGGAATATGGGTGGGGGAGCACCAATTCAGTTTCTGTCAAAGGGGCACCAAAATGTCTAGTTACAGCTCTGGTGCAGAGTGTCCTGTATGCTACACAGCCCAGCAGCATTGTCACCCCATCCTCCCCTTTGCAACACTTTTGTAGTGTCTAAATCAAGTCTGTGTTTTTATATTTAAATCAATATAATAAGATTAATAAGAACCTTTATTCCGATGGGACCCAGAAAAGGACAGGTAGGACCCCAATTTTTAAAAGTGAGGGGTCCTTGGGACCCACTTTTTTTGGTCTCAATGCGATCACTGTGTATTAGTGTGTGTAGTATACAGTAGATGGGAGTAGGGTAGGTGAGAGGGTGCAGTAGTGTGGGTAGTATAGGTGGGAGTAGAGTAGGTGATTGGTGAAATTAGTGTGGGTGGAAAGGGTGGGATTAGGGTAGGTGTCAGGACTTTAGTGTGAGTAGTATAGGTAGGGGTAGAGTAGGTGTAAGGGTGTATTAGTGTGGGTAGTATAGGTGGGAGTAGGGTAGGTGTGAGGGTGTATTAGTGTGTTTAGTATAAGATGGAGTAGGGTAGGTGTGAGGGTGTATAGGTGAATAGTAGTATAGCTAGGAGTACGGTAGGTATGAGGGGGCATTAGTTTGGGTAGTATTAGTATAGGTAAGATTAGTGAAGTTGTGAGGGTGTATTAGTGTGTGGTATAGGCAGGAGTAGGTCAGGTGTGAGGGTGTATAGGTGGGAGTAGGTAGGTGTCATGGTTTAGTGTTTGTAGTATAGGTGGGAGTAGGGCAGATGTGAGAGTGTATAGGTGGCTGTAGGGTAGGTGAGACAATGTATTAGTGTGAGTAGGGTCTGTGTGACGGTGCATTAGTGTGGGTAGTATAGGTAGGAGTAGGGTACGTGTCAGGGTACATTAGTGGGAGAAGGGCAGGTGTAAGGGTGTATCAGTGTGGGTAGTAAAATGTTTGAGTAGGGTAGGGTATGGGTGAGGGTGTATAGGTGAAGTATGGTAGGTGTGAGGGTGTATTAGTGTGGGTAGTATAGGTGGGAGTAGGTTAGAGGTGATGGGGCTATAGTGTGGAAAGTCCAGATGGGAGCTGTGTTGGTGGGAGGGGGGATTATTGTAGGCAGTATAGGTGGTATTTGTGGAAGTAGGGTAGTGGTGATGGGGCATTAGTGTTAGTAGTATAGGTGGAAGTAGGGTAGTGGTGATGGGTCATTAGTCTTGTAGGTGGGAGTTATAGATGGTTACCAGGGGTGAGGTACTGTATAGATATAGACCTAAGAGGTGAGAAGGAAATTTGACCTGTAGGAAGGGGGTGGTGTTGAGGCCATTGTAAGTAAGGCTTAGTAATATTAATGGGATTCTGGAGGAATCCAGTGTAGGGAAAGTTGTGTAGCAGAGGAAGATCAGTCTTACAGCAGCAGAGTTGGGTTGCAGTGGGCATATACAGGTAAATGGGAATGCCAAATTGTGGGCGTATAGTTAAGGTAAGAGATGAATAGAGGGTTATATGAGTTTGTCTTTCTGTTTACATTTACTAACATTTATTTATATAGCGCCAGCATATTCTATTGCACTTTACAATATGTGGTATTATAACATTGCATATAGTAGTGATCAATTGTTAATCCCTTCTGCGTGGAGTCTCTTGTACTAATCGATCCTTAATGCACAATTAGAAATATGCATTGTATCAGGTGTCAGCATAATGAGTGCTGCAGGAACTTTATCAGATTAATATATTTATTTGCCTAGTTTATAAAAAGTAATTTAATTTACTCCCCCCCTTTCTATCTGTCTATGTTTTTGCTTCTGTTATGTTAGAACATACATCTTAGCCACGGTTCCCAAAAGACAAATTTGCAAAAAACAAACAAAAAACAACAACTCCCAAATCAACACCATAGTTTTTAGTACAAATGGAATAATATGAATAAATGTCGCAAAAATGCAAGAGCCTTTCCCGAAAGCATCAATATTCCCCTTCACCGCATCCGTGAGAAGACAGGGACTTGAAGACTGGAAAGAAGTAATCACAGAGTAGAAGCCAGTACTTCTTTGTGTTCAGTTCAGCACTGATGGGGAGGGGTAATCTTCACCCCTGCAGTGTGTGGGAGGCCCGAATAGCATTGCAGATCAACAACTGCTAGGTTGTAGCAATGTGTGGCAGCCGCAGGCCCTGCAAGTAAACAAGTGGGCAATCATGTTGCACCTTGGATTTGCTGCATAGAATCAAGAACACCCCCTTCCCCCCTCCCCCCCCCCCCCCCCCAAAAAAAAAAAAAAAAAAGATATCCTTAGTGACAGGGAAGAGGAAGGGGGGGGGGGGTGGGGGGGGGGGGTCTGTAAGTCATTGATGTTTAGTTGTGGCTCAGTCTAATCTTGCAAGAGCCATACAAAGTATTATCTACAAAGTAAATAATATCTACAAAGTAAAGACAAGCAGAACCATATAATAACATTTCCGTATAAACAATGCAGTATTTATTTTGCACGTTGCAAGTTTTTCTTTTGTTTTTAAGAAACATTAAAACAATGCATCCAATAACTGACTAATGAAAAATAACAATTGTAAAGCGCAATGGAATATGCTAGCACCATATAAATAACTGTTAGTAATTGTGTAATAAATAACAATGATACTAAAAATAAAGGGGTGTGTGAAGTCCAGCCACTGCTGTTGTTGCTTGACCTCAGGATGCTGGTGAGTGGTGTTCTGTGATCAAGGCTTCTCCAACAAGAGAGTTAATATTTGATAATTAGTGCTGTTAGTCCGGATCACGAAGGCTGCAGCTTAAATGGGGGGTGAGATGGTCCAAGCACTTAGATGATAAAGAGAAGAAAGGGGTAAAATAAGAGGATAGGGAGAGGTTGCTGTGCTGTGAAACCCCCTTCCCTCTCCTGCTGCAGTTCCCATCAGACCCCCAGTGCCTATTTTAGGTCTCTCCCTGTGGCTGGTGTGCTCACAGCACAGCTGCCTGCCTTGATTTGTCATAATGCAGAGAGAAGAGGAGAGAAAAGGAGCTTGCTTCTGCAGCATTGCAGGTACGGAGGCATTGAGAGGACAAAAGAAGCTTGGGCTTCTCCAGCAACCCAAAGGGGGGGGCTGAGGCAGCCCCTCCCCGCAGAGGCAGCAGACAGTTGTCATCTGAGGGCAACAAGCAGAGAGAGGTGGAAGGAGAGCAAAGGGTGCACACTCCAGCACCGCTTCATGGACAGCTCCTGGGAACCTGAATTCTTGGAAAGTCAGCTTCTGGCTTGCCTGGAGTTTCTTGGAGGCAGCCAGGGCAAAATAGGCTCAGGAGGGGAGGGAGAGTTGGGGGAACTATATAGTCTGCTTCTCCCTTATCATCATAATCATAATTAGAACCACCCAGGGACACAGCTGGAGCTGAGTGGACAAAGCTCTGGACTGTGAGACCCAGCATCATTCAGCCAGCAAGTTGCAGAGGAGGAGAGCTGTGTTTACCTTGACACGTGTTGTAGACAGATCTGCTACTGTATCACAGGAGTTTACACCATTATCTTTCCTCATTACTCACTTTTTTTTTTAATTGACCTGTGGCGGCCAGGAATGTGCTTTCTAAAAGTGGACTTTTTCTAAGCTGGAGTGTCAATGGAGAGTAAACTGGAAGGTAGATTGTCATTTTTTGTGTCTGGGAAGGGGGTATATGATGTTTCGGTTATTGTGTTGTCTTGTGATGTGGTTAGTACCTTTGTCATTCTTTTGTGGTCTTTTTAGTTGTTAATATTTATATTTTCATTTTAAATTGTGCAACGTTATTCTGTGCAGTGAATCAGAAGCCACCTCCTATCCTCAATTCTCCTGACTCTGGGATGCAGTGACAATGTTTACAGTCTAAAAGTGCATTGGAAGTTTTCCTTTATTGAGATGGGAACAGCTGTGGGTTAGTTCAACCACCTATATTATTTCCTTTGTGTTGTGAAAGGTAGGGATTGATCACTGGTGCATTGTGCAAGATTGGAAGCATAATTTGCTTATTACAGCTCAGTTTTGCTCAAACTCCCCCGCTCCTTTCTACCCAGAACTTTTCTTTTGTCCAGCTATGGAAGGGTGTGTGTTGCCCTGGCTTTACATAGAGACTGATAAAGCCCTGTTAAATTTAGACTGCTGTTTCCATGCAGGACAATCACCAACAAAAGTGCACCAAAACAACTTAGGATACAGTACCTTCTGATATAGTTAAACATTAAACGGAGCAGGAAAATGAATGCTGTTGTGCTTTGGGAATACAGACTCAGAACTCCTTGTGGGGGTCTTTTGTTAAAGATGTACTGCAGCAGAGGGGGGCTGTAACCAAAGCCCCTCTGCCAAACAAAAGCTTTCATGATTTATTTGATCAGAACTGCAACTAAACTATAATAAATGCATTTCATAAAAAAAAAACATAATTAAAAAAAGTGTCATTGGTATTTGAAGAATAATAGCCAGCACGCTTTGTCCTCCACTGACAACTAACTACTTGTTATAGATAAGATTATATATTGAAAGGTGTTAAATAATGCATCCTACAACTTGCTGTTAGTGCTTTGTGAAGTTAAATAAACTGTACATACAGCAACCAGAGAGGCTACAACCCCATTTTAGGGACTGTCTGTTAGGCTAAACATAATCTATTAATGTAAACAAGATCAAATCAGATTGACATTGTCTGGGCACACAATGTTTGCTATAATCTATTCCAGCACTAGACAATAAAGGCCACACATAGGTTTAATGCATCATTTAAATGTCATTTTCTGGAAGTTTTTTTTTTCTTTCTAGTGTTCACTTGTACAACACTGACTGGTTGGTTTATATATTTCAGCAAAACATGCAAATGTGTCCACATTCGTCAGTGATTTGGGAATAAAACACAGCACATTGACAATGTATTGGGTTCCTGTTCCAGTATTGAAGTTCAGTTTAAATACAGGATGTTTGAAATAGTCACATTCCAAAAGATCAGAGAGGGGAGAAAAAAAATCCTGAGGTCTGCTTTGTAACAGGAAACTGTAAATCTTTCTTCAATATTACATTTTAGCCTAATCTCTGGATTGTTCTGTGTCTGTCGTGTGTTTGTGTGATGATGAAAACACTTCAATATTAGGGGGGGGAAATCAGGTGCTGTTGGAAGCATAAGAGAATGAATGGTTGTTCTACACTGCTCGCTGTCACTGAGACCAGGCTACATGTTTAAGAAAATATTAGGGTTGCAAATTGCTGCATTTGTTCAGCTTGTCATTCATTGTAAGCGGTGGTGATGACACATCCCTCTTTCACACTGGTACAATAGCTGTAGGTATAGGATTGCAGTACTGACACGGTGTGTGTGTGTGTGTGTGTGTGTGTGTGTGTGTGTGTGTGTGTGTCCCTGGTACAATAGCTGTAGGTATAGGATTGCAGTACTGACACGGAGTGTGTGTGTGTGTGTGTGTGTGTGTGTGTCCCTGGTACAATAGCTGTAGGTATAGGATTGCAGTACTGACACGGAGTCTGTGTGTGTGTGTGTGTGTGTGTGTGTGTCCCTGGCACAATAGCTGTAGGTATAGGATTGCAGTACTGACACGGAATGTGTGTATGTGTGTGTCCCTGGTACAATAGCTGTAGGTATAGGATTGCAGTACTGTGTGTGTGTGTGTGTGTGTGTGTGTGTGTGTGTGTGTGTGTGTGTGATTTTTTTTTTTCATGCACTGTAACCAAGTCATGTTCATTGGTTTCATGCACTGTAACCAAGTCATGTTCATTGGCTAGCATGAATTTGTGAATGGATATGGTGAATGCATGCGTGTTTTAGCGGCTGACATTTTTTTTGAATGGAAAGGTTTGAATTGATGACACATGAAGCACACAGTGAACATACAATGTTCTGTAAGAGACTAATGGCATCATGTAGGCATCCTGCAGTCTGTACACAAATTTGTTTTAATAAATTAAAATGTTCATAAAACAAGACAAAAAAAAATTATATATTTTTTTTTAAATTCATTTCTGCATCTGAAACCCTGCCATTAAGGCAGTGGATGCAGTTACTTGTTGCTCTGCATTGATGTCTATACTATAGTCACAGTGCATACAAATCATTGATAATATGGACTGAAAAGTACCTTTAATGCTTAATAGATAACACAGCAAATTAACTTTAGTTCATGTTTTAATAGTTGTAGCTTTTAGAAGCTTTTATGACATTGTGATGATTTCATTGAAACACTATCTCTCTGAACACTAATTGATCTTGTTTGCGCTAAGAAGGCAATAAATTAAGCCAAGAGCAGGCTTTGTGTATTTATGTATGCTAAAGATTGGGTACACCTGTGCGGGTCCAAGAAAGAACGTTTTAGCCGGAAGAGCTAAGCTTTGCTATATCCTACAAATGTCGTAATACGCTGACACGTTTCTATTATACATTCTTCAACTTTACCCGCCATCCAAGATATTACCATTACAGACCAGCTATTCTGCCTTGTTTATGCCACATAAATTACAAACTCTAAACTGGAGGAGTAGATGTAAATGAAACTGGAGGAGGAGATGTAAATGAAACTGGAGGAATAGATGTAAATGAATGTCATGGTACTCTAAATTTACATTTTATTGCCCTGCAACTGTTTCCCACTGAGTTATATCATACTGCAAGTAGGTGGTGCTTATATCCTGGACAGACCTATTTCTCAGGAGAGAGAATGAGTGTTAATGCCATTGATATTCTTGATCAGGGAGAACTGATTGTATTGTAGATTAGGATTGTCCTGATTTTTATGGCTACTACAAGGGATAATCAAATGATCAATATCATTGCAGGGTCCCAACCACTTTCTAGGCTTAGCCATTGCTCCACCCATGCTCACCCTGCGGAGGGGAAACCACTGTCTTAGCTATACAGGCAATTATGATAGGGGTGTGTAGTATATGAGCACCTGAGCTGATTGGACATCACTCCTGTCCAATAAGGTGCCACATAGACTACACATGCCTACAGTGCTGGAAACTGTCCTGATAACTACCAGCTCACATTGCTGTCAATGTGGCTGGCAAACTGTGGGGTACAGGTAATGATGGGTGCAGGTGGAGGGGCAAATGTTTATATGTACAGGGACTACTTATAGTAACTCAGAAAGTTGTACAAAATTGCACAAACCATTTAACTTGCTTCAGAGATGGGCGAGGGGTCGATGTTTCCGCAGTAGAGTGATTTTTTTTTTTTGCTACTGCACATGTGCGTAAATTCCTGGAGACCCTTACTGTTCATGTGCGAACCCAAGAGTCCGATGGCATCCGCAATTGCGTATGATATTGCTAACACTTGACGTTTCAGGGTGGAGACTGGGACGTGTCCTAAAGTGAGCGCAGTAAGGGGCCGTGTCATGGGCGTGTTATGGGTGTGTCTGGGAACTCTACTGCATTCTCAAGTGCAGATCCACTGCATCAGAAGCCATGCTTAGTTGGATTTGGTGAGAGTAGCTAGAGCAGACCCTAGGCTTCCACAAATGTAGATGGTCCAATGTTGCATCAGTGATGGAGTGTTTACAAACTCCATCGCAATTGGATAGACCACAGAGCTCGAAAGTGGGAATCTCAGGGCTTGTACACTCTCATCACACAGCGCAGCACAAAGGGAAGGCTGAGATTAGTATTTGCATATGTCCACAACCGCTGTTGAGAGGGCGGCTGCGATCATGACTGTATTACCAACCGTCTCTGAATCTGGCCCTTAGTACTGTTGAATGAGCATTCTACTGTCCATCTCATTAGATGCTACAACACACTGGTAGGAGGAAATGAAAGTGGACTAAGGAGGATCTGGGGTATCCAACCTAATCGGCAAGATGACCCAAGTTTTGGGTCACAGGCAGCCCATTAAATCAGAACCAAAGTATAAATATTGTACCTACAAAGTCTGTAGGCAAGGCAGCACCTTGTGATTTACAAGCCTGTTCCATAAAGTCACAGTGTAAAAGCGGGGAACAGTCATCCCATTTTCAGGAATATAAAATTTACAGTCATCATTAACGTTGAAAGTTCCATTGCATACAAACAGCTTCATAGCTGCATACATAGCCCCACAAATCACAGCCATTCCTCACATCCATCTTGGGTTATTGGACTAATTAGTTCTATTAGTTCAGCTTTCTCCGTAATGACTTTATGAGTAATTTAAGCCAATTTACAAAGATGTGGTTAAAAGCTAGGACGTGTTGTGTCTTTCTAGGGAATGTGGCACTGGATTGATTATTTGTACAAGAGTTAAAAAGGAAATAACAGAGATTAGAGATGAGCGGGTTCGGTTTCTCTGAATCCGAACCCGCACGAACTTCATGTTTTTTTCACGGGTCCGAGCAGACTCGGATCCTCCCGCCTTGCTCGGTTAACCCGAGCGCGCCCGAACGTCATCATGACGCTGTCGGATTCTCGCGAGACTCGGATTCTATATAAGGAGCCGCGCGTCGCCGCCATTTTCACACGTGCATTGAGATTGATAGGGAGAGGACGTGGCTGGCGTCCTCTCCATTTAGATTAGGGTTGAGAGAGAGAGAGAGAGATTGACCTGAGGCTGTGATACTGTAGAAGAGAGTGCAGAGTTTAGTGACTGACGACCACAGTGACCACCAGACAGTGCAGTTGTTTGTTTTATTTAATATATCCGTTCTCTGCCTGAAAAAAACTATACACACAGTGACTCAGTCACATACCATATCTGTGTGCACTGCTCAGCCCAGTGTGCTGCATCAATGTATATATATATCTGACTGTGCTCAGCTCACACAGCTTATAATTGTGGGGGAGACTGGGGAGCACTGCAGTGCCAGTTATAGGTTATAGCAGGAGCCAGGAGTACATAATATTATATTAAAATTAAACAGTGCACACTTTTGCTGCAGGAGTGCCACTGCCAGTGTGACTAGTGACCAGTGACCTGACCACCAGTATATATAATATTAGTAGCATACTATCTCTTTATCAACCAGTCTATATTAGCAGCAGACACAGTACAGTGCGGTAGTTCACGGCTGTGGCTACCTCTGTGTCGGCACTCGGCAGCCCGTCCATAATTGTATATACCACCTAACCGTGGTTTTTTTTTCTTTCTTTATAGTCATACTAGTTACGAGTATACTATCTCTTTATCAACCAGTCTATATTAGCAGCAGACACAGTACAGTGCGGTAGTTCACGGCTGTGGCTACCTCTGTGTCGGCACTCGGCAGCCCGTCCATAATTGTATATACCACCTAACCGTGTTTTTTTTTTTCTTTCTTTATACATACATACTAGTTACGAGTATACTATCTCTTTATCAACCAGTCTATATTAGCAGCAGACACAGTACAGTGCGGTAGTTCACGGCTGTGGCTACCTCTGTGTCGGCACTCGGCAGCCCGTCCATAATTGTATATACCACCTAACCGTGGTTTTTTTTTCTTTCTTTATACATACATACTAGTTACGAGTATACTATCTCTTTATCAACCAGTCTATATATTAGCAGCAGACACAGTACAGTGCGGTAGTTCACGGCTGTGGCTACCTCTGTGTCGGCACTCGGCAGCCCGTCCATAATTGTATATACCACCTAACCGTGGTTTTTTTTTCTTTCTTTATACATACATACTAGTTACGAGTATACTATCTCTTTATCAACCAGTCTATATATTAGCAGCAGACACAGTACAGTGCGGTAGTTCACGGCTGTGGCTACCTCTGTGTCGGCACTCGGCAGCCCGTCCATAATTGTATATACCACCTAACCGTGGTTTTTTTTTCTTTCTTTATACATACATACTAGTTACGAGTATACTATCTCTTTATCAACCAGTCTATATTAGCAGCAGACACAGTACAGTGCGGTAGTTCACGGCTGTGGCTACCTCTGTGTCGGCACTCGGCAGCCCGTCCATAATTGTATATACCACCTAACCGTGGTTTTTTTTTCTTTCTTTATACATACATACTAGTTACGAGTATACTATCTCTTTATCAACCAGTCTATATATTAGCAGCAGACACAGTACAGTGCGGTAGTTCACGGCTGTGGCTACCTCTGTGTCGGCACTCGGCAGCCCGTCCATAATTGTATACTAGTATCCAATCCATCCATCTCCATTGTTTACCTGAGGTGCCTTTTAGTTGTGCCTATTAAAATATGGAGAACAAAAATGTTGAGGTTCCAAAATTAGGGAAAGATCAAGATCCACTTCCACCTCGTGCTGAAGCTGCTGCCACTAGTCATGGCCGAGACGATGAAATGCCAGCAACGTCGTCTGCCAAGGCCGATGCCCAATGTCATAGTACAGAGCATGTCAAATCCAAAACACCAAATATCAGTAAAAAAAGGACTCCAAAACCTAAAATAAAATTGTCGGAGGAGAAGCGTAAACTTGCCAATATGCCATTTACCACACGGAGTGGCAAGGAACGGCTGAGGCCCTGGCCTATGTTCATGGCTAGTGGTTCAGCTTCACATGAGGATGGAAGCACTCAGCCTCTCGCTAGAAAAATGAAAAGACTAAAGCTGGCAAAAGCAGTAGCACCGCAAAGAACTGTGCGTTCTTCGAAATCCCAAATCCACAAGGAGAGTCCGACTCCAATTGTGTCGGTTGCGATGCCTGACCTTCCCAACACTGGACGTGAAGAGCATGCGCCTTCCACCATTTGCACGCCCCCTGCAAGTGATGGAAGGAGCACCCGCAGTCCAGTTCCTGATAGTCAGATTGAAGATGTCAGTGTTGAAGTACACCAGGATGAGGAGGATATGGGTGTTGCTGGCGCTGGGGAGGAAATTGACCAGGAGGATTCTGATGGTGAGGTGGTTTGTTTAAGTCAGGCACCCGGGGAGACACCTGTTGTCCGTGGTAGGAATATGGCCGTTGACATGCCTGGTGAAAATACCAAAAAAATCAGCTCTTCGGTGTGGAAGTATTTCACCAGAAATGCGGACAACAGGCGTCAAGCCGTGTGTTCCCTTTGTCAAGCTGTAATAAGTAGGGGTAAGGACGTTAACCACCTCGGAACATCCTCCCTTATACGTCACCTGCAGCGCATTCATAATAAGTCAGTGACAAGTTCAAAAACTTTGGGTGACAGCGGAAGCAGTCCACTGACAAGTAAATCCCTTCCTCTTGTAACCAAGCTCACGCAAACCACCCCACCAACTCCCTCAGTGTCAATTTCCTCCTTCCCCAGGAATGCCAATAGTCCTGCAGGCAATGTCACTGGCAATTCTGACGAGTCCTCTCCTGCCTGGGATTCCTCCGATGCATCCTTGCGTGTAACGCCTACTGCTGCTGGCGCTGCTGTTGTTGCTGCTGGGAGTCGATGGTCATCCCAGAGGGGAAGTCGTAAGCCCACTTGTACTACTTCCAGTAAGCAATTGACTGTTCAACAGTCCTTTGCGAGGAAGATGAAATATCACAGCAGTCATCCTGCTGCAAAGCGGATAACTGAGGCCTTGACAACTATGTTGGTGTTAGACGTGCGTCCGGTATCCGCCGTTAGTTCACAGGGAACTAGACAATTTATTGAGGCAGTGTGCCCCCGTTACCAAATACTATCTAGGTTCCACTTCTCTAGGCAGGCGATACCGAGAATGTACACGGACGTCAGAAAAAGACTCACCAGTGTCCTAAAAAATGCAGTTGTACCCAATGTCCACTTAACCACGGACATGTGGACAAGTGGAGCAGGGCAGGGTCAGGACTATATGACTGTGACAGCCCACTGGGTAGATGTATGGACTCCCGCCGCAAGAACAGCAGCGGCGGCACCAGTAGCAGCATCTCGCAAACGCCAACTCTTTCCTAGGCAGGCTACGCTTTGTATCACCGCTTTCCAGAATACGCACACAGCTGAAAACCTCTTACGGCAACTGAGGAAGATCATCGCGGAATGGCTTACCCCAATTGGACTCTCCTGTGGATTTGTGGCATCGGACAACGCCAGCAATATTGTGTGTGCATTAAATATGGGCAAATTCCAGCACGTCCCATGTTTTGCACATACCTTGAATTTGGTGGTGCAGAATTTTTTAAAAAACGACAGGGGCGTGCAAGAGATGCTGTCGGTGGCCAGAAGAATTGCGGGACACTTTCGGCGTACAGGCACCACGTACAGAAGACTGGAGCACCACCAAAAACTACTGAACCTGCCCTGCCATCATCTGAAGCAAGAAGTGGTAACGAGGTGGAATTCAACCCTCTATATGCTTCAGAGGTTGGAGGAGCAGCAAAAGGCCATTCAAGCCTATACAATTGAGCACGATATAGTAGGTGGAATGCACCTGTCTCAAGCGCAGTGGAGAATGATTTCAACGTTGTGCAAGGTTCTGATGCCCTTTGAACTTGCCACACGTGAAGTCAGTTCAGACACTGCCAGCCTGAGTCAGGTCATTCCCCTCATCAGGCTTTTGCAGAAGAAGCTGGAGACATTGAAGGAGGAGCTAACACGGAGCGATTCCGCTAGGCATGTGGGACTTGTGGATGGAGCCCTTAATTCGCTTAACAAGGATTCACGGGTGGTCAATCTGTTGAAATCAGAGCACTACATTTTGGCCACCGTGCTCGATCCTAGATTTAAAGCCTACCTTGGATCTCTCTTTCCGGCAGACACAAGTCTGCTGGGGTTGAAAGACCTGCTGGTGACAAAATTGTCAAGTCAAGCGGAACGCGACCTGTCAACATCTCCTCCTTCACATTCTCCCGCAACTGGGGGTGCGAGGAAAAGGCTCAGAATTCCGAGCCCACCCGCTGGCGGTGATGCAGGGCAGTCTGGAGCGACTGCTGATGCTGACATCTGGTCCGGACTGAAGGACCTGACAACGATTACGGACATGTCGTCTACTGTCACTGCATATGATTCTCTCAACATTGATAGAATGGTGGAGGATTATATGAGTGACCGCATCCAAGTAGGCACGTCACACAGTCCGTACTTATACTGGCAGGAAAAAGAGGCAATTTGGAGGCCCTTGCACAAACTGGCTTTATTCTACCTAAGTTGCCCTCCCACAAGTGTGTACTCCGAAAGAGTGTTTAGTGCCGCCGCTCACCTTGTCAGCAATCGGCGTACGAGGTTACATCCAGAAAATGTGGAGAAGATGATGTTCATTAAAATTAATTATAATCAATTCCTCCGCGGAGACACTGACCAGCAGCAATTGCCTCCACAAAGTACACAGGGAGCTGAGATGGTGGATTCCAGTGGGGACGAATTGATAATCTGTGAGGAGGGGGATGTACACGGTGATATATCGGAGGGTGATGATGAGGTGGACATCTTGCCTCTGTAGAGCCAGTTTGTGCAAGGAGAGATTAATTGCTTCTTTTTGGGGGGGGGTCCAAACCAACCCGTCATATCAGTCACAGTCGTGTGGCAGACCCTGTCACTGAAATGATGGGTTGGTTAAAGTGTGCATGTCCTGTTTTGTTTATACAACATAAGGGTGGGTGGGAGGGCCCAAGGACAATTCCATCTTGCACCTCTTTTTTCTTTTCTTTTTCTTTGCGTCATGTGCTGTTTGGGGAGGGTTTTTTGGAAGGGACATCCTGCGTGACACTGCAGTGCCACTCCTAGATGGGCCCGGTGTTTGTGTCGGCCACTAGGGTCGCTTATCTTACTCACACAGCTACCTCATTGCGCCTCTTTTTTTCTTTGCGTCATGTGCTGTTTGGGGAGGGTTTTTTGGAAGGGACATCCTGCGTGACACTGCAGTGACACTCCTAGATGGGCCCGGTGTTTGTGTCGGCCACTAGGGTCGCTTATCTTACTCACACAGCTACCTCATTGCGCCTCTTTTTTTCTTTGCGTCATGTGCTGTTTGGGGAGGGTTTTTTGGAAGGGACATCCTGCGTGACACTGCAGTGCCACTCCTAGATGGGCCCGGTGTTTGTGTCGGCCACTAGGGTCGCTAATCTTACTCACACAGCTACCTCATTGCGCCTCTTTTTTTCTTTGCGTCATGTGCTGTTTGGGGAGGGTTTTTTGGAAGGGCCATCCTGCGTGACACTGCAGTGCCACTCCTAGATGGGCCCGGTGTTTGTGTCGGCCACTAGGGTCGCTTATCTTACTCACACAGCGACCTCGGTGCAAATTTTAGGACTAAAAATAATATTGTGAGGTGTGAGGTATTCAGAATAGACTGAAAATGAGTGGAAATTATGGTTTTTGAGGTTAATAATACTTTGGGATCAAAATGACCGCCAAATTCTATGATTTAAGCTGTTTTTTAGGTTTTTTGGAAAAAAACACCCGAATCCAAAACACACCCGAATCCGACAAAAAAAATTCGGTGAGGTTTTGCCAAAACGCGGTCGAACCCAAAACACGGCCGCGGAACCGAACCCAAAACCAAAACACAAAACCCGAAAAATTTCCGGCGCTCATCTCTAGATTCTGAGATACAAATCGATGTGCCTAGTCGGAACAGGCGATGGTTGCGCATTTTTGGAGGAGTTAATACACTAAAAACCTGCAGATTTGTAGCAGACAAGGTGAAGGGGATACGCCTCATAAGGCAGTGCAGCCGGGCTCCCTCACATGTCGCTGTGTAATAACTGGCCAGGTCTACACCGGATATAAAGCTAACTTGTGCAAAGCAAGAAGTTTAAAGTAAGTAAGTATTCTGGTACTGGTTGGAACCAGGGAAATAAATTCAGAGGGAGATCGAAAAATAGATTAAAACAGGATCTATAACTGGGGGGACATTTATACAGAACTCCATATAAAGGCAGCCCTTCCCCCAGCCACACAACGTTTACCGCCTATTTTCAGTATTGTTAAGTATTACTAACCTTAACAATATTAGAATAGTTAGCGCATAGGAGTACATTCTCCTCAGCAAAAACTACTTTCCTGCAATAAGTGAATAAATTACGTTAAAGGTGTTTTATTTCTTTATATTTAAATTAGTTGTTTAATTTGGCTACATTATTGGAACATAAGTTGGGAAACCAGTGGGTTAGCCTAAAGTTTCACATATGAAATGGATCATGTTTAAAGCTACTGTGTGTGACTATGCCAGCGCCGACTTTTCCATTGGGCTTAATGGGCAGTTGCCCAAGGGCCTCAAGAGTCTAAAGGGTCCTCTCTCTCCAGGGGTACCAGATTGTTGAAAATTGTCCCTGGGGAACCAGAGATATCTGACTTCAAAGCAGCGGTCCCCATCTGAGCCTGTTAATTACTCATCCTGGCCAGATATCTCCAGTTGGGTCTGACTCAGAATTTATCTGAGTGTATATTCTAAAGGCTGGGACTCTCCCCTTTCAGTGGACACTGACAACTTGTCTCTACCGTGGTCACAACCGGAGATATCAGCCATCCAGCAGCTGGTCCCTGCTCTAGCTCCACACATCTGGGATGCGGGTTTTATATTTTTGTCAGTGGATTGGTCTGGTTTCTTAATCCCAATCCCCAAGACCCTGGTACCGCCTGAAAGGTGGGACTCCCTAGTTTTCTACCTCATTGAAACCTAAGAAATCCACTTCCAGAGATATCTGCATTCAAGTAAACTGCCCTCCCACCAGAAAATTATAAATAAAAAGCTCACTCCACTATCCACCCCTCCCCAAAGAATTAAACAACCCCTGCCACCTGGAAGTCAGGTACAAAAGCCCCTTCATTCAGACCAATGCCTCCTTAGGATGTAGCATTGCCATGCTGGAATCGCAGCAGCAGAGAAGCATGCCAGCAGCTGCAGCCGTTCCCCAGTTTAGGATGTAGCAATGTAGCACTGCCATGTTGGAAGTGCAGCAGTAGAGATGCATGCCAGCAGCTGCAGCCTGTCTGCAGTTTAGGATGTAGCACTGCCATGCTGGAAGTGCACCAGTAGAGAAGCGTGCCAGCAGCTGCAGCCTGTCCGCAGTTTAGGATGTAGCACTGCCATGCTGGAAGTGCACCAGTAGAGAAGCATGCCAGCAGCTGCAGCCTGTCCGCAGTTTAGGATGTAGCACTGCCATGCTGGAAGTGCACCAGTAGAGAAGCATGCCAGCAGCTGCAGCCTGTCCGCAGTTTAGGATGTAGCACTGCCATGCTGGAAGTGCACCAGTAGAGAAACATGCCAGCAGCTGCAGCCTGTCCGCAGTTTAGGATGTAGCACTGCCATGCTGGAAGTGCACCAGTAGAGAAGCATGCCAGCAGCTGCAGCCTGTCCGCAGTTTAGGATGTAGCACTGCCATGCTGGAAGTGCACCAGTAGAGAAGCATGCCAGCAGCTGCAGCCTGTCCGCAGTTTAGGATGTAGCACTGCCATGCTGGAAGTGCACCAGTAGAGAAGCATGCCAGCAGCTGCAGCCTGTCCGCAGTTTAGGATGAAGCACTGCCATGCTGGAAGTGCACCAGTAGAGAAGCATGCCAGCAGCTGCAGCCTGTCCGCAGTTTAGGATGTAGCACTGCCATGCTGGAAGTGCACCAGTAGAGAAGCATGCCAGCAGCTGCAGCCTGTCCGCAGTTTAGGATGTAGCACTGCCATGCTGGAAGTGCACCAGTAGAGAAGCATGCCAGCAGCTGCAGCCTGTCCGCAGTTTAGGATGTAGCACTGCCATGCTGGAAGTGCAGCAGTAGAGAAGCATGCCAGCAGCTGCAGCCTGTCCGCAGTTTAGGATGAAGCACTGCCATGCTGGAAGTGCACCAGTAGAGAAGCATGCCAGCAGCTGCAGCCTGTCCGCAGTTTAGGATGTAGCACTGCCATGCTGGAAGTGCACCAGTAGAGAAGCATGCCAGCAGCTGCAGCCTGTCCGCAGTTTAGGATGTAGCACTGCCATGCTGGAAGTGCACCAGTAGAGAAGCATGCCAGCAGCTGCAGCCTGTCCGCAGTTTAGGATGTAGCACTGCCATGCTGGAAGTGCACCAGTAGAGAAGCATGCCAGCAGCTGCAGCCTGTCCGCAGTTTAGGATGTAGCACTGCCATGCTGGAAGTGCACCAGTAGAGAAGCATGCCAGCAGCTGCAGCCTGTCCGCAGTTTAGGATGAAGCACTGCCATGCTGGAAGTGCACCAGTAGAGAAGCATTGCAGCAGCTGCAGCCTGTCCGCAGTTTAGGATGTAGCACTGCCATGCTGGAAGTGCACCAGTAGAGAAGCATGCCAGCAGCTGCAGCCTGTCCGCAGTTTAGGATGTAGCACTGCCATGCTGGAAGTGCAGCAGTAGAGAAGCATGCCAGCAGCTGCAGCCTGTCCGCAGTTTAGGATGAAGCACTGCCATGCTGGAAGTGCACCAGTAGAGAAGCATGCCAGCAGCTGCAGCCTGTCCGCAGTTTAGGATGTAGCACTGCCATGCTGGAAGTGCACCAGTAGAGAAGCATGCCAGCAGCTGCAGCCTGTCCGCAGTTTAGGATGTAGCACTGCCATGCTGGAAGTGCACCAGTAGAGAAGCATGCCAGCAGCTGCAGCCTGTCCGCAGTTTAGGATGTAGCACTGCCATGTTGGAAGTGCACCAGTAGAGAAGCATGCCAGCAGCTGCAGCCTGTCCGCAGTTTAGGATGTAGCACAGTGTACTGCAGATATCAGCACCAGCAGGTACTAGTATCCCATCCACCACTGCTATATCACAAATAAGTCTTGCCCCACAGCAATTGGCAATAGTGTAATGCTGTGATTGATTACTAGACCGTTTGTATCTCCAGGAGAAATAAATACAAATGGTGTACTTAAAATCAATGTGGGACCCATTAGTACGGGTTCTAAACTAATTAATGGCAGAGTTCTATTCTTATTGAAAGGGTGCTGCAGATGAAGAGCAAATGTTTACAAGGCGAGGCGAAATGTTCTGCGTCCGAGGTCGACCATAAATAAAAATCAAAGTGAGCAGGTTGTTTATAAGGTTGCTGTGAAAGTCTGCCGGCTGATTGCACTTGTTATGTGTAGCGCGCCTCACACACACTGATTGCTTTTCGATGGTCATAGTAAAATGATGCAGGTCTTTTTAAGCATCGGGTCAGCTGGATGGTGCTGCATGTCCGCCTGTTCTTCTTAGTCACATGAGGACCACATGGTGACAATGATCTGTGTTTCACCTGTTTCCTCGTGATCTCCAGTTCAGTCATTAATGATTGCGTCTTATTTTGATAGCATGTAGCTCACTCAGGCGCTGCTTGTGAGAGGAGGAACCTAGGCCAGTACCGAAGCGCATTTTATGTGTTCTTGACCTGTGCTTAGTCTGGAACTGTGGACATGAAAGTGTGAGTGTCGCAAAGTCAGAAGCATTTCGATCACATTGAACCTGAAGAGGCAGAACTGGACTGTAATCAGGTCATCTCACTTAGACAAAGTTCACTGAGGGCGTGCCAATGGAACTGCAAGCTCCACGGAGTTGGACGTAAGCGAAAATAAACCTGTTTGGTCGTTAGAGGTGTATTTAGTTTATTGAACCTAGTATTAGGTTCATGCAAGCGTACTGATGATAATAACCACCAGTAGGTAGCACCATTAGATGCCTACAATACATTTCACCTTCTAGGGGAGAGGTGCCTGGGGCCAGGGGCGTTGCGCTATAATCACATCACCACGATTTCAGGCATTGCATAGTGGGTGGGCGGAGTCAAGAAGCCATTTGGCCATCTGGACCTCCCACTTCATTCAGAAATTGGGTGGCAGCAAAAAGGGGCTTTTGTCAGACTCGCCAAGTCTTCCGGGAGTCCAGGATAGCTACACAATATTCGGGAATTGTAGTAGGAATAGTTGCGTATGCTCAAATGCTGCATGGCGAATATGCACAATTTTTCCTATGTATGCAACGTGGGAGCAGATACTATATGCCCAATTTACATCTAGTTCTGCATTACTGGCGCCAACTGAATTGTATTGTGTGTTTGTGGGTGGAATATTGGAGAGGAAGGTGAATAACAGCTGTAGAGAGAGAGTGTAATGATACAACTTAGGTAACAGCAAAGGACATATGGGGGTTATTAAGAGATGGATGCAGATCTTGCTTCCCGCAGCAAGATCTGCGTCTATCTCCTCACATGCTGGGTGCCACCAGGGCAAGGCCGCTCAACATGTGGGTGGCTCCACCTCACGATGCATCCGTAATTTAATTGCGGACGCATCGATTTAAGCAGCCTGTCCGCCGTCATTTTTTTTCTATTCGGGGCGGCTGTGTGTGATGTCACCAGCAGCCCCTAAAATGCTTGAGACCCCCCATTTTGTCCGCCACCCCATGAACGCACACCAACGTCAACAATTTTGCGGCCGCAAGGAAAAGTGTCACACACGCGCACTGCAGCCGGTGCTCATGCACGGCCACTTTACCCATAAAAATGGGGAAAGTGAAGGACAGATGGCTTAGGTCACATTTACTCTCTACCTTCCACACTACCAGCTCACTAGCCAGCAGACTGTGTCTTTAGCCCACGCGCTCTGCCTTATTGTGACAGATGTGTTTATTAATCATCATATACAGTAAAGTTAAGAAACGTCCGCAGCTATAAGAAATATGGTTATTCCTACTATCTAACAAATGCTCTTGGCTTGCTAATGACTGTTGCACATTATACAAGTACTGATATAGAGCCAGGTATTGTTCCGCTGAGAGGGACGGGCTTCTATTTTCAGCTGGGTAAATTAGCCACAGACACGATTAATGCCAGCTAAGATCTCAGTTTCTTTCTTTCTTTTTTTGCTTAAAGAATCATGACTAATAATTGCTGCGCACATCGCAGTCTTTACAGTTGCTCTATTCCTGACAGCATCAAGTGGAGGGGGTAATTCAGACCTGATCGTAGCAGCAAATTTGTTAGCAGTTGGGCAAAACCATGGGGATCATTCCGACCCGATCACTTGCTGCAGTTTGTCGCAGCGCAGCGATCGGGTCGGAACTGCACATGTACCGGCGCCGCAGTGCACCGGCGCATGGCAGCCATCGTTGCCTAGCGATCGCCTCTGAGACAGAGGAGGTCACTGGGCAGGAGGGGGCTGGACGGCGGCGTTAAGCCGCTGTTTAGGCGGAGCGCTCTGGCCAACGCAGGCGTGGCTGGACCGTTGGTGGGGGGCGGGCCGCGGCGGCTGCGTGACGTCACACACAGCCGCTGCGGGCCGGGGAGCGACGAGTAGCTCCCGGCCAGCACGCTAAAGCTGTGCTGGTCGGGAGCTACTCTTGAAGTGCAAAGGCATCGTCGCTGTGCGATGCCTTTGCACTTCTGTGGGGAGGGAGGGGGGGGGGGCGGCACTGACATGCGATCAACTCGGAATGACCCCCCATGTGCACTGCAGGGGGGGCAGATATAACATGTACAGAGAGAGTAGATTTAGGTGCACATGGTTTTGCCCAACTGCTAACAAATTTGCTGCTGTGATCAGGTCTGAATTACCCCCAGATTCTCCCGGGATCCGGTCTGAAGATCGACAGTGTCTAGGTCGACAATGTTTAGGTCGACCACTATAGGTCGACAGTCACTAGGTCAACATGGATGGAAGGTCGACAGGGTTTCTAGGTTGACATGTGCTAGGTCGACAGGTCTAAAGGTCGACATGAGTTTTTCACATTTTTTTGGGGGGGGGATTTTTTCATACTTAACGATCCATGTGGACTACGATTGGAACGGTAAAGTGTGCCGAGCGAAGCGGTAGCGGAGCGAAGGCACCATGCCCGAAGCACGGCGAGCGAAGCGAGCCATGCGAGGGGACGCGGTGCACTAATTTGGGATCCCGGTCACTCTACGAAGAAAACGACACAAAAAATAAATAAATCCTCATGTCGACCTTTAGACCTGTCGACCTAGCACATGTCGATCTAGAAACCCTGTCGACCTTCCATCCATGTCGACCTAGTGACTGTCGACCTATAGTGGTCGACCTAAACATTGTCGACCTAGATACTGTCGATAAAACGAACCACACCCATTCTCCTTTCCTCTAAGGAACCGTTGTGTCCGGGGATGCTAAAAGCCTGACTGTGTAGAATAATATAAAATGATTCTGTGTCCGTCTAAATAATGCATGGGTAGTCACTGGACGGGTGTGGTTCATAGGGATGACCACACTTAGGTCGACAGTGACCACTATTGGTCGACAGTAACTAAGTCGACACCCAAAATAGGTAGACACAAGCATTAGGTCGACATGACAAAAGGTCAACATGAGGTTTAAAAAAAAAAATTGTGTCGTTTTCTTCGTAGAGTGACTGGGAACCCCAATTAGTGTTCTGTGCCCCCTCGCATGGCTCGATTCGCTCACCATGCTTCGGGCAAGGTGCCTCGCTCCACTACCGCTGCACTCGGCACAGGTTACTATTCCCAATCGTAGTCCATGTGGATTGTGAAGTATGAATAAGTTTTAAAAATTTTAAAAAATCGTGAAAAACTCATGTCGACCGTTGGACATGTCAACCTAGAACATGTCGACATAGAAACCCCGTCGACCAAATGCATGTCGACAATCAGTGGTCGACTTAATGACTGTCGATTTAAGTGTGGTCGACCTAGAGACCGGATACCGTCACTGGACAATGTGACTTGTGGATTAAGGCCCTCATTCCGAGTTGTTCACTCGCTAGCTGCTTTTAGCAGCCGTGCAAACGCTAAGCCGCCGCCCTCTGGGAGTGTATCTTAGCTTAGCAGAAGTGCAAACGAAAGGATCGCAGAACGGCGTCTAAATTTTATCAAGCCGTTTCTGAGTAGCTGCAGACTTACTCCTACCTTGCGATCACTTCAGACAGTTTAGTTCCTGCTTTGACGTCACAAACACGCCCTGCGTTCGGCCAGCCACTCCCCCGTTTCATCCGACACGCCTGCGTTTTTTCACTCACTCCCTGAAAACGGTCAGTTACCACCCAGAAACACCCACTTCCTGTCAATCACTCAGCGGTCAGCAATGCGATTGAAAAGCGTCGCTAGACCTTGTGTGAAACTGCATAGTCTTGTGTGAAAGTACGTCGCGCGTGCGCACTGCGCACCATACGCATGCGCAGAAATGCCACTTTTTTACCTAATCGCCGCGCTGCGACCGAAAGCAGCTAGCGAGCGAACAACTCGGAATGAGGGCCAATGTGACTTGTGGATTAAGCCCACATATTGCCAAGGTTAAACACAGTAAGCCACATTTATAACTGCAAAACACATACTTTTTTCTCCTGAGATGTGTAGTATGGGGATAAATTGCACACTCAGCGCCTGATTTGCACACATAAGCCGACGCAGCAGTGTCTATTGGCAGTTGACACTACCACTGTGTACATCCATACGGCCAAATGTGCAAGGGCCGGGACAACCATTTTTAACACCCCAGCGCACTGTAATACAGATTATTGGGTCCTTATGCTCCGCCATCGGTCACAATATCGACAATAGCACCTTCACTATGCCTTACCAAAGCCTCCTATGTTTGCACCAGTGCGGCTTGCATTGACATGCCTGCAACCGGTGGCAGCTCCAGAGGTGGGGCTGCAGCGCAGTCCACAATTCAAATAGGGGAGCTGCACCAACTGCCACCCCAAACGCTGACAAACATCTCTGGCTGGGATTCACTGGCAGTTGGTGTGGTTCCCCCATTTGAATTTTGAACTGTGCTGTAGCCCCACCTCTGCCACTGCCTGCAACAATCCCATAATACCCCCTCTGAATGGACCATTTTTGAGTGCCACAACCCAGGAGCCCCTGCAGGATTGCACTGAACAGTTGTACTCTAACGCAGCTTTTAGTTCTTTCATGAGCATGCCTAAAAGTGTGACTGGGGAGCGTGGTTGTGCAATTCGCCTCATTGCAGCCCTGCCCCCGCTGCTCAGTTCTGCAATCACACAGCAAGGGTTGGAACAGTGATAATGCAATTTGCTGCAAATCTCTTTTTTGACAGTTGCCATTAAGCCTGGGTTTTTTGTGCTTAATATTAGTACTGCTTTAAATGTTGAGCTTAAATCCACAGATAAATTGCAGCTAGCAAAAACCAAAAAACCGCTGCCCCTTAATTGTAGCCCTGAGGGTAATCTGCTGCACTTTTGTGTATCAGGGTTTAGTAGCCTTTTATGAAGATGTCCCAAAAATTAACATTTCCCATAAGAGCCCATCCTGGTGATGCTCAAAAAGTTAGGAACCTGGACGGGGCAACTGCACATGCTCAGCCATTAGTCCGCGCATGTGCAAAGTGAAATCTGCGATAGGTGAACAGCTCCAGCTTACCGCAGAGGGATTGGAAGATCCCTCTCTGTGTGGCTTCCCCCCAGAGGTAAGAGGGCTAATGCCATCATCAGACCTGACCCCAGTAATGCTGTCCCCATAGAAAACTATGGGGGCGGCTGCTGTGTAGCCTTCATAAAGAGCAGTGCTACTTAACATTCAGAAATAGCCATTTCTGACTTCAGGTCAGAATTATCCAAGCTTGGAGAAAGATAACTTGGACAGATGAAGGGGTAGATGTACCAAACCTTGGAGAGAGTGGAGAGAGATAAAATACCAGCCAATCAGCTCCTAACTGCTATTTTATTCTCTCTCCACTTTATCTCTTGCCAAGCTTTGATACATCATACCCAAAGTACACACCAATCAGCTGGTGATCTCTGAATGTTCAGGGATGTGCGCCTTGGGGTTGCCCAGCTGCGTGGACAGCACTGGGCATGCCCCCAAAATTATGAAAACTGGGGAACGTGCCCCCAGCGAGGAGCTGATTAAATAGGAAGATTGATGGCTTATCTCTATTTGAGTAATGCATCCCAAGTCCTCAGCTACACTAGCATTGCATGTTTTCCAGCTATCCCTATAGAAAGTGAAATCATTAGTACAACTTGGTGGGGTCTTTTTATAATGTTCTTGATAGATCTGTGTGATGCAGATATGGAAAACAAGCTCAGTTAGCCAGCCCTCATTACCAGATTTCTGATGCAGAGTTGAATTTATGCCAAATTCGCACCACATATGCCCTCTGGAGAGAACGCGGCAATGCAGACTCATACTTGCACCTACACATGTGACTGGAAATGTGAAGAGGAGGAGGGGAGGGGCTTGTGACGCAGGCCAAGTACAATATGGATGTGTCCACACCAGGTGGATGATGCAAATGCGCATAGACATATATAGGTGTACACGCTGAAGACGATGGCTTTGAGCGAATCCGGCTCATATAATGGCCTTAATAATTGCATGCCTATATTTATTTATTTTAATTTATTTTTGTCATTTATGCCCATTTTGTGAGCAGCTTTGAATCAGCCTTTTTGTCACATTGAAAAAGGGTAGGGCTTTGTATTTCTGTGCATATTATTACTAGACAAATGCATTTGTAAAAAATAATAGAAAGACAGTAGATAACTGATGACCAGTGGATTCCATGCCTTAAATGGTAATCCCTTAGAGTGGCCACTTACGTCCTTATTTTTTCAGTACATTATTTTATTAAACCAAACACTTCATTTAGGGGGTCTACAGATGTAGCCACCTTTATCTTGACTGGCTGAGGCGTTTGTCCCGATCGAGCATACGCAGCGTACCGGGCGTAGGGAGGCGCGCCTAGTCACAGAGAGTCGTACCTAATCGCACGGAGGCAGACAGAACGTTTGGCATTACCTTTACGTGTAATACCTGCGATCATCCACCAGATGTCGCTTTTTACAATCACCACTGCGCATGCGTGTGGTCTCCCGTAAAATACAATACTGAAATATATAATAAGGACTACTTTACTAAGGCGTCTCATTACGCTGCATACAGTAAATACTCATTACGCTGCATTATTTAATACAGTAAATACTCATTACGCTGCATTATTTAATACAGTATATACAGTACAGACGCAAATAGTACAGCATACAGTATATGATCCATCTACAGTACTTTATGAATATGTAAGCGTCCAAGTCCCGCAGACAAAACAACATAAAATCAGTAGTGTACACTGTCGCAAATGGACGTGTTAGAAGTTCACTATTGCCTCTTGAGATTAGGAATTTTGTACAGTATGTTAGCGTCCCAATCCCGTAGCCATTACAGCATAATCAAAACCAATGGATTTACTCATCTGTCTGCGGCGAAGTGGTGAAGTGTTCCGCTTCCTATACTCAGAGTCCAGAGTTCGATTCCTAAAGTACGAATGCATGTTAGTTTTTTCCAGACACTTTATTATTATTTTTTATTCACATAAACCAGGGCAAAGCTGCAAGAGCGGTTCTACTGTTAAGGTTCTATGCACCGTACAGTACACATACAATTCTGTAGCAGGGCAGACTCAATAGAAATGGCTACCACCTATGACTCCTTGCCCCACGGAGGCACTAGGCTACTGAGCAAATAACAGTCCATATTTTGCTGGCTATGGGGCAATGCTGAAGGAGCGTCACAATCCCCTAGCTAAAATACACAGGGGTGATAGAGATAAGCGAGGTCTATGCACATTACGTTACACCGGGCTTGATTGCATAGCAAACTGACAAAACATAAGTTTTACATTAAAGCAGGGCAAACCTGCAGGAGAGTTTCTACTGTCAAGGTTCTATGCACCGTACGGTACACATACAATTCTATAGCAGGGCAGACTCAATTGAAATGGCTACCGCCTGTGACTCCTAGCTCCATGGAGGCACTCGGGTATGGAGCAAGTAACAGCACATATTTTGCAGGCAACGGGGCAATGCTGAAGGAGCGTCAGAATCCCCTAGCTAAAATACACAGGGGCGATAGGGAAAAGTGAGGTCTATGCACATAACGATACACCGGACTTCATCGCATCGCAAAGTGACAAAATGTCCGAGGCACGTGAACCCCTGCCTTGTGGCAGCACTCCGCTATGGAGCGAGCAATGGCATAGGTTTTGCAGGCTACAGGGTAATGCTGAAGGAGCGTCAGAATCCCCTAGCTAAAATACACAGGGGTGATAGGGATAAGCGAGGTCTATGCACATAACGATACACTGCAAAGTTCCCCATGGTTTTGATTATGCCTTTTCTTTGAACACAGTATTTTCCACTGCCTCGCCCTACCCCCATCCCACTTTTCCTTTCCCCCCTGGGAGCCTGCAAAGTACATGCAGTAGACAGGGAGGGAGTTCCGATCAGGTTACAAGACATGTGCAACAGTATACTACTGTATGTAGGAAAATCCCCCGCCCACTCTGATTTATGTGAAACCTGTGTGCACCCTTCCATTGAATGTATAACAAAGAAAAAAAATAATAATAAAGTGAATGTTACAGGAACACATTAAAAAAAGGTTGGCACTTCCTTCCCATTGGTTTTGGTTTATGCCTTAGGGGACTCGGACGCTAATACTTGTATTTCAAAAGCACTGTATTTTCCACCGCCTCTCCCTACCCCATCGCCCTTCCCCCCTGGGAGCCTGCACAGGTCATGCACTGGACAGGGAGGGAGTTCAGGTCAGGTACAATACACAAATGCCGACGATCTACAGTACTGTTTTGCTCAGTTAGTTGCGTCGGAATACACTAATTTATACTCATTACCGCTGTGAATTTGTATATAGCGGAATGAATCGCTGCTGCAGATTTACTTTGATTTATGTGAAACCCGTGTGCACCCTTTCATTGAATGTATAACAAAGAAAAAAAATAATAAAGTGAATGTAACGGGAACATATATAAAAAAATAAGAATTTACTTACCGATAATTCTATTTCTCGTAGTCCGTAGTGGATGCTGGGAACTCCGTAAGGACCATGGGGAATAGCGGCTCCGCAGGAGACAGGGCACATCTAAAGAAAGCTTTAGGATCACCTGGTGTGCACTGGCTCCTCCCCCTATGACCCTCCTCCAAGCCTCAGTTAGGATACTGTGCCCGGACGAGCGTACACAATAAGGAAGGATTTTGAATCCCGGGTAAGACTCATACCAGCCACACCAATCACACTGTACAACTTGTGATCTGAACCCAGTTAACAGCATGATAATAGAGAAGCCTCTCGAAAAGATGGCTCACTACAACAATAACCCGAATTTTTTGGTAACAATAATTATGTACCAGTATTGCAGACAATCCGCACTTGGGATGGGCGCCCAGCATCCACTACGGACTACGAGAAATAGAATTATCGGTAAGTAAATTCTTATTTTCTCTGACGTCCTAGTGGATGCTGGGAACTCCGTAAGGACCATGGGGATTATACCAAAGCTCCCAAACGGGCGGGAGAGTGCGGATGACTCTGCAGCCCCCAATGAGAGAACTCCCGGTCCTCCTCAGCCAGGGTATCAAATTTGTAGAATTTTACAAACGTATTTGCTCCTGATCAAGTAACTGCTCGGCAAAGTTGTAAAGCCGAGACCCCTCGGGCAGCTGCCCAAGATGAGCCCACCTTCCTTGTGGAGTGGGCATTTACAGATTTTTGGCTGTGGCAGGCCTGCCACAGAATGTGCAAGCTGAATTGTACTACAAATCCAACGAGCAATAGTCTGCTTAGAAGCAGGAGCACCCAGCTAGTTGGGTGCATAGAGGATAAACAGCGAGTCAGATTTCCTGACTCCAGCCGTCCTGGAAACATATATTTTCCGGGTCCTGACAACGTCTAGCAACTTGGAGTCCTCCAAGTCCCTAGTAGCCGCAGGCACCACAATAGGTTTGGTTCAGGTGAACGCTGAAACCACCTTAGGGAGAAACTGAGGACGAGTCCTCAATTCCGCCCTGTCCGAATGGAAAATCAGATAAGGGCTTTTACAGGATAAAGCCACCAATTCTGACACGCGCCTGGCCCAGGCCAGAGCCAACAGCATGACCACTTTTTCTGTGAGATATTTTAACTCCACAGATTTAAGTGGGTCAAACCAATGTGACTTTTGGAACCCAAAAACCACCTGGAGATCCCAAAAGTGCCACTAAAGGCACAAAAGGAGGCTGTATATGCAGTACCCCTTTAACAAATGTCTGAACTTCAGGGACTGAAGCTAGTTCTTTTTTGGAAGAAAATTGACAGAGCCGAAATTTGAACCTTAATGGACCCCAATTTCAGGCCCATAGATACTCCTGTTTGCAGGAAATGTAGGAATCGACCCAGTTGAATTTCCTCCGTCGAGCCTTACTGGCCTCGCACCACGCAACATATTTTCGCCAAATGCGGTGATAATGTTTTGCGGTTACATCCTTCCTGGCTTTGATCAGGATAGGGATGACTTCATCCGGAATGCCTTTTTCCTTCAGGATCCGGCGTTCAACCGCCATGCCGTCAACGCAGCCGCGGTAAGTCTTGGAACAGACAAGGTCCTTGCTGGAGCAGGTCCCTTCTTAGAGGTAGAGGCTACGGATCCTCCGTGAGCATCTCTTGAAGTTCCGGTTACCAATTCCTTCTTGGCCAATCCGGAGCCACTAATATAGTGCTTACTCCTCTCCATCTTATCAATCTCAGTACCTTGGGTATGAGAGGCAGAGGAGGGAACCCATACACTGATTGGTACACCCACGGTGTTACCAGAGCATCTACAGCTATTGCCTGAGGGTCCCTTGACGTGGCGCAATACCTGTCGAGTTTTTCCCAACGGTTTATAATCATGTGGAAGACTTCTGGGTGAAGTCCTTACTCTCCCGGGTGGAGGTCGTGCTGAGGAAAACTGCTTCCCAGTTGTCCACTCCCGGAATGAAAACTGCTGACAGTGCTATCACATGGTTTTTCGCCCCGCGAAGAATCCTTGCAGCTTCTGCCATTGCCCTCCTGCTTCTTGTGGCACCCTGTCTGTTTACGTGGGTGACTGCCGTAATGTTGTCCGACTGGATCAACACCGGCTGACCTTGAAGCAGAGGTCTTGCTAAGCTTAGAGCATTGTAAATGGCCCTTAGCTTCAGGACATTTATGTGAAGTGATGTCTCCAGGCTTCACCATAAGCCCTGGATATTCCTTCCCTGTGTGACTGCTCCCCAGCCTCGCAGGCTGGCATCCGTGGCCACCAAGACCCAGTCCCGAATGCCGAATCTGCGGCCCTCTAGAAGATGAGCACTCTGCAACCACCACAGGAGGGATACCCTTGTCCCTGGTGACAGGGTTATCCGCTGAAGCATCTGAAGATGCGACCCGGACCATTTGTCCAGTAGGTTCCACTGGAAAGTCTTGCGTGGAATCTGCCGAATGGGATTGCTTCGTAGGAAGCCACCATTTTTACCCAGAACCCTTGTGCATTGATGCACTGAGACTTGGTTCGGTTTTAGGAGGTTCCTGACTAGCTCGGATAACTCCCTGGCTTTCTCCTCCGGGAGAAACACCTTCTTTCTGGACTGTGTCCAGGATCATCCCTAGGAACAGAAGACAAGTCGTCGGAACCAGCTGCGATTTTGGAATATTGAGAATCCAATCGTGCTGCCGCAACACTACCTGAGATAGTGCTACACCGATCTCCAACTGTTCCCTGGATCTCACCCTTATCAGGGAATCGTCCAAGTAAGGGATAACTAAAATTCCCTTCCTTCGAAGGAATATCATCATTACGGTCATTACTTCAGTAAAGACCCGGGGTGCCGTGGACCATCCCTACGGCAGCGTCTGAACTGATAGTGACAGTTCTGTACCATAACCTGAGATACCCTTGGTGAGAAGGGTACATTTTGACATGAAGGTAAGCATTCTTGATGTTCCGAGACATCATGTAGTCCCCTTCTTCCAGGTTTGCAATCACTGCTCTGAGTGACTCAATTTTGAATTTGAACCTCTGTATGTAAGTGTTCAAAGATTTTAGATTTTAAAATCGGTCTCACCGAGCCGTCTGGCTTCGGTACCACAATAGTGTGGAATAATACCCCGTTCTCTGTTGCAGGAGGGGTACCTTAATTATCACCTGCTGGGAATACAGCTTGTGAATGACTTCCAAAACTGCCTCCCTGTCAGCGGGAGACGTCGGTAAAACAGACTTTTGGAAACGGCGAGGGGAATACGTCTCGAATTCCAATTTGTACCCCTGAAATATTACCTGAAGGATCCAGGGGTCTACTTGCGAGTGAGCCCACTGCGCACTGAAATTCATTGAGAACGGGCCCCCACCGTGCCTGAACTTGTAAAGCCCTAGCGTCATACTGAGAGCTTGGCAGAGGCGGAAAAGGGTTTCTGTTCCTGGGAACTGGCTGATCTCTGCAGCCCTTTTCCTCTCCCTCTGTCACGAGCAGAAAAGAGGAACCCTTTTGTCCGCTTGCCAACCAGGACTGCGCCTGATAATACGGCGTCTTATTTTGAGAGGCGACCTGGGGTACACCCCCTTTTTTAAGGCAATACTTCCAAATGCCGTTTGGAATCCGCATCACCTGACCACTTTACTGGTATAATTGGACAACGCACTTATACTTGATGCCAGTCGGCAAATATTCCGCTGTGCATCATGCATATATAGAAATGCATCTTTTAATTGCTCTATAGGCAATAATATACTGTCCTTATCTAGGATATCAAATTTCCAGTCAGGGAATCCGACCACGCCAACCCAGCACTGCACCTCCAGGCTGAGGCGATTGCTGGTCGCAGTATAACACCAGTATGTGTGTAAATACATTTTAGGATACCCTCTTGCTTTCTATCAGCAGGATCCCTAAGGGCGGCCATCTCAAGAGAGGGTAGAGCCCTTGTTCTTACAAGCGTGTGAGCGCCTTATCCCTCCTAGGGGGTGTTTCCCAACGCACCCTAACCTCTGGCGGGAAAAGGTATACTGCCAATAACTTTTTAGAAATTATCAATTGTTATCGGGGGGAAACCCACGCATCATCACACACCTCATTTTATTTCTCAGATTCAGGAAAACTACAGGAAGTTTTTCCTCAGCAAACATAATACCCCTTTTTTTGGTGGTATTTATATTATCAGAAGAGTGTAAACTTTTTCCATTGCCTCAATCATGCAATGTGTGGCCCTATTGGAAATCACGGTTGTCTCTTCACCGTCGACACAGGAGTCAGTATCCGTGTCGGCGTCTGTATCTGAGGTAACGGGCGCTTTAGAGCCCCTGTATGAGACGTCTGGACATGCACAAGCTGAGTAGCCGGCTGTCTCATGTCAACCACTGTCTTTTATACAAAGCTGACACTGTCACGCAATTTCAACAGTACATCCACTCAGGTGTCGACCCCCCAGGGGGTGACAACACTATTACAGACACTCTACTCCGTCTCCTCATCATTTTTCTCCTCATACATGTCGACACCAACGTACCGACACACAGCACACACACAGGGAATGCTCTGATAGAGGACAGGACCCCACTAGCCCTTTGGGGAGACAGAGGGAGAGTTTGCCAGCACACACCAGAGCGCTATATATATACAGGGATAACCTTATATAAGTGTTTTTCCCTTTATAGCTGCTGTATTGTTTATACTGCGCCTAATTTGTGCCCCCCTCTCTTTTTTAACCCCTTTCTGTAGTGTAGTGACTGCAGGGGAGAGCCAGGGAGCTTCCCTCCAACTGAGCTGTGAGGGAAAATGGCGCCAGTGTGCTGAGGAGATAGGCTCCGCCCCTTTCTCGGCGTCCTTATCATCCGTTTTCTTGTATGTTTTGGCAGGGGTTAAATGCATCCATATAGCCCAGGAGTTATATGTGATGCATTTATTTTAGCCATAAAAGGTTTTCTATCGATTTATTGCGTCTCAGGGCGCTGCCCCCCCAGCGCCCTGCACCCTCAGTGACCGGAGTGTGAAGTGTGCTGAGAGCAATGGCGCACAGCTGCGGTGCTGTGCGCCTACCTTTATCTGAAGACAGGAAAGTCTTCTGCCGCCGATTTTTCCGGACCTCTTCGCTCTTCTGGCTCTGTAAGGGGGCCGGCGGCGCGGCTCCGGTGACCCATCCAGGCTGAACCTGTGATCGTCCCTCTGGAGCTAATGTCCAGTAGCCTAAGAAGCCCAATCCACTCTGCACGCAGGTGAGTTCGCTTCTTCTCCCCTTAGTCCCTCGATGCAGTGAGCCTGTTGCCAGCAGGTCTCACTGAAAATAATAAACCTAAACTAAAACTTTCACAAAGAGCTCAGGAGAGCCCCTAGTGTGCACCCTTCTCGTCGGGCACAGAAAACCTAACTGAGGCTTGGAGGAGGGTCATAGGGGGAGGAGCCAGTGCACACCAGGTGATCCTAAAGCTTTCTTTAGATGTGCCCTGTCTCCTGCGGAGCCGCTATTCCCCATGGTCCTTACGGAGTTCCCAGCATCCACTAGGACGTCAGAGAAAAAAAGGTTGTCACTTTGGGACTCAAACCTGGGACTCTCAGCAGGGGAGGTGGGAGCCTTCATCGCTAGGTTGGTATAGAAGGGGAGACAATTAGCTACCGGAGGGTACCAACCCCAAATTTCTGTGACCCCCACAAGGCTCATGGCAAGCGTCGGAACCCATGGTGGGTCTGAATTAACGGGCCCATTATAGTCTATGGGAAAATGGGTCCACTTAGCGTACTGATATCTCTGGTTCTGGGTGTCCCAGAGACTCAGGACTGGTACCATACAAAAGAGGAGACTCTTGGCTTTCGGGGCAGACCAACCACTAGTTTATGTGACACTGGAAAGGGAAACGGGAAGCAACCGTGTATCGGGTCCCCTCCAGTTGTCCTCCTAGCTTGCACAGGATGCAGGGTTTCTGGCTAGATAGGAAATACTGGCCCTCATTCCGAGTTGATCGGTCGCAAGGCGAATTTAGCAGAGTTACACACGCTAAGCCTACGCCTACTGGGAGTGAATCTTAGCTTCTTAAAATTGCGACCGATGTATTCGCAATATTGCGATTACTAACTACTTAGCAGTTTCAGAGTAGCTCCAGACTTACTCTGCCTGTGCGATCATTTCAGTGCTTGTCGTTCCTGGTTGACGTCACAAACACACCCAGCGTTCGCCCAGGCACTCCCACCGTTTCTCCGGCCACTCCTGCGTTTTTTCCGGAAACGGTAGCGTTTTCAGCCACACGCCCCTGAAACGCCGTGTTTCCGCCCAGTAACACCCATTTCCTGTCAATCACATTACGATCGCCGGAGCGAAGAAAAAGCCGTGAGTAAAAATACTTTCTACATAGTAAAGTTACTTGGCGCAGTCGCAGTGCGAACATTGCGCATGCGTACTAAGCGGATTTTCACTGCGATGCGATGAAAAATACCGAGCGAACAACTCGGAATGAGGGCCACTACTGTACAGAAATGCTAAGCATGGTAATTTGACATCCAGGAACATAGGGAGGAGTTTTTATCTCTCTCCGTTATACTTAGAAAAATTACACTTGCCACTGTACGTTACAAGCTGTTCATGCTAATTAGTACACTAGTAGAACATACTGTACAGAGATACTAAGTACAGTGATTTGGCATCCACGAACTTAGGGAGGAGCTTTACTCTCTCTCCATTGTAATCTTTCTAAGTAAAATGGAGAGAGATAAAAGCTCCTCCATAAGTTCCTGGGTGCTAAATTACCATCCTTAGTAACTCTGTACTCTATGTTCTACTAGTGTACTAATTAGCACAAACAGCTTGTAACGTACAGTGGCAAGTTTAATCTTTCTATGTATAATGGAGAGAGATAAAAGCTCCTCTGTAAGTTCCTAGATGCCAAATCACCGTCCTTAGTATCTCTGTACAGTATGTTCTACTAGTGTACTAATTAGCACGAACATCTTTTAACTGGATGCCAAATCACGGTACTTAGTATCTCTGTACAGTATGTTCTATTAGGGTACTAATTAGCACGAACAGCTTGTAACGAACAGCGGCAAGTTTAATCTTTCTATGCATAATGAAGAGAGATAAAATCTCATCCCTAAGTTCCTGGATGCCAAATCACCATACTTAGTATCTCTGTACAGTATGTTCTATTAGGGTACTAATTAGCGGTTCGTGCTAATTAGTACCCTAATAGAAAATACTATACAGAGATACTAAGGATCGTGATTTGGCAACCAGGAACTTACGGAGGAGCTTTTATCTCTCTCCATTATACATAGAAAGATCAAACCTGCCACTATACGTTACAAGCTGCTCGTGCTAATTAGTACACTAGTAGAACATACTGTACAGAGATACTACGGACAGTGATTTGGCATCCAGGAACTTAGGGAGGAGCTTTTATCTCTCTCCATTATACTTAGAAAGATTACAATAGAGAGAGATAAAAGCCCCTTCCTAAGTACCTGGATGCCAAATCACTGTCCTTAGTATCTCTGTACAGTATGTTTTACTAGTGTACTAATTAGCACGAACAGCTTTTAACTGGATGCCAAATCACCATACTTAGTATCTCTGTACAGTATGTTCTATTAGGGTACTAATGAGCACGAACAGCTTGTAACGTACAGCGGCAAGTTTAATCTTTATATGTATAATGGAGAGAGATAAAAGCTCCTCCCTAAGTTCCTGGATGCCAAATCACCGTACTTAGTATCTCTGTACAGTACTGTTCTATTAGGGTACTAATTAGCGGTTCGTGCTAATTAGTACCCTAATATAAAATACTATAGAGATTCTAAGGATGGTGATTTGGCAACCAGGAACATACGGAGGAGCTTTTATCTCTCTCCATTATACATAGAAAGCTCAAACCTGCCACTGTACGTTACAAGCTGCTCATGCTAATTAGTACACTAGTAGAACATACTGTACAGAGATACTACGGACAGTGATTTGGCATCCAGGAACTTAGGGAGGAGCTTTTATCTCTCTCCATTATACTTAGAAATATTACAATGGAGAGAGATAAAAGCTCCTCCCTAAGTTCCTGGATGCCAAATCACTGTACTTCGTATCTCTGTACAGTATGTTCTACTAGTGTACTAATTAGCACGAACAGCTTAAAACGTACAGTGGCAAGTTTAATCTTTCTATGTATAATGGAGAGAGATAAAAGCTGCTCTGCAAGTTCTTAGATGCCAAATCACTGTCCTTAGTATCTCTGTACAGTATGTTCTACTAGTGTACTAATTAGCATGAACAGCTTTTAACTGGATGCCAAATCACCGCACTTAGTATCTCTGTACAGTATGTTCTATTAGGGTACTAATTAGCACGAACAGCTTGTAATGTACAGCGGCAAGTTTAATCTTTCTATGTATAATGGAGAGAGATAAAAGCTCCTCCCTAAGTTCCTGGATGCCAAATCACCGTACTTAGTATCTCTGTACAGTATGTTCTATTAGGGTACTAATTAGCTGTTCGTGCTAATTAGTACCCTAATAGAAAATACTATACAGAGATACTAAGGACAGTGATTTGGCAACCAGGAACTTACGGAGGAGCTTTTATCTCTCTACATTATACATAGAAAGATCAAACCTGCCACTGTACGTTACAAGCTGCTCGTGCTAATTAGTACACTAGTAGAACATACTGTACAGAGATATTATGGACAGTGATTTGGCATCCAGGAACTTAGGGAGGAGCTTTTATCTCTCTCCATTATACTTAGAAAGATTCCAATGGAGAGAGATAAAAGCTCCTCCCTAAGTTCCTGGATGCCAAATTACTGTACATAGTAACTCCGTACAGTATGTTCTACTAGTGTACTAATTAGCACGAACAGCTTGTAACGTAAAGTGGCAAGTTTAATCTTTCTATGTATAATATAGAGAGATAAAAGCTCCTCCCTAAGTTCCTGGTTGCCAAATCACTGTCCTTAGTATCTCTGTATAGTATTTTCTATTAGGGTACTAATTAGCACGAACAGCTAATTAGTACCCTAATAGAACATACTGTACAGAGATACTAAGTACGGTGATTTGGCATCCAGGAACTTACTGAGGAGCTTTTATCTCTCTCCATTATACATAGAAAGATTAAACTTGCCGCTGTACGTTACAAGCTGTTCGTGCTAATTAGTACCCCAATAGAACATACTGTACAGAGATACTAAGTACGGTGATTTGGCATCCAGTTAAAA
Organism: Pseudophryne corroboree; assembly: GCF_028390025.1. NCBI lineage: Eukaryota > Metazoa > Chordata > Amphibia > Anura > Myobatrachidae > Pseudophryne > Pseudophryne corroboree. The sequence goes on along the minus strand of NC_086453.1, from coordinate 292,833,445 downwards.
GCTGTTCGTGCTAATTAGTACACTAGTAGAACATACTGTACAGAGATACTAATGACGGTGATTTGGCATCTAGGAACTTAGGGAGGAGCTTTTATCTCTACATTATACATAGAAAGATTAAACTTGCCACTGTACGTTACAAGCTATTCATGCTAATTAGTACACTAGATGAACATACTGGGGACTCGGACTCATACAGTAATTGCATTTCAAAAGCACGGTATTTTCTACCACCTCCCGCTAGCCCATTGCCCTAACCCCCTTGGAGCCTGCACAGGTCATGCAGTAGACAGGGAGGGAGTTATTCACATAAACCAGGGCAAAGCTGCAGGAGCGGTTGTACTGTTAAGGTTCTATGCACCATATGGTACACATACAATTCTGTAGCAGGGCAGACTCAATTGAAATGGCTACCGCCTGTCACTCCTTGCCCCATGGAGGCCCTCGGCTATGGAGCAAGTAACAGCACAGATTTTGTAGGTCACGGGGCAATGCTGAAGGAGTGTCAGAATCCCCTAGCTAAAATACACAGGGGTGATAGGGATAAGCGAGGTCTATGCACATAACGATACATCGCAAAGTTCTCCATGGTTTTGATTATGCCTTTTCTTTAAACACGGTATTTTCCACTGACTCGCCCTACCCCCATCCAACTTTCCCCTTCCCCCCATGGGAGCCTGCAAAGTACATGCAGTAGACAGGGAGGGAGTTCCGATCAGGTTACAAGACATGTGCAACAGTATACTACTGTATGTAGGAAATCCCCCGCCCACTCTGATTTATGTGAAACCTGTGTGCACCCTTCCATTGAATGTATAACAAAGAAAAAAAATAATAATAAAGTGAATGTTACAGGAACACATTACAAAAAAGGTTGGCACTTCCTTCCCATTGGTGTTAGTTTATGCCTTAGGGGACTCGGACGCTAATACTTGTATTTCAAAAGCACTGTATTTTCCACCGCCTCTCCCTACCCCATCGCCCTTCCCCCCTGGGAGCCTGCACAGGTCATGCAGTGGACAGGGAGGGAGTTCAGATCAGGTACAATACACAAATGCCGACAATCTACAGTACTATTTTGCTCAGTTAGTTGCGTCGGAATACACTAATTTATACTCATTACTGCTGTGTATTTGTATATTGCGGAATGAATCGCTGCTGCAGATTTACTTTGATTTATGTGAAACCTGTGTGCACCCTTTCATTGAATGTATAACAAAGAAAAAATAAATAAATAAAGTGAATGTTACGGGAACATATATATAAAAAAAAAAAGTTGGCACTTTGGGACTCAAACCTGGGACTCTCAGCTAGGTTGGTATGGAAGGGGAGACAATTAGCTACCGGAGGGTACCAAACCGAAGTTTCTGTGACCCCCACAAGGCTCATGGCAAGCGTCGGAACTCATGGTGGGTCTGAATTACCGAGCCCATTATAGTCTATGGGAAAATGGGTCCACTTTGCATACTGATATCTCTGGTTCTGGGTGTCCCAGAGACTCAGGACTGGTACCATACAAAAGAGGAGACTCTTGGCTTTCGGGGCAGACCAACCACTAGTTTATGTGACACTGGAAAGGGAAATGGGAAGTAACCGTGTATTGGGTCCCCTCCAGTTGTCCGCCTAGCTTGCACAGGATGCAGGGTTTCTGGCTAGATAGAAAATACTGTACAGAAATGCTAAGCATGGTAATTTGACATCCAGGAACATACAGTAGGGAGGAGTTTTTATCTCTCTCCATTATACTTAGAAAAATTACACTTGTCACTGTACGTTACAAGCTGTTCGTGCTAATTAGTACACTAGTAGAACATACTGTACAGAGATACTAAGTACAGTGATTTAGCATCCACGAACTTAGGGAGGAGCTTCAATCTCTCTCCATTGTAATCTATCTAAGTATAATGGAGAGAGATAAAAGCTCCTCCCTAAATTCCTGGGTGCCAAATTACCGTCCTTAGTATCTCTGTACTCTATGTTCTACTAGTGTACTAATTAGCACAAACAGCTTGTAACGTACAGTGGCAAGTTTAATCTTTCTATGTTTAATGGAGAGAGATAAAAGCTCCTCCCTAAGTTCCTGGATGCCAAATCACCATACTTAGTATCTCTGTACAGTATGTTCTTTTAGGGTACTAATTAGCTGTTCGTGCTAATTAGTACCCTAATAGAAAATACTATACAGAGATACTAAGGACGGTGATTTGGAAACCAGGAACTTACGGAGGAGCTTTTATCTCTCTATATTATACATAGAAAGATCAAACCTGCCACTGTACGTTACAAGCTGCTCGTGCTAATTAGTACACTAGTAGAACATACTGTACAGAGATACTATGGACAGTGATTTGGCATCCAGGAACTTAGGGAGGAGCTTTTATCTCTCCATTATACTTAGAAAGATTACAATGAAGAGAGATTAAAGCTCCTCCCTAAGTTCCTGGATGCCAAATCACTGTACATAGTAACTCTGTACAGTATGTTCTACTAGTGTACTAATTAGCACGAACAGCTTGTAACGTAAAATGGCAAGTTTAATCTTTCTGTGTATAATATAGAGAGATAAAAGCTCCTCCCTAAGTTCCTGGTTGCCAAATCACCATCCTTAGTATCTCTGTATAGTATTTTCTATTAGGACACTAATTAGCACGAACAGCTAATTAGTACCCTAATAGAACATACTGTACAGAGATACTAAGTACGGTGATTTGGCATCCAGGAACTTACTGAGGAGCTTTTATCTCTCTCCATTATACATAGAAAGATTAAACTTGCCGCTGTACGTTACAAGCTGTTCGTGCTAATTAGTACCCCAATAGAACATACTGTACAGAGATACTAAGTACGGCGATTTGGCATCCAGTTAAAAGCTGTTCGTGCTAATTAGTACAGTAGTAGAACATACTGTACAGAGATACTAAGGACGGTGATTTGGCATCTAGGAACTTAGGGAGGAGCTTTTATCTCTCCATTATACATAGAAAGATTAAACTTGCCACTGTACGTTACAAGCTGTTTGTGCTAATTAGTACACTAGAAGAACATACTGGGGACTTATTCACATAAACCAGGGCAAAGCTGCAGGAGCAGTTGTACTGTTAAGGTTCTATGCACCATACGGTACACATACAATTTTGTAGCAGGGCAGACTCAAGTGAAATGGCTACCGCCTGTGACTCCTTGCCCCATGGAGGCCCTCGGCTATGGAGCGAGTAAAAGCAAAGATTTTGTAGGTCAAGGGGCAATGCTGAAGGAGCGTCAGAATCCCCTAGCTAAAATACACAGGGTCGATAGGGATAAGCGAGGTCTATGCACTTAACGACACCCCAGACCACATCGCATCACAAAGTGACAAAATGTCCAAGGCACATGAACATCCACCTTCTGTCAGCACTCAGCTATGGAGCGAGTGACAGCATAGGTTTTGCAGGCTACGGGGCAGTGCTGAAGGAGCGTCGGAATCCCCTAGCTAAAATACAGAGGGGCGATAGGGTTAAGCGAGGTCTATGCACATAATGCTACAAGGCGGGGGTTCATGTGCCTTGGACATTTTGTCACTTTGTGATGCGATGGGGTTTGGTGTATCGTTATGTGCATAGACCTCGCTTATCCCTATCGATCCTGTGTATTTTAGCTAGGGGATTCTGACGCTCCTTCAGCATTGGCCCATTCTTTGAACATGGTATTTTCCACTGCCTCGCCCTACCCCCATCCCACTTTCCCCTTCCCCCTTGGGAGCCTGCACAGTTCATGCAGTAGACAGGTAGGGAGTTCCGCTCAGGTTACAAGACAAGATTTATGTGAAACCTGTGTGCACCCTTCCATTGAATGTATAACAAAGAAAAAAAATTATAATAAAGTGAATGTCACGGGAACTTGGACGCTCATACTGTACATGTATTTTAAAAGCATGGTGTTTATGCATTGTACATACTTCCTTTTACACAATTAGTTGCGTCTCCATACACAATCTTGCGTCTGCATTCACAAGTGTTTTAACATGTTTGTGTCTGTATAAACTATTTTTTTATATTGAGAACTCTCACCGTCTGACCATTGGTCACCATCTATTACCATTACAGTCGTCACTGACCATTTGCCAGAGCTGTAGATCAAGCCGCCGCTATACGATCAAAAGTACTGGATTAGTGGAGCATTAGCCCCCAGTGGTGGAGATGTGTAATGCATGCTGAGTATCTAGAATCGCCTCAACGCGCCTGCCTGTGATTAAACTCAGCAAGCTAAGCTATCGCCTTAGCGTGACTAAACGTCCGTCTAGGCGGAGAATCGGTCAAGATAAGGGTGGCTACATCTGTATGTACTAAGCCTTGGAGAAAGATAAGCTAGGTGGAGATAAAGTACCAGCCTGTCAGCTTCTAACTGCCATGTTACAGGCTGTGTTTGAAAAATTCAGTCCACTGTATCTTTCTCCAAGGCTTAGTTAGGTCATAGACCCCCTTAATGTATGGTCTTGACTCTCCGTGAATTTGCATCATCAAGTCCCTAGACAGCCCAAGTCCCTTGAAATGGGTGGGATTGGGGAGATTGATCTACGTACCGGTGGAGTCAGGGAGAGCTTGCTGCAATTCTGGTGTCTCCCAGACATTGTGGGAGAGTAAGCAAGTATGAATACCCACAACAGTGTATCTTCTACTTCTTTTGGAAGCAATCCATACTGTATACCTCTTTCCACCCCTTTCTTGCATGCAGTCTTTATCAGGAAATGTTCTCTTCACCTTAATCAGGAATGGGTTACAATGCTTCCAGGCAAAGGCAATACTACATTGCAGCTGACTGACCACACCTGAACTCAACAATATCTTTCTGTGGAAATATCCCCCCTCCATTCTGCTCATATTTAAATTTCCCAAAAACAAAATCTTTGCAAATGGAAATGATCTTCAGAAACTTATTTCCAATCAGCCATCAGATCATTGACCATCAACATTTACTTGTCAAACTGAAATCTAATCAGATATGCAGCTTGAGTGCTGCACAATAAGCGATAATCAATAGAAAGGGTTTTATTTTTCAAAGAAATAATTCTCCCTTTTCAGGGAAATATTCAGCCGGTTCCTGGACATTTAGCGAAATCATTCAGCCGGCTGTCATGTCTTTCTAATTATCTGCAATTAACAGTGTAAGACAAAGAGAGGGGATGATGTCATTTAGTGATCCTCGCCACTGGTAATGTTCGGGTCACATGACCGCGTGGCTATACTTTGGGACGCTGCGCCGCTGTAGTGAAGGAGATAGCTGTATCTAACAGAAACTCGTGCTGTTATTATTCCTTCCCTTATTAACTGATCCAACAGTACTAACAGCTCAATAAAAATGTAGTTTACTGTCAATTTAGTGCCTGGCTGGTTTTTAAGGCTGTTTCAGAGTAATGCACAAGAGAATGGATTCTTTCACTGGAACCGTTTTAATGTGATTATTCTCATTTATATTGTTATTATGCCTTGTCTTGTAGCGTTCGGTCAGTATTAGAATGCTGATGAATCCAGTGTATTGTTACCATTGCTGATGTGCTGTTGGGGATTTATAGACACAGAAGGCTTAAAGCGACCTGTGGTTTGTCAGTGAGGATTTCATTTAGCGTTAGGAGCAGAACCAGTTAAAAGGTGAAGTTGACAATTGGCCAAACCAAACTGCAAGCAAGGAGTGCCGCTGCTCTTACATGTAGCACACAAGCACTGGGCGATTTAGGGGTGAGCCAGGTTGCACCCTCCTCCCAACTCTAAGGCTGAGTAAACACTTACCTGAGATATCCACCGACCGAGTGACAGATTCAGCCACTCGATATATCAGTCCTGACAACCAGTTGGGTGGACATTTGAATCTGCCTGTCCATCTGTGACGTCCCTGCAGCCAGTGCCTGATATATTTGCTGATATATCGGGCACCGGCTGTGCTGCAGGGCCAACACAATATGTACACACCCTCCGCCCCGCTAGCGATTTATCGTCTGTTCGCTCAAACGGACAGTATATCGCCCAGTGTGTACCCAGCTTGTGCCTGCCTACACATTTTACATTTAAACTACACCCACACGTCCGAAGCATAAGCCACCTTATAAGCGACTGGGGAGATTGATGAGGCCCTGATAATCAACAAAACCCCACCTACTTTCTATATACATACATTCCTACATTCTAAGAGGCGTATGTACTAAGCTTTGGAGAGAGATACATTCAACGCCTATCTATAATTTTTACACAGCCTGTAACATGGCATTTAGCAGCTTATTCACTGGTGCTTTATCTCTCTCCACTTTATCACTCTCCAACCCTTAGTACATCTCTCCCCAAATTAAAAGGTACAGGACACGGGACATGTCCATGTAATAGACCGGACGTGCCCATGTACCCAGGCTGCCGCATATCCCCCTCCATTCATACTTTAACGGCCATTATTATTATTATTATTCTGACCAATTATTTATATAGCGCACACATATTCCGCAGCGCTTTACAATCTATATTCCCTATCACATGTACAGTACACGCACACACATTCATGCTATGCCCTCATCACTTTTACCATTGCTCCGCTCAGGGGCGTTTTAAGAGAGGAGGGGACTTGCGTGTAGCCTCCGTCGCGGGACCCTTCCTCTCCAGCAGCAGTAGACTTTGGCATAATGCCAGAGTCCACTGCGCATGAGCAGATCTCCGGGAACATGGCGCCCGCGCCTTGTTCCCGGGGACACCTCCAGTGCGCATGCACAATTCACTCGGAAATGGCCGCAGCGGCCATTTTCCGAGTGATCTGTGCCCGCACAGCAGGGTCTCCATCGCGGGACTCCGGAGGGGTAAGTATATTCTATGGGAGCAGTGTGTACGGTGTGGGCCCCCTTGGACACAGGGGCCCGTGTGCACCGCACGCACTGCACTCATTATAGAAACGCCTATGGCTCCGCTTTGTCAGTTGGACAATCCATCCCAGCCATGATGGCGGGACAGATTCCTCAGATCGATACCGTACTGCTGAAATCGGGGCGGTTGCGAGGTATGTGTTTGCCTCTGCATCTATCAGATGCACATTAGCAAAGTAGGCTATTATAAGCCAAATGGTTACATCAAATTTTCCAAAGTATTCCTACTTCGGCATATCCATAAATGTTGCAACTAAAATACATATTAATAGCTTTTATTGTTGCTTTCCCAAAGGTATTCCACAGTGTTCTGATTTCCTGAGCTGTCTGTCGGTCCACAAGCAATTAGTCCTCACTTAGGGGGTAATTCAGACCTGATCGCTCGCTGGCATTTGTTTTTTTTGCAGCGCTGCGATCAGGTCAGAACTGCGCATGCGTATGCACCGCAATGCGCAGGCGCGTCGCACAAGTACAAAACAGTTCGTTGCTTTGCGATGGGTTTGTGCGAAGGATCCATTTGCACAGACGATCGCAAGGTGATTGACAGGAAGAAGGCGTTTGTAGGTGTCAACTGGGAGTGGTTGGAAAACGCAGATGTTCCCAAGCGTTTGCAGGGCGGGTGTCTGACGTCAATTCCGGGGACGGACAGGCTGAAGTGATCGCAGCGGCTGAGTAAGTCCTGGGCTACTCAGAAACTGCACAAAATCTTTTTGTACCACTCAGCTGCACATGCGATCGCACACTTGCACAGCTAGAATACACTCCCAGGTGGGCGGTGACTATGTGAACGCAGGACTGCAAAAAAACAGCTAGCGAGCGATTAGGTCTGAATTACCATCTTTGTCCTATTACATGATTTGTTTGAAATGCATGGTGAAATCAGATACAGTATGTGAAACCCGTTATGTAATTAATGTGGCTATTTGTTATTTATTTCTCTGGTACTGTAATGAGAACATGGGACACAGCTATGCAATCTATAAGTGTGATAATTGCAAAGAGATTGAAAAAAATACCTTACAAATAGTGTTTTATAATAGTATTTTCGTTTAAAAAAATGCCAAGATGTTTTAAGGGGGGGATGGGCGATCTGATGCATTAACTTTTTTTATATATATATATATATATATATATATATATACAGGACCAAAGACGTGGCACTCACAGCATAGTTACAACACATCAAAAGGACATCAGTCGCTGTTTTGCAACGTTTCAGTGGTAGTCCACTGTCGTCAGGCTTTATTGAAATAAAGCCTGACGACAGTGGACTACCACTGAAACGTTGCAAAACAGCAACTGATGTCCTTTTGATCTGTTGTAACTATGCTGTGAGTGCCACGTCTTTGGTCCTGTGTATGTTATATTCACGGAGGCACCAGCATTTCTATATTTGAGCATTGTGGAGTGCCTATCCTTGCATCTTTATATATATATATATATATATATATATATATATATAAAATAGCCTTCAGGGCATTACATTAATTTCTTTTAAATATGTAAATTCCATAGGTCCTCTCATATTGATTTAAACTGTGCTTAATTTTTTATGCGTTGCGCCATTCGGTTATTACTGAAGAAACCCCAAACATGTGACTGTATTTCCATTGGTGTGCAGTGCCTCCTAACACCCTGCAGGTGATGCTGTGGTACAGGTACCTCTGGAAATGTTATGCTGTGTAGAGGAGTCATTTGTCCATGGCCCTCATTCCGAGTTGTTCGCTCGCTAGCCGCTTTTTGCAGCAGTACACACGCTAAGCCGCCGCCCTCTGGGAGTGTATCTTAGCTTAGCAGAATTGCGAACGAAGTATTCGCAATATTGCGAAAAGGTTTTTCTTTGCAGTTTCTGAGTAGCTCCAGACTTACTCTTCCAGTGCGATCGGTTCAGTGCTTGTCATTCCTGGTTTGACGTCACAAACACACCCAGCGTTCGCCCAGACACTCCCCCGTTTCTTCAGCCACTCCCGCGTTTATCCCAGAAACGGTAGCGTTTTTTTCAAACACTCCCATAAAACGGCCAGTTTCCGCCCAGAAACACCCACTTCCTGTCAATCACACTCCGATCACCAGAACGAAGAAAAAACCTCGTAATGCCGTGAGTAAAATACCAAACTTCTTAGCAAATTTACTTGGCGCAGTCGCAGTGCGAACATTGCGCATGCGCAATTAGCGGAAAATCGCTGCGATGCGAAGAAAATTACCGAGCGAACAACTCAGAATGAGGGCCCATGTTAGGTCCTTTATCTTGTATGTAGGATCTTTCTTGTGCTTCACAGGTTTATGGAGCCTAAAGTAGCTGATAACAGAACAGAACAGTAGCTTGCAGCAAGGCAACAACTTGTGCGGAAAGTAACTCAATATTTACTATAATAAGTGTAAATGTTGCACCCAGCCTACAGTCTGTTTTCTCAGCCTGATTGTAAACAGTGTCCCAGTGTCCTCTATAGCCAATCTGACCAAACAGTTGGGATAATTGATCATGATGTTAAAGCCTGGCTGAAAGATGACAGCGTGTATGTCATTGGTGGAGCTGATTGTCTCACGTGAACAACATCGGATTAAGTTTTCTTCATTCATTATACGCAATCACTGTTGGTCGATGGGCCAGCACAGATAGAGGCTGCTATTTGTCATTGGTGTGACCAGCACCAGCCTACAACGAAGGGAGTTTGTGATGTGGGATCTCCCAGTCTCTTAGCTTTCCAGAGTCCTTCCACCACAATCGTCCAAAATGCAGGGGAATCCCTGGGAGCAGAGGGTGCAGGAAAGAAGGTGAGACACATAGAGTGTATTGTTTTTAAATATATTTGATGAATAAATGCAAATAGGAGTTGATTCTGAGTCATGGGCTATAAACGCCTTTCCTTTTGGACATTTGCACAGACAAATGTGCAAGGACTGAGATGCCCACCTTTAGCGCACGTTTGCTGCAATACCGATTGGTGCAGCCTTGTTTGCTAGCATCAGTCACACCAGGTGCAGTTTCTTCATCAGACCACGACCTATGCTTGCGGCAGAGAATGCTGCCACTTGCAGTGCCACACCCGCAATATTCCCATAACACGCCCTCTGAATGGCCCATTTTTGTTGCAGGCGCAATTCTGGAGACAGGCGCTTACACAGTAAAACCTGGCACAAAGCCAGAGTCTACTGCGCTGCCAGAGAGGAGGAGGCCCTTACAGAGCCGGCACTTGGGCCCTTTTCTCTCTTAAACCGCCACCGCCTGGATGTGTTTGAATAATCAGTGGATAATTAAGCATGATATCTATAACGATTGCAGTCACCACCAGCCAGCAAGTGGCACCTGCAGCTAGTATCCAATCCATGCACTGTTTATGTATTATTAAGGCATCTCTGTGCCAGTTGTGTATAGGGAGACCACAAGTTATGGCTCATTGGCAGGAGTCCCATCACATTATGAGGTTCAACGCCCATAGACGGTAGGAAGAAAAGTAATGGGGCTTCACTTGCTGGAGAATTGGTCATTCCAAATGTTTATTGCAAACTACACAAAGACATAATGTTTCAGGACAATTGGACCTTCACCAGTTTCATACCTTTAAGTAGTGCCATAGGGCCGATGAGATGGTTATGACTTTGATGTGCTTATAAACAGTAGTTCTTTAAAAATAAACCAAAAAATCAAGATCTAAAATACAGACTATAAAAAGGATGGAGGAAACGGCAGCACATTTTATAATTTTTCCTATTATTATCATTATTATTTTTAGCCATATTCTGTGCTATGGGGGTTATTCAGGTTTGTTAGAAAACCAAAAAAGTTAGTAATTGGGCAAAACCAAGGGGGTCATTCCGATCCGTTCGCACGCTGCTTTTTTCGCAGCCGTGCGAACGGGTCTGGAATGCGCATGCGCAGCGGCTGCAATGGCCAGGCACGTCGCTGCCCGGCGACAGGGAACCCTGGGCAATGACTGAATTAAAGAAGAAAATGATCGCTGCTGCGATCGCACCGTTTTTGACAGGAGGAATGAGTTCCGGGGCGTCAACTGACCGTTTTCGGGGAGTGGAGATCCGAACGCAGGCGCGTCGAGGCGTTTGGTGGGCGGATGTCTGACGTCAATTCCGGGACCTGAGAAGCTGAAGTCATTGCAGTGGGTAAGTAAGTCCAGACCTACTTAGAAATTGCACAAAATGTTTTTGCATAGCTCGGCTGCACAAACGATCGCAGCCTTGCTATGCAAAAATACACTCCCCCATAGGCGGCGTCTAGTTGATCGCACGGGCTGCAAAAGTTGCAGCGTGAATGACCCCCCCATGTGCACTGCAGGTGGGGCAGATGTAGCGTGCAGAGAGAGTTAGATTTGGGAGGGTTGTTTTGTTTCTGTGCAGGGTAAATACTGGATGTTTTATTTCTACACTGCAATTTAGATTTCAGTTTGAACACACCTCACCCAAGTCTAACTCTCTCTGCACATGTTACATCTGCCCCACCTGCAGTGCAACATGGTTTTGCCCAATTGCTAACAAACCTGAATAAGACCCTATGTCAGAGGTACAATTCCTTACATATGGTAACGTTGACGTTGTGTTCCAAAGACAGCGAGTAACTAAAGTTCTGAGCATTCCACATTAGTTCATCCTGCTCTAGGTACGGTATATATTTATTAGGGCACATCTATACACTGAATAATAAATACACAATTTGGAATTTCAGAAGAAAATTCCAATATATTAATAATCTGCAGTATGTACCTGTATGCACATTTTATTTAATACACAACTATTTTAAGCTCGCAGCCTGTCACTAACGATTTCTGTGCATTGTCATGTTATTCACAGGCCAAACATCTAAAATGTTTCCTGTCATGTCAGTATGGAATCACTAAGACATATTGTAGGACTGTACTTCCTTCTTTGGTGCAACCATTTATATGAAGGGCTGTTCTGTGTGAGTTCTTGAAGCGGAGGCAATTATTTATTCTACTGACACAATACAGATTGGGAATCCATTGTCTAAGTGAATTAGCCACTAATGTGTGTCTGTGAATGGCACATTACATTTTCTTTTAGTTCTCATCGAAGTTACTGTTTTATGTTTATGCTTTAAATACTGAAATAATTTTTTTAACAAAATGTTTTTTTTTTTTAATATTGCGCAAAACCTGTTTAATGCACTTGGTTTCAGACCAGATAAGATGTCCTTGTCAACTGAATTCAATTTAAAACTTTGAAGGTCACTGATGTCTAAATGATAATTGTAGATTGCAGGTCAGAAATGGATTATATTGGGGGCTTTTGTGGTGCTAGCCATAAGCCTAGGGGAAGCCGTACAATTACCAATCTAACTTCATTGTACAAAATGGCCTTTGATATAGAAAAGTTATTAGCTTGGCCTGAGAGTATTACTGTGTACTGCAGTGAAGTAGAGGAGATGTTCTTTCTGCTTATTACAAAATAGTTAAGATGCATTTAGAAGTGGATGGATATTGGGCTCCAAACGTAATTGGCAAAAGATGTCTGCAAATAAAAACAAACCCCCAAATAATACCTATTTATATTCATATATTGGGAGGAATTCAGTTGCATTTTATGGTAGTGGAATCTCGCACAAAACTGCTCGCTGCCCCATAGGGTAACAAGCACTTTTGTGTGAAACGGGCATTCAGCCTGCCTGGCGAACGGTGCAGGAAGGAGTGCCATTGCCTGCATTTAAGTGCTGTGGTGATGGCGGTGTGTATCCCCTACCTGGAATTGAATTCCCTCCATTGAGTCAGAGACATCTCAGGAGGTACCCACGTCAAATACAGTAGTGTTTGTGTTATGTGTAGGTCAGGTGTAACAAGTGTTTATATTTACACACCACAATTGCATAGAGATACAGTTTTACATTGTTAGTAATAAATGCTAAAGCCACATTACCCTGTGTTGTACAATATAATAGTGTATGGAAGTGTCCCATACACTAGAGACAACAGTGTCCTGACATTGTTAGTAATAAATACGAAAGTTGCGTTTAATGAAATACTAGTGTAGTGAAATACAAGCACCTTCATATCTGTTGTTTTCCCTTTAAAATGTAAATTGCGATTGTCTTACTTGCAAGGAGTCCAAGTGGAAATCTCGGAACAGTTAGCTGACTAGATTATTGTGACTTGGTGGAAAATGATCGCTAAGATACAGAACTAACACAAAGTACTACTAGCCGGTGTGACTTGACTGCCCCATGGTGTGTGTACACATCCCTACAGCACTAGCAGGGGGGCGGGGGGATTGTTGCAGTATCCTGGAGGGTGTAGTTACACCACCGCTGCACTCCCTTACAGAGGTAAATTGCACTCACACCGATCCCTCTTCTCAGCACCCCTGCCAATACCCAATCAGCCAATCAGAGGTGGCTAGGTAATGTTGCTGTGATCGTCATAATTGCGTCTGGCAATGCCAGCCCACCAGTCCTTGCATGTGAAATGCCTCCTAAAAGGCCATGTCTAATTGTGGCGCTCTTATGTGGCTGCTTCACACACGGCACTCAGCTTACCACTGCCTGCCCCAGGCCGCCTTCCTTTCCACCTCTCCAGATCTAAGGGTAAATAAGTCAGCAATGTCAAAACTCTACGGCCACATGCTGAGTTGAATGTGTGCCTGCTTGCAGAACGTATCTTATGTATTTTCTTTGTAACCAAGGGTACTCGAGTGCTGATGTGCATTTCACTCATATCTACACTTACAACTGAAGTGGTGTAACGGCAGCGGAGAGTTCTCATCCCTCACCCATTCCGCCTCCCTACGCATAAGCAGTAATAAGTGCAAAATGTCACTGAATCTACTAGGAATGGAAGTAGTGGCGTAACTGTTGGCAGAGTATTGTGGTGCCTGATGTAGTTACGTTAGTCAACACACTCAAAGAGTTAACAGCAAGCAGGTTTATTTGAGGTACACACAGGTGACTTAGATATGCTGTAATAGTAGGCAATTGGCCCCTTATAGCAGACAGTGTAACACAGTGTATTAGCGATACTTATCAGTATAGGATGTGGCTGTGGTATGACTGCGGGGTATGGCTCCGGTGGTAAGGAATGGAGGACTGCATGTCCGTACAGTTTGACTCCCACTGTGAAGAATGAATGCACCGCCTAACTCTGTCTGTAGCTCCGGGAGCGCGGTACATGTAGCACACGGAGGAACGCTGTAGTCTCTCTTTCACACATCTCTCAGCTGTCTAAGATGGAGGAGCTCAGTGTTGGTCTCCGCCTCCCTTAGACACAGACACTAGAGGGATAAACACTAGAGGGTGCGCCCATGAGATCCTATGCATGAGGAGACAGGTAGAGCGCACCATTATCTAACAGTAACTAGAGGCTTGGGGAACTGTTCAGAAGGGCCTCCAATTTGATTTCTAAAAACCCTGAAGCCTACTTGTTCTATCATATCCAAATAATTACATGCATATTAGAAATACATGAGATGGCGCGGCAAGATAGTGTCAAAGCTCTGTAAGTGTATCGGCTCCACTTACCCGGCTGCTGGTCGTTATCAGTGGCGGCTGCTGCCCCAGCACAGACCACCCATATCATGGGCGGGGGGGGGACACAAAACATATAAACATACCTTTAATGTTTCATGTCATATGTGATATGGCTGCATGAGCCCTGGGATAAGCAGCACTGTGTACCACAGCCGCGTCTGCACACAGCACTCAGCTTCAGCGCTCCTTCCTGTATAAGCCCGCCTCTAGACTCCCATTGGCTAATTACACAGGGGTCTGGGGCGGGCTTATACAGGAAGGAGAAACTGGCTGCTGCTGCTTGCTGATACACACAGCACTGCCCAACCCCACGGGACCATCGTATCGTTTCATTTCTAGTCACAAATCTAATTGGACTGAATAGTAACTAAATAGTACAGTGTACACAGAAATGAATTGCCAAATCATGAAATTATTTAGTAACTGATTTCGGGGTGGACCCGTGGGCATTTGCCAGTTAAGCCAGCCTGTAGTTACACCCCTAGATGGAAGAGATTCAAAAATGCATATGTTATAACAATAAAGCTCTGCATCAGGCTGTCAGTCTCTATATCAATCTTTAAAATGTGTTTTTCAAATAAATGGTGAATTAAATAAGATGTTGATTAATCTTCCCCTAAAATACTGTATTAGGCAATGCAATAAAGGGGGCAGGATGGCATATACAGATCAAGTAATTTTAAGGTGCAAAATCGCTTTGATTGCCCTTTAATTTTTATTAATTGCCCAGTTTACATGAGTTTTGCTTTTATTTTTGCTTTATTTGCTAAAAATAACCATTATATCTGTTGGGATTATATATTTTATTTCTCATTACTTATTATCCTACTTTAAGAAGAAGTGGGCACTGTTTCGTAAATCGATATTCCTCAGTAACAAATGAGTAGGATGGTCAATAGACAGTGGCAATTCAGCTGCAGTTTATCCCAGTAAACAATCACAAGTACTTTAAGCATGCTGTAGCCCTGCTCTCAGTGCATGAAGCATACAGGAGTAGTATGAAACTGCTGAAAATACTTTCATCATCGTGAGTAATTCACTGTCTCCTTGCAAAGGACTGAGCAGTAACCGCTGTGAGAAGAACACTGGAGTAGCTTTTGAAGGAAGGTATATTTGCCCCAGGTTTCTAACCTATGTATTTTAAAACCCCAGGAATATGTTGTGGTTGTTCTGCTGAGAGCTGTTTGGCTTTTGGTAAAAGCCAGTTAAGGGTTCCCAGAGTTATGGATGGAAAGTGAGGGTGGGCTCCATTTATTAGGCACAGTTCGGGTCTCAGGGCCTGTTGCCTCAGATCAGGCCTGTATGAGGTGTTAAAAGGCTGCTAGCCTGATCGTTATGTCTCTCACACTGCCTGGGGAAAAGGGACTTGTGAGAGAAAAGTCTTTGTGAGATAAAAACTGCTACTGGATACTAGAGATGAGCGGGTTCGGTTTCTCTGAATCCGAACCCGCCAGAACTTCATGTTTTTTTTCACGGGTCCGAGCGACTCGGATCTTCCCGCCTTGCTCGGTTAACCCGAGCGCGCCCGAACGTCATCATGACGCTGTCGGATTCTCGCGAGGCTCGGATTCTATCGCGAGACTCGGATTCTATATAAGGAGCCGCGCGTCGCCGCCATTTTCACACGTGCATTGAGATTGATAGGGAGAGGACGTGGCTGGCGTCCTCTCCGTTTAGACACTTGATTTACTAATTTTGGGGAGCATTAGGAGTACTCAGTAGTGTACAGTGCAGAGTTTTGCTGATAGTGACCAGTGACCACCACTTTTATTTATAATCCGTTCTCTGCCTGAAAAAAGCGATACACAGCACACAGTGACTCAGTCACATACCATATCTGTGTGCACTGCTCAGGCTCAGGCCAGTGTGCTGCATCATCTATATATATTATATATCTGTCTGACTGCTCAGCTCACACAGCTTATAATTGTGGGGGAGACTGGGGAGCACTACTGCAGTGCCAGTTATAGGTTATAGCAGGAGCCAGGAGTACATAATATTATATTAAAATTAAACAGTGCACACTTTTGCTGCAGGAGTGCCACTGCCAGTGTGACTAGTGACCAGTGACCTGACCACCAGTATATAATATTAGTAGTATACTATCTCTTTATCAACCAGTCTATATTAGCAGCAGACACAGTACAGTGCGGTAGTTCACGGCTGTGGCTACCTCTGTGTCGGCACTCGGCAGCCCGTCCATAATTGTATATACCAGTGACCTAACCGTGGTTTTTTTTTCTTTCTTTATACATACATACTAGTTACGAGTATACTATCTCTTTATCAACCAGTCTATATATTAGCAGCAGACACAGTACAGTGCGGTAGTTCACGGCTGTGGCTACCTCTGTGTCGGCACTCGGCAGCCCGTCCATAATTGTATATACCACCTAACCGTGGTTTTTTTTTCTTTCTTTATACATACATACTAGTTACGAGTATACTATCTCTTTATCAACCAGTCTATATATTAGCAGCAGACACAGTACAGTGCGGTAGTTCACGGCTGTGGCTACCTCTGTGTCGGCACTCGGCAGCCCGTCCATAATTGTATATACCACCTAACCGTGGTTTTTTTTTCTTTCTTTATACATACATACTAGTTACGAGTATACTATCTCTTTATCAACCAGTCTATATATTAGCAGCAGACACAGTACAGTGCGGTAGTTCACGGCTGTGGCTACCTCTGTGTCGGCACTCGGCAGCCCGTCCATAATTGTATATACCAGTGACCTAACCGTGGTTTTTTTTTCTTTCTTTATACATACATACTAGTTACGAGTATACTATCTCTTTATCAACCAGTCTATATATTAGCAGCAGACACAGTACAGTGCGGTAGTTCACGGCTGTGGCTACCTCTGTGTCGGCACTCGGGAGCCCGTCCATAATTGTATATACCACCTAACCGTGGTTTTTTTTTCTTTCTTTATACATACATACTAGTTACGAGTATACTATCTCTTTATCAACCAGTCTATATATTAGCAGCAGACACAGTACAGTGCGGTAGTTCACGGCTGTGGCTACCTCTGTGTCGGCACTCGGCAGCCCGTCCATAATTGTATATACCACCTAACCGTGGTTTTTTTTTCTTTCTTTATACATACATACTAGTTACGAGTATACTATCTCTTTATCAACCAGTCTATATATTAGCAGCAGACACAGTACAGTGCGGTAGTTCACGGCTGTGGCTACCTCTGTGTCGGCACTCGGCAGCCCGTCCATAATTGTATACTAGTATCCAATCCATCCATCTCCATTGTTTACCTGAGGTGCCTTTTAGTTGTGCCTATTAAAATATGGAGAACAAAAATGTTGAGGTTCCAAAATTAGGGAAAGATCAAGATCCACTTCCACCTCGTGCTGAAGCTGCTGCCACTAGTCATGGCCGAGACGATGAAATGCCAGCAACGTCGTCTGCCAAGGCCGATGCCCAATGGCATAGTACAGAGCATGTCAAAACCAAAACACCAAATATCAGTAAAAAAAGGACTCCAAAACCTAAAATAAAATTGTCGGAGGAGAAGCGTAAACTTGCCAATATGCCATTTACCACACGGAGTGGCAAGGAACGGCTGAGGCCCTGGCCTATGTTCATGGCTAGTGGTTCAGCTTCACATGAGGATGGAAGCACTCAGCCTCTCGCTAGAAAACTGAAAAGACTCAAGCTGGCAAAAGCACCGCAAAGAACTGTGCGTTCTTTGAAATCCCAAATCCACAAGGAGAGTCCAATTGTGTCGGTTGCGATGCCTGACCTTCCCAACACTGGACGTGAAGAGCATGCGCCTTCCACCATTTGCACGCCCCCTGCAAGTGCTGGAAGGAGCACCCGCAGTCCAGTTCCTGATAGTCAGATTGAAGATGTCAGTGTTGAAGTACACCAGGATGAGGAGGATATGGGTGTTGCTGGCGCTGGGGAGGAAATTGACCAGGAGGATTCTGATGGTGAGGTGGTTTGTTTAAGTCAGGCACCCGGGGAGACACCTGTTGTCCGTGGGAGGAATATGGCCGTTGACATGCCAGGTGAAAATACCAAAAAAATCAGCTCTTCGGTGTGGAGGTATTTCACCAGAAATGCGGACAACAGGTGTCAAGCCGTGTGTTCCCTTTGTCAAGCTGTAATAAGTAGGGGTAAGGACGTTAACCACCTCGGAACATCCTCCCTTATACGTCACCTGCAGCGCATTCATAATAAGTCAGTGACAAGTTCAAAAACTTTGGGTGACAGCGGAAGCAGTCCACTGACCAGTAAATCCCTTCCTCTTGTAACCAAGCTCACGCAAACCACCCCACCAACTCCCTCAGTGTCAATTTCCTCCTTCCCCAGGAATGCCAATAGTCCTGCAGGCCATGTCACTGGCAAGTCTGACGAGTCCTCTCCTGCCTGGGATTCCTCCGATGCATCCTTGCGTGTAACGCCTACTGCTGCTGGCGCTGCTGTTGTTGCCGCTGGGAGTCGATGGTCATCCCAGAGGGGAAGTCGTAAGCCCACTTGTACTACTTCCAGTAAGCAATTGACTGTTCAACAGTCCTTTGCGAGGAAGATGAAATATCACAGCAGTCATCCTACTGCAAAGCGGATAACTGAGTCCTTGACAACTATGTTGGTGTTAGACGTGCGTCCGGTATCCGCCGTTAGTTCACAGGGAACTAGACAATTTATTGAGGCAGTGTGCCCCCGTTACCAAATACCATCTAGGTTCCACTTCTCTAGGCAGGCGATACCGAGAATGTACACGGACGTCAGAAAAAGACTCACCAGTCTCCTAAAAAATGCAGTTGTACCCAATGTCCACTTAACCACGGACATGTGGACAAGTGGAGCAGGGCAGGGTCAGGACTATATGACTGTGACAGCCCACTGGGTAGATGTATGGACTCCCGCCGCAAGAACAGCAGCGGCGGCACCAGTAGCAGCATCTCGCAAACGCCAACTCTTTCCTAGGCAGGCTACGCTTTGTATCACCGCTTTCCAGAATACGCACACAGCTGAAAACCTCTTACGGCAACTGAGGAAGATCATCGCGGAATGGCTTACCCCAATTGGACTCTCCTGTGGATTTGTGGCATCGGACAACGCCAGCAATATTGTGTGTGCATTAAATATGGGCAAATTCCAGCACGTCCCATGTTTTGCACATACCTTGAATTTGGTGGTGCAGAATTTTTTAAAAAACGACAGGGGCGTGCAAGAGATGCTGTCGGTGGCCAGAAAAATTGCGGGACACTTTCGGCGTACAGGCACCACGTACAGAAGACTGGAGCACCACCAAAAACTACTGAACCTGCCCTGCCATCATCTGAAGCAAGAAGTGGTAACGAGGTGGAATTCAACCCTCTATATGCTTCAGAGGTTGGAGGAGCAGCAAAAGGCCATTCAAGCCTATACAATTGAGCACGATATAGGAGATGGAATGCACCTGTCTCAAGTGCAGTGGAGAATGATTTCAACGTTGTGCAAGGTTCTGATGCCCTTTGAACTTGCCACACGTGAAGTCAGTTCAGACACTGCCAGCCTGAGTCAGGTCATTCCCCTCATCAGGCTTTTGCAGAAGAAGCTGGAGGCATTGAAGAAGGAGCTAAAAGGGAGCGATTCCGCTAGGCATGTGGGACTTGTGGATGCAGCCCTTAATTCGCTTAACAAGGATTCACGGGTGGTCAATCTGTTGAAATCAGAGCACTACATTTTGGCCACCGTGCTCGATCCTAGATTTAAAGCCTACCTTGGATCTCTCTTTCCGGCAGACACAGGTCTGCTGGGGTTGAAAGACCTGCTGGTGACAAAATTGTCAAGTCAAGCGGAACGCGACCTGTCAACATCTCCTCCTTCACATTCTCCCGCAACTGGGGGTGCGAGGAAAAGGCTCAGAATTCCGAGCCCACCCGCTGGCGGTGATGCAGGGCAGTCTGGAGCGACTGCTGATGCTGACATCTGGTCCGGACTGAAGGACCTGACAACGATTACGGACATGTCGTCTACTGTCACTGCATATGATTCTCTCAACATTGATAGAATGGTGGAGGATTATATGAGTGACCGCATCCAAGTAGGCACGTCACACAGTCCGTACTTATACTGGCAGGAAAAAGAGGCAATTTGGAGGCCCTTGCACAAACTGGCTTTATTCTACCTAAGTTGCCCTCCCACAAGTGTGTACTCCGAAAGAGTGTTTAGTGCCGCCGCTCACCTTGTCAGCAATCGGCGTACGAGGTTACATCCAGAAAATGTGGAGAAGATGATGTTCATTAAAATGAATTATAATCAATTCCTCCGCGGAGACATTGACCAGCAGCAATTGCCTCCACAAAGTACACAGGGAGCTGAGATGGTGGATTCCAGTGGGGACGAATTGATAATCTGTGAGGAGGGGGATGTACACGGTGATATATCGGAGGGTGAAGATGAGGTGGACATCTTGCCTCTGTAGAGCCAGTTTGTGCAAGGAGAGATTAATTGCTTCTTTTTTGGGGGGGGTCCAAACCAACCCGTCATATCAGTCACAGTCGTGTGGCAGACCCTGTCACTGAAATGATGGGTTGGTTAAAGTGTGCATGTCCTGTTTTGTTTATACAACATAAGGGTGGGTGGGAGGGCCCAAGGACAATTCCATCTTGCACCTCTTTTTTCTTTTCTTTTTCTTTGCATCATGTGCTGATTGGGGAGGGTTTTTTTGGAAGGGACATCCTGCGTGACACTGCAGTGCCACTCCTAGATGGGCCCGGTGTTTGTGACGGCCACTAGGGTCGCTAATCTTACTCACACAGTCAGCTACCTCATTGCGCCTCTTTTTTTCTTTGCGTCATGTGCTGTTTGGGGAGGGTTTTTTGGAAGGGACATCCTGCGTGACACTGCAGTGCCACTCCTAGATGGGCCCGGTGTTTGTGTCGGCCACTAGGGTCGCTAATCTTACTCACACAGCTACCTCATTGCGCCTCTTTTTTTCTTTGCGTCATGTGCTGTTTGGGGAGGGTTTTTTGGAAGGGCCATCCTGCGTGACACTGCAGTGCCACTCCTAGATGGGCCCGGTGTTTGTGTCGGCCACTAGGGTCGCTAATCTTACTCACACAGCTACCTCATTGCGCCTCTTTTTTTCTTTGCGTCATGTGCTGTTTGGGGAGGGTTTTTTGGAAGGGACATCCTGCGTGACACTGCAGTGCCACTCCTAGATGGGCCCGGTGTTTGTGTCGGCCACTAGGGTCGCTTATCTTACTCACACAGCGACCTCGGTGCAAATTTTAGGACTAAAAATAATATTGTGAGGTGTGAGGTATTCAGAATAGACTGAAAATGAGTGTAAATTATGGTTTTTGAGGTTAATAATACTTTGGGATCAAAATGACCCCCAAATTCTATGATTTAAGCTGTTTTTTAGTGTTTTTGGAAAAAAACACCCGAATCCAAAACACACCCGAATCCGACAAAAAAAATTCGGTGAGGTTTTGCCAAAACGCGTTCGAACCCAAAACACGGCCGCGGAACCGAACCCAAAACCAAAACACAAAACCCGAAAAATTTCAGGCGCTCATCTCTACTGGATACAAGTGAGTTATACTTGGTGAAACTACTTATAGTTTTGTAGTGTCAGTGAGGAGTGCCGTATGCTTAGGTAGTGCTGGACAGGCAAGGTGTTTATTTTGTTGTTTTATTTTACTTTTCTGTTTAATAAAAGTAGATGAGGCCAGTTGCAGCAGTTACATTGGACTTGTGTGACCTCTCTGCTGCTGTGCACTACCATCTACAGCAGAGCCCCTGCACGAAACCAGAGCGAGCAATGAGTTATATGAAATAGCTGGTACAGCTATGGGAACTATTACCCACATTGCCTGGAACTTGGAGAGCCATGTCTAAAATAATATTTTATCTATCTATCTATCTATCTATATATCAGACACCTCCAGGGAATGTTTGCCGGCTGTTCATGTGCTGCACATTCTCCGTGCCTTGTCAGATTTCTCGATCCATGAAATGGGCATTTTTGTCAACAGGGCGGCTACCTTATGGACACCCGGAAAAGATCTGACTGCCAACCATAACATTGTCGATCTGTTATACCACAACCACAGTCAACAAGCCATGGACAGCGTTGTTTTGAAGGTCTACAGGAACTATCTCAGTGCTATTGCCGGACCCAGGGTCTCCAATCTCCATTGCTGCCACCATATCTGGCTTCCTTATTAGCAGCACCTGCGGCACAGTTTCCGCAAAACATGGAGGACAATAGCTGGCTCTGCGGGCACACAAGTACAATAGTGAAATAATAGTGGAAGCCTTCTCAAAACCAGATGATTAAGGAGGTTCAGGTACTATACATGGTGATGGTCTTCTACAACGACTGGTTCATCTCTCATATCTCTCCTCATACCACACTACAAGACGGTGGATAGACAACATGCCAGTCCCTGATTGGTGCTTTGTTATTTGGCGGCTGATAATGTTACTGCGCAACAGTAGCTGTACACATTTACCCACCTCTGGCTAAAACTGCTATTCCTTATGTATTGTGTCCCTCATACTTCTTAGAGTGTAAGCTCTTTTGGGCAGTCAGTGCCATCTTCAGCTTTTATTTGTATCATGGACCCTTAAATATACAGCGCTTCTTAATATACTTATGCTTTATAAAGGACGATTACAATACATTACATGTAGGAATTACCCAAATCCCTTTACAAACTGTTCACAACATTCTCCTGCTCCTGACATCATTTAGATCTCACGGCCAGCGCCAATATTCATGCAGTTGGCCGATGTTTCAGGCACAACGCATGCGTCTGAGTTGCACTACGCAGGCCTCCCAATTGTTACTACACTGAGACGCAGAACGAATTTGGACGCAGGGAGTGTGGATTTTTTTGGGGGGGTTTCTGGGAGGTAATATAATGGCGAGGCAGACCCGGGCCGGGTGCGGATGTGTTGCTGACAGTGGCAGCGTCTAAAAATGCACAGCCACTCACATGTTCAGGAGGAGAAACTGCACCTGCCATCGGGCGGGTGCAAGTTTCACTGTTGCGTCCGATTGTGCGTCTGAAGACTTACTGAGATGTATTTGCACAAATGAAGACTCTGCAAGTTGGTGTCTGAGTGGGCCTAATCAATATTACATCGGATCTGAAATGCATGCATATGTTCGGTAGTTTGTGTATGCACCGATACGGGTCCTGCCTCATTAGATGCACTATGGCTGCAGAAGTCACTAGATTAACAATCTGCAGCCGTTTGGAGGCGGGGAGGGGCTGGTGACAGCCTCCGTTTCCCAAAACGGAGCTGTATCGCCACTATTTTGGGGGAGTGCCGAGGCTTCTTTGTAGGAACTGCTGCAGCCGGCTTGCATGACCCTAAGGGTCACACAGCCAGCCGATGGTTTTGCAGGTGATCCGATTCTGCGTACTAGTAATGCCAGTAGGAAGTGTCTATTTATATCAGACCCTCCTGCTGCATTACCATATCAGAGCCAAGTAAGCCGCAGCAATGCACTCTCCAACCACACCTGTGTTAGGCCCAGTATTTGGACAATCGGCAGCGGAATCAGAATAAGACGCAGACACGTCTTACTCAGAATCAGACTCTTAATCCTTTATACAAGGGGGAACTTTTTTTTCCACCATGGGCCATTTGTATATTTATAAAATCCTTCAGGGGCTATATAAAAATTATCAACTTAAAAATTACCCTGCCCCCCAGTAGTTATGCCCCTTAATGGTATGGGTGTGGCCAATTAAAATGGGACGTGATACACATATGCCCCCAATAGTGCAGTGCCAGATACACAAATGTCCCCACAGTGCCAGATTCACATATGCCCCCACAGTGCCAGATACACAAATGCCCCCACAGTGCCAGATACACAAATGCCCCCACAGTGCCAGATACACAAATGCCCCCACAGTGCCAGATACACAAATGCCCCCACAGTGCCAGATACACAAATGCCCCCACAGTGCCAGATACACAAATGGCCCCACAGTGCCAGATACACAAATGCCCCACAGTGCCAGATACACAAATGCCCCACAGTGCCAGATACACAAATGCCCCACAGTGCCAGATACACAAGTGCCCCACAGCGCTAGATACACATTGCCCCACAGTGCCAGATACACAGTGCCCCACAGTGCCAGATACACAAATGCCCCACAGAGCCAGATACACATTGCCCCACAGAGCCAGATACACATTGCCCCATGGTGTCAGATACAGAAATGCCCCACAGTGCCAGAGATACACATTGCCCCCCCCCCCCTTCTCCTCACTGTGCTGCTCACCGCTGCTGCTGTGTGTCACGGGGGGCAGAGCCCAACGTGAGCCTCTCCTGCCCCTTAGTGATCAGTCCGGCGGCGTGTGTCATGTCAGGGACCAGGCAGGGAGGAGAGGGCAGCTATGTCGGACGGCAGCGGCATGTAGGACCTCAAACCAGCCGCCAGTTCGTGAGCCAATCAGAGCTTGCGGACCGGCAGCGGCGGCTCCTGATTGGCTGCCGGTCCGCGAGCTCTGATTGGCTCACGAACCGGCAGCTGGTTTGAGACCCTACCCACCGCTGCCGCCTGACATAGTAGCTGCGCTCTCCTCCCTGACCTGACAGCTGAGACGCCACCGCCAGCCTTATACGGCCCGCGGCCCGGAGGTTCCCCACCCCTGCTTTATACCATGGAGTAGTGGTGTAAGACTGACTTAAGTAACCTATTGGTCTCCAGCCATAGTGAACGCAAAGGCTGGTGAGCATGCTGGGAGTTGTAGTCCAGTTGTAGCCCCATGACGACTGAAGAGCTACTTGTCTACCCATGGCATAAAACATGAATGTGATAGATCCCTAGACATTAGCTTTTAAAGAGTTAAGAATGAAAAGTAGATTAATTCCTTCCATGTGGCAGTGTTAATGGGGAAATTGTAATGCAGAGCTGGGCGCATGGTTCTTAATTAAATTACTCTGAAGAGGTAATCTATTTTTGATTGCTTGCGGAAACAGTAATCAGTTACAGATCATGTCTGCTTTGTCTATGGTGTAATGTATAACCAAATCACTGTGTGTTGTGGTGTAGGACCATGCATCCAAAGCACTTGTTACAGAAGTAAATTGGATATTCTTAGCTCCTTACTGCCTTAAATGTCATTAAACTGCAGGTTTGCGTAAAATCAGTTCCTTAAACTCTGTCATTCCTTTATTTCTAACCATTGTGATAATATTGTGTATTTTTGTCATGGCAGTACGGACGGTGTAATGGTTAGCATTATTGCCTCGCTGCACTGAGGTCTGAATCCCACCATGGTCCTAACTGTGTGGAGTTTGTATATTCTCCCCGTGCAGACAAGGTGGTTCTTATCTGCCGTCAAATTCTATATTTCTATGTTTTATATGTGGTACAAGTTCATTTGAATGACAAAATGTGTAAAACCATGGGGGTCATTCCGAATTGTTCGCTCGTTGCCGATTTTCGCAACGGAGCAATTAAGGCAAAAATGCGCATGCGCGTGGTTCGCAGTGCGCATGCGGTTAGTATTTTACCACAAAACTTAGTAGATTTACTCACGTCTGAACGAAGATTTTTCATCGTTGAAGTGATCGGAGTGTGATTGACAGGAAGTGGGTGTTTCTGGGCGGAAACTGGCCGTTTTCTGGGAGTGTGCGTAAAAACGCAGGCGTTTCAGGGAAAAACGCGGGAGTGTCTGGAGAAACGGGGGAGTGGCTGGCCGAACGCTGGGCGTGTGTGTGATGTCAAACCAGGAACGAAACTGATTGAACTGATCGCTATTTGTGAGTAGATCTGGAGCTACTCAGAAACTGCTAAGAAATTTCTATTCGCAATTCTGCTAATCTTTCGTTCGCAATTCTGCTAAGCTAAGATACACTCCCAGAGGGCGGCGGCTTAGCGTGTGCAATGCTGCTAAAAGCAGCTAGCGAGCGAACAACTCGGAATGACCCCCATGTGTAGATTTCTAATATGAGCACAGACTATACATGAGATAATGTAAATGAATGGCTGGAATTTTTGTAGATGCCTGAGTCGACAGCACCCTGCACTAGGGGGGTCATTCCGAGTTGATCGCTAGCTAAAAATGTTCGCTGCGCTTTGATAAAGCAAAAAAAAGGCACTTCTGCGCATGCGTATGCGGCGCAGTGCGCACGCGCGACGTACTTTCACAACGGCCGATGTAGTTTTACACAAGGTCTAGCGAAGCTTTTCAGTCGCACTGCTGGTCGCAGAGTGATTGACATGAAGTGGGCGTTTCTGGGTGTCAACTGACCATTTTCAGGGAGTGTTCGAAAAAATGCAGGCGTGGCTGGCCGAACGCAAGGCGTGTTTGTGACGTCAAATCAGGAAATTAACAGTCTGAAGTGATCGCAAACTAGGAATAGGTCTGGAGCTACTCTGAAACTGCACAATTTTTTTTTGTAGCCGCTCTGTGCTCCTTTCGTTCGCACTTCTGCTAAGCTAAAATACACTCCCAGAGGGCGGCGGCATAGCGTTTATACGGCTGCAAAAAACAGCTAGCGAGCGATCAACTCGAAATTACCCCCTAGGTGAGCACCGGCACTGGAGATTATTAGGAACAACATATTATTATTATTATTACTATTTTTATTATTATTGTTATTACCACCTAGTCAAAAAGCATAGGGAGCATTTGTCACTGAAATGAATGAGCTAAAAAAGAGAGCACATTAGAATACTATATATCACCATCGTCATCAATCCAAATCCGTACAGTTGTTTTGTATAATGGGTTGAGACACACTAATACACATCAGCTGGTTACACTAATACCCATCAGCTGCTTATTTTGACTAAATGAGTTCATTAGGCTCACTAATTGTTAAATATTGCTTTGTGCAATTTAAGTGTAGTGCTAAAACGTTTTTGTTCTGGAGGCTAATTTGTATCATTATGTTCAGGTTTCTGAGAGCGTGATAGTCCCAATCTTGGAGATCTGTCTTGCAGTCCTGTGATAAGGACCTTCATCCTGTTCTGCTGGAGGGGGGAGGTTGGGGGTAGAAAGGTGTTGCACTGACACACTGCATAGAGGCAGGTATCATCATAAAAAATTGGATTTATAACCCCCAAAAAATTAACCCCCACGCCCCCATTTTGCCGTTTCCACATGCCCTGTCCTACTGTCGAGACCGTGGATGTTGGGGAGGTATGCTTCCATCACAAACTGCCTTGTATTGTAGTATGATCCTTTTTGTTTGTGTTTTGGCGTTCCGCCTGCCTGCCGTCAGTCCTATCCCATTGACATTAGCACCAAAGAACCGGTCGGCATGGCTAATAATGGTGCAGATGTATTAAGCCTGGAGAAGTGATAAAGCAGTGATAAGTGCAAGGTGATAACACACCAGCCAGTCAGCTCCCGTCACTTTGCCCTTATCACTGCTTTATCACTTCTCCAGGCTTAATATATCTGCCCCAATAAACCAACTGGATTACTTTACAGGCCATCAGATGTGGTCGAAGGGCTCCTGGCCACACCACATTGAGAATATCATGCCCCATCTATAAATACTGTGTTCTTTCTCTTTGGTAGACTTGGCCCTTTCGGCAGATGTGACCTTTTTGCCCTACCCCACCACCTTCCCCTCCCCCCATTGGTGCCCCTGCAGGTACAGAATGACCATCTCTCGAATACAGACAAAATACCTGTGTTCACATTAAAAACTGATCCTGCAGCTCAAGCCTTTTGAAATTATTTATTTTCTTTAGTGAGTTTTATTTATTATCCCCTAAATATAAACTGGGGTGTCGGTAGTGGTCGCTATTTACAATTGTAACATCAATTTTCAAGATTTTCCAGCAATGGTTCCCTTGAAGAACAAATTGCCTCTGCTTCCCTTCTATGTATTTGTGCTGGTTTTCTTAGAATGCCTTTGGAACAGATGGAGTTTATGGAAGTCGGTGTCTATGTCCCCACCTGCCTAATGTATACTCTGCAAACCCGTAACTGAAATGACTAAACTCTCCGCTTTAATCCCCCCCTCCCTCCTGCACTGTGCGCTGCTGCTCCCTCTCTCCTGCAACCTGAGCTTGTAAAGTCTAGACAGCGTTGTTTAGCCTGCAATATGAAATTGTATAGGGACTGATTAAAGCAGTATTTTTTCCAGACCTAAGTGCTTCATCAGAAACAGTTACATATCGGCACTGTGTAGGGAGAAATTCAATCCTCTTGTAGTCAGTATAGTAAACTGAAGAGACAGTGTGATGTCAATGGGCGCAATGCAGACAACCACTTTGGAGCGGGTCACGTTACATGCTTAACGTCTCCACACTTGTTTATTGCACAAAATAAAACTAAAAAAGACTTAATAGCAGCTGTATGTGTTGCATATAAAATAACAGCCTTTTAGTGATGTATATTCATTCAAAGCAATAGCGGTTTTCAGAGTGTCGGCCTGAAAAAAAGACACCAAAAGTTGTGTGTCTGGCTAGTTGTAATCTATGGGTTTAATTCTGAGCCTAAAAGAACAACTGCCAGTGGATGAATGTCCTGGCATGAATCGTGGTTAGCCGGTTCCAATGCAATAAACAGAAACATGATTCAACATGAAAAATGTTGTACAGTTGTATTGGTGCTGAATAGGATAAGGCCACGCCAATATTTCAGCTGACGTTTATGAAATTGTGATACATTAATTATAATTTGACCTAAAGATTGGTCTGTTTCAGAGTAAATCATATGGAAGTTCCTGTGATTGTTAATAAACAGAAACATAATGTACAGTAATATAAAGGAGCTGTACCGGGAATCCAACTGCCGGGATCCTTCCTGGATCTCCACAGTAGATTCTACCAAAATACAGTACTTTTTGAACCTTGACTGGGGTCGTGTACCGCCTTGACATTATTTATTGCACATTTAAATGGTTTATTTTGCACCAGGGTCTTTTGTGTTTTAAATATTTCACATTAGTGGCAGCACAGAAATGAAATATTTACCATATGACCCCATGCAGTCTTATACCCCCCCCCCCCCCCCCTCCATTACCGTAGTTAGCACCAACTGCTGGATATATAATTTATATATGTACACTATTTTCCTCTAGTGTTCATTCTAGCACCCTGCGTCTGTCACAACCCATGCAGTTCCTCTTTCCTGTGTGGGTTGTCGTTCTCTGCTTTGGTGTTTCTAGCACACTCTGGTGTGCATCTCGGTGCTGATATACAGACCAGAGTGTGCTAGAAGCAGCAGAACAAAGAGCAACACCCAGGTAGGAAAGAGGAACTGCACTGGATGTGTCATGTGCAGGGAGTTCAAATGAACATTGTTCCTCATCTGCTGACAGTGGGAAGAGAGGACTGTTTAGTTATTTTTTTTTTTAAAACAACCTTTTGTGTGTGTCTTCCCTCCAATCACATTCTGGCAGCACTGACACTGCGCCCTCTGTGGCAAAAATCAGGATGGTAGAATGACACATAGACCAAGGTGCGGAGCGGGAGCACTACCTGGTGCCATGGGCCATAACTATATGGGCTGATAAAATGGTTTTGTTCATTTAAGGAGAAGGGTATAAACTTGGCTACATGCTATACTGAATATTAGTCCAGCCAACTAGGCCACAATCCTGATCTTCCAAACAATGTCAGATCCTTTTTAGTTATACCAATTTCTAAAAATCACAACAACCCCCCCGATCCCCTTTTGACCAACAGAATTACATAATCCTATTTCAGTACATATCTGGTAGTTTGGCCACTGGTCCAAAGGACAAGATCTGCTCTAGTTTTAGTTGAATATCCAAATTTCCATGACCATGGGACAGACATTACAAGCGGCATCCAAATAAAAGGGCAACTGGAAAAGGCATGGGGCCGTCTAAATAGGCATGGTATATTGGATTCAATAGTGGTGTGACCGGATTGTAATGTGGTTTGAGCCAATCAAAATGTTAGCCAAGACTGCACTGATTTTACAGCCTGTTTACCTTGTCATGGTGTGAAAAGCACCACAATCTAATGTCACGTCTGATAGTCAGAGCTCCATATCTTGTACCAAATACACTTACCCACTGTGCTGGCCTCTTATGCTTACTTGCTATTTAAGCGTTAATTCCATTTGTCATTGCCAAATCCCACTCAGAGTAGTTTAATGGTTTGTGGAGACTGCTGGCAGCTCTTTTATTATTGTAGGCAATTTGGAACTAATAGACAGTAAACGCCAATAAATTCTATGGAGCTGAGTTAGCATTTGGTTAATTTTTTTTTGCTCTTGTGCAAAAATTTGCAGCAGAGCAAATCTAGTTACACAATAGCCACCTGTTTTTCATGCAAGGACTTTTTGCTGTATTATTTTACAGAAATCTAGAACATGCCCCCCACCCCAACAACTGTAAATTAGGTTAATATAAATATATGCACATATGATATCATCCATGGGGTATATATAATGGAGTCATCTGATTTATTGAACACATTAAAAGCAGTTATTGCTTTTGTTGCTACTGTGGATATTTGCCCCCATGACGATGGCGCAGAGGTGGTTAGAGAGGCTTTGCCGACAGGTCTGTGTCAAGGATTACCTACTGAGCTTATGATTCAACTAATTAGGATGGTGCTACAATCCAATCACTTTAAATATCTTTGTGACTGCTGTATGCCACTGGTGGGAACGGCAATGGGGTCAAATTTGGCCCCCATATATGAAGACATATATATGGAGAGCTATGAGAGATCTGCATGTGGCTTAAAGATCTGTTTCTACAAACATTTCACTGACAATATATTTCACATTAGACTTGGGAAGAAATGTGAATTTGAAGATATGGAGCAATCCCGTGCAATTTGCATCCAACATCAACAATTCCATTGATTTTGCAAAACTGAAAAATAAAGAATCACCTCCAATATGGTTTTGCAAATATGTGGAATGTCATTCAAAGAAACTGAAGGATCTTTTTTCCCCTTATGTCCACAGAGGTCTGTACCAGGCAGCACATCAGTTAGCGGACAGCCTCCGGTGTCAGAGCAAGTATCACTGTGTCAGTAGTTATTTTGTGACATGTGCGTGTCTTCACATATTGTCAAAGGAGTCTCGGCAACAAATGTTTAATCAATATGTTTTCTTTGGAAGCAGTTTGTAATTTAACAGAAAATGTATTCTGATATTTTCAAAGCTGTTTAATGCACATTTTCCGTATCAAATAAACCAGTAATTCTGGATTCTCCTTTTCTTTAATGGGCCATACTTCATTGTTCCTATGAAGATCACAGCATCAAATTTGCAAAAAAAGAGAGATTGCTTAATTGTTAATAATCAATCCATGTGCCCATATTTACAGCAATATAGTTGTTCCAGGCGACACGTATAAACTATGATCTCTTTGGTCACATTTCATTGTATTTCACCACTCGTGACTCAAGGAAACCAAGGTTTGTATGGTCACATAAAACAGAATCGTTTAGTAGGTAACGGTCTTTTCCATGTACCTTGAAACAACAGTTTGTGCTCTAATCACTGTTCAAATGTACAAGGGCACAACTAACTTCCCGTGTGTACAAAGATAATTAAACAACCACTAAAACCTGCAATGTGAATTTTCACATTTCAATATACCGTTTGCGTTTTCAGATACGCGTGCACCAGCTTGGCTCTTGCCGATTATACGCTTTCTGATCATTTGCGACTGAAGAGGCGTAAAGGGGCATTAATGGGGTTTTAGCTAGGTTTAGTGAGAGACTGTCGACGCAAATGCAAACTTTCAGAGATAGTCAGAAGTGTAAATATACCGGATGTAAGGTGTATCTTACAGTAAAGTCTGGTTCAAGTGCGTAATGATGATGATGACTAGTAGCAAATGAAGTGCACGATTAGAGGGTGGGCACACCTCAAGAAGAAAACAACTCTAGGAAGGTTGACTAGTGCGGTAAACACACATGACAGATTTTGCTTTATATTGTTTGTTTTAGTCCATGATGTGACCTATCAGGTGGTTATAGGATTCCTCTGTGACACAATTGGCTGTTTCTTGTGCTGTTGTAGTTCAATCATGACAATATACTGTACTATGGAGTTGGGAGCGCTAATGTTGCCACTACCAGCACATACACCTGCCCTGTGAGTTTGCCTCCTGTGCCTCATATGGTCCCTGTTTAAAATAGAGGTCAACAGAAAATCAGTTGTTATTCCTTTAATCCGACTATGGATAGATATTTCTGGCAGGAGCACATAGGGGCATATGTATCAATTATCGGGTTTTAGACTCGATAATATTAATTTCTTATTGCCCCACTTTATCTTTATTGCGATGTTCTGTGCTTTTCATCCAAGCTGCATTTTCTAATTAGTCTAGAATAGGAAACAACCCTGTTGCACTCTTTGCATTGGATAAAATTGTACCCAGGGAGTAAAAGTAAATAACCTCGACTGATGATATACATTCCTGGCTGAAAAGAACAGGACGAAGGCACATGGATAAAGCAATAGTCGTCTTTTTTATAAGAAACTAGCATTTGCTTGCGGCTTCTATCGCATGGATGTCTGTTATTGCTCAGCAGAACTAATTTTACAAAACAGTAGTGCCATCTAATATTGTGATGTATAATTTATTTTTTACAATGATCACAAAATTTCTTTGTAAACAGTATTTGTAGGTTTTCCTTCAAGGATTAGCACAAAAAGATGCTTGGGACTACTAACTTGTGAGCAAGCCACATAAAGCTGCCCCTGGGAGAAGCAGCTGGTCCTCAGAGCTACGCTTGCAGCCCTGAGCATTTTTCGGGGTGTGCAATATATGTACACTGCACACTGCAGGCACCGAGTGTCAAGAATCTGGTTTTTCCTTTATTGCTTCTCTCCCTGATGTCAGATTGAGATCATACATACTGTACCTCAGTTTCCTTCTAGGTCACTAAGCTATACAATAGTGAAAATTAAATCCAAATTCATCCAGAAGCTTTTGCGTGTTGCCGGAACGACAGACAGAAAAAAATTCTGATTTTTTTTTTCTTCCGTTTCTATAAACAGTCTTTAGAAGTACATTTCTAAAAAAAAAAAAAATTGCTATGTACAGACACAACCCTTACAGTTTTACTATATGTATAGATGGTAGATGGGCATGTACTGTGTACAGCATTGAATTAAAGTGGAAAGCAGACAGCGCTTTTATAATAATTCTCGAGTATGTACAAGTACAAAGCCACAGCAAAAGGGTTTAAGTGTTTGTGTGTATTTATAGGTAAAGCATTTAGTACTTAGTTCTGCTTCTCTTGTTTCCACATTGGCCTGTTCGGAGCATTGGGAAGTCTCCAATGGATTCTTCAACCGCTTATCTTTGAATATGACTCAGGGTTTATGTTAATGCTAATCCATTACAAATTGGATAGGCAGAATTTTGAATCTTGCTTTGAGTCCATCGGGTATAATTAAATTACCTGTCCTGACTTTCTGTACCTTTCCTGAACATAAGCGACCATAATTGAGCCAAATGGAAAACTATCCATACTCACCTGTCCCTGGAGAAACCCCAGTTCATCGCAGATTTAAATCAAGTATTTCCTTTTAATAGCAGTGTCTGCCACGAATTTCCATTCAAAAGTCAGATCGGCCGTAATTTGTTTTTCAGAAGAGAATTAATTGTCTGGCACTCCAGCAAAATATAGGTTCGATGTGGCCTTAAAAAAAGCAACCTGCTAATTAAGGCTTCTCTCGCCAGGTGTCCTCTTCCTATTCCCTGCAGGGTGTGAAAAGAGCGCCAGAAATGTACCGCCATGCCTATGCTGAGTATAGGATGAACATAGGGACGTCTCTGAATTCCGCCCTGTATTGCCTGCCCATCAAACCCCAGTGAGCGCCACTCTCAGCCAAGACCCGGTGACAAAACAAAATTACCAAACGCAGGTCACTGTGCCTGCTGAGATTGGCTCTGTCGTTATTAGAGAAAAAAGGAAGTTCAGAATTTTAATAATTAAAAGAAG
Source organism: Pseudophryne corroboree (assembly GCF_028390025.1). Taxonomy (NCBI): domain Eukaryota; kingdom Metazoa; phylum Chordata; class Amphibia; order Anura; family Myobatrachidae; genus Pseudophryne; species Pseudophryne corroboree. Next base: position 292,799,177 of record NC_086453.1, on the reverse strand, counting down.
CCTTTGAAACATCGCCGAGGCTTGACCTTCAATTAACTTTGCTTTCTGATGCGTCAATTACTGACTGCTGTGAAATTCTTAATAAAGTATGAAGGGGTGGCAAAACAAAGTGTCCTTCAGCTGTTTTGCTGTCACTCATACTTAGCTTTTATCGATATTCATCATGACGGGGAGGTGGGGAGACGACGACGACTATGAACGACAAACAAGTTTTGTCCTGTCATCTCTTCTTAATTGGTCCTGGCTGGGATATACCAGATAGAAAATAAGATCAAGTTTGTCAGTTTCAGTTCCAGAGACAGCACTGTTACTATGTTACTCCTGCATGTGGCCAGGTATTTGCATTTAAACATTTTCGTACAGCCGCTGCACGCTAGGGCTGGGCACACATTGGTGGGATGGGGATCGTGTTCCACGGGATGACCTATGTAAAAATACATTGGTCGCCTGTACTTAGAGAACGGTATAGCGCACGACTGTGTGATATAACATTCATTGGGGCTAATTCAGACCTGATCGTTGCTGTGCGTGTTCGCACAGCAGCAATCAGTTCTGAACGGTGCATGCGCCAGCACCGCAGTGCGCCAGCGTATGCCAGACAGTCGACGGCTGTCTTAGCCCAGTGATCGCCTCTGCCTGATTGACAGGCAGAGGCGGTCGCTGGGCGGGAGGGGATGGGCCAGCGGCGCGGTATGGGCAACGCAGGCGTGCCCAGACCCTTTGGGGGGCAGACCGCAGTAGCTGCGTGATGCCACGCAGCCGCTGTGACCCGGGCTGCGATGAGTAGCTCCCAGCCAGCGCAGCTCCTCTTCCAGTACAAAAACATAGCCACTGTGCGATGCTTTTGTACTTGTGCGGGAGAGTCGGCCCTGACATGCGGGGCGGACTAGCCCTGTGCTGGGCGTCCCCCCGCATGTCAGGGAAGCTGATCGCAGATGTGCTAAATTTAGCACATCTACGATCAGGTCTGAATCACCCCCATTAGCCGCATTCAGCTGCATACTGTCAGCTGCCATGTCGTCCCATCTGACATGCAGAACAGCTGATGGGACGACCTCGATGTTGGCGGGCTGGAGTGCGCAATCATGGGTATGCATCAGATGGTGTGTACGATATGTCGCTCTAATCCGCGGGATTGGATGACATATCATCTGATGTGTACCCAGCCTTAATTGCACCTATAATGGCATTTGCATACATCTCTGAATCAATTAGCTAAAAAAAATACTAATTTCTAATTTTCTATCTATAGAAGGACGACTTTTATGAGCGACATACTTCTATGATGCCATTGACTGGGCAGGGCACACCATATACCAAATTAAAAGTCTTGGTCTGTAGATCTACAGAATAATATGGTTTGGTTTCGGAGTTATGTGGCAAAAAGTCTGTTGCCATTTACAATGCATCACCATTGTGCTCTGGAAAATGTGGCAGTTGCCTGTGCACCTGCTGGGTGACCTGGAACATGTGATCTGCTGGGTGGTTTGGAAACTGTGACAGTTATTTGCAGCCCCCCACTAACCTTTGCTTGGTTGAAACCGGGCACATCAGCTAGTCCTATCTTATCACTTTTAGGTAAATATAGCATCCTACAAGAAAAGTATTTTCTACTACTGAGATACTGCCAGTCCAGGCAACAGATTTTTGGCTGCAAAATTAAACAGACCGGAGAAAGAAGATGAAACAGGAATGATGGGAGAATAGGAGAGGAAATTGCAGAAAATACATAAATAATACAGACAACGATGGTGACACACAGAGTAGACATTGGAGGAAAACATATTAGAAAATAAGTAAACATAGCTAAACATCTGAACAAGAGACGATGTAACTGAGAGATGTTTGTGGAAGCGGAGTCCCATAGCAGCGGGGTAAGATGGAGCAGTATTATCCGGGAGCGCTACAGATATACTTATAGCATTTCCCTGTAACTAATATTTATGCTAGTTATTCACCTTTACGGGTTTAAGATAATACACTTTGATTGTATTATTATAAAAGGATTTAAAAATAGTTTGTTATACAAGGGCTGATTCGGAGGTGGAGGCAGACGTGCCCGTAGCAGCGTCTATTGGCGGTCAGGGCTGCTGAGGGCATGGTCACACCTCTTTGGGGGGAAGGGGGATGGGGTGTCTAGCACATGAGAAGCACCCACTCTGAAGAGCATGCCCCTTTTCAGGGGGTGTGGCCTAATCACAGGAGGCATGGCCATGCACCCTTAGAAAAAAAATACAGAAAAAAATGTATTTTAAGAGCCTCCATGACCACACTGCAGCCCAGCACACAGCAGTGTGTGCTGGGCTGAGAAGAAAAGCTGCAGCTGCAGCATCCAGGTAAGGGGGGGGAATGGGGACCTGGGCCCCTACTGGGCCCCTCCATCAGACCTGGGCCCAGGTAATTTGTACCCTCTACCCCCTCTCTCGGCGCCACTGTTGGCGGTCACCCATCTGCGACTTTATGCAGATACCATTACCAATACAAAGCCCTTCCCTGGTGTACACCCGTGCGTCCGAATGGACAAGGACTGAGATGCCCACTGTCACATTTTCAACACACTTCTGACTGCGTGTGCCTGAAATTACAACTGCAACTCGGACATAATTGGGATGCATGCATGGTGTGACTTATGCCCCTTTCAGAACGCCTGAGGCGGGTCGCACACGGGAGCCTGACACGGTAGCTCCCAGTGTGCAACCTGCCTCAGGCTCCCCGCTGACGCTGTCAGCAACCAGGCATATTGCCGGATTGGTGACATCAACGGTGATGCGGCGGTTCACACAGTGAACGGGAAATAGGTCGCATCGACCCGGCTCCCATTCACACCGCACAGTGAGCCGGGTTTAACACGAGTTCAAACTTTCTCGTGACCAGGGTTGAAATATTTCAACCTTTGCACCTTTCAGACCGCACATGAACACGGGTTATGCGCGCTCATGTGCCAATAACCCATGTTCATAGGTGGCGGTCTGAAAGGGTTATTAGGCTCATGCGCAGTAGCAAATAATCGCTCCTCTGTGCCCAACATTGGCAGTACATACACCTCTGAATCGGGCTCACAGTATGACGCCTAGGATAAATAGTACAGGGAATGCTGAGGAAGCTCATTGTTTTTTTGGGCATAATTCAGACCTGGACGCTGCTACAACAGCGGTCGCAAACGTAACCCCGGTGAGTTGTGCGCACGCGCAGCAGCCGCACTGCGTGTGCGCATACAGTGAGATGCAAAGGTATCTCACTTGTGCGATCGCCTCTGCCTGTCTGCCACTTGAGGCGGTCGTGGGTCGTGTCAGCGCCGTTGCAACGGCGTTTTTTTGGGGGAGGTCCGGACAACACAGGCGTGTCCGGACCATTTGTGGGGCGGGCCGCAGCAGCTGCATTACATCACACGCAGCCGCTGCGACCAAAAACATGATGGGTAGCAGGGAGCCACTTGGCAGGTGTGAAAGCATCGCTGACGTGCGATTCTTTCACATGCACGCGCGCGGGGGGGACCGGCATGCGGGGCGGACTAGCCCTGTGCTGGGCGTCCCCCCTCATGTAGGATATTTTGATGGTAGATGTGCGTTTTTTCGCACATCTACGATCAGATCTGAATTAGGCCCCTTATTAGACCATCCAGCGTGGGTGGCCCAGTTGGATGACAGCTGGCCCATTGGCACTCCATGCATTACTTTACCTTCACTGTGACCAGTAATCACTGTTGGAAGGGTGCTGCACACACGACGATACAGGATATCTCATAATGACCAGCATGCCAGGTAAATCGACCACTATATTGTGAGTCATTATTGGCTTTTTGCTGTATGGGGGAACTGGCCTGACACAGGTGTACCCATCATGTGTGTGGCCAGCGGAAGCTATCTGTATCCACAATGCAATGTCCTGTGACAGACCTGCGCATTCTCAGTGGATACAGGAGACTTCCCTTTCCCTGCTGACAGCTACAGACGCAGCGTGGGGGAGATGAGAGTGGTCTGTTTTACTAGTAGCATTATCATTTGTCATTAATACATCCTCTGATCCAGATGATGAGACTGCGAGTTATATAGTGGAAGGAGCAGGGTCCCCCAGCAGCACAGAGAATATCAGGAAATATTGTGTGCTGCTGTACCGAAAATATTTTATTATTGTATCAAGTAAAAGTGATCTGATTTCAAGCATAACACATAACAGTGTGCTTATATTAACAGTGCTCCACGTGTGATTAGCAAGTCAGGCACATACAAATACACAGCAAATGACTAGCATAAAATAGAATGAGCAGCTAATTGGGACGTGGTGTCATTAAGAATGAATAAAGTTTCACTGTGAGAACATTAACAGGAACGTTGTAGACTTTCAGATGAACATCAGGAGCCAGCAGAACAGATCTGAGATCTGGAGGCCAGGTCTGGACTGTGGCTGCTGCTGTTATAAGCCCTTGGATGGCTGACATTGAATGGGTAATCTTTGCTGGCATTCATTTGCCAGCCATCGTATATCCTGGAGGTTACTGGATATTAGGTTACAAAGAAACCAGAACATACAGTATTTACCATACTGTAACTGGGCATATCATTTAGTCATTTTAGAAAGTATGTTTAAAACCCCCCAGCATTTATACAAGTTCTAGCACCCAGAGCCAGTGTATTGTCAGCGGGCAGCAGTAGAATGCATTTTCTTGTGGACAAATATGTTCGGTCATCTGTGTTGCGTGGTTGTGGACAGCTGCTCGGAGTAGATGAAAGCTAGGCTAGATATAAAGGCTTTGGAAGGACATATGTGTTGGGTAATTGATATGTTGCGCACTTTCTGGCTTCTGAGATGGAATTTAAAATCAAACATTTTCCAATGCTTTAGATTTGTATTTTTACATCACTGACACGTTCCTGGTTTGTTAACTGTGTCCTCTGCGGCTAAGTTCTCCTTAGGAGATTTAGGGGTATATTCAATTGCAGTCGAAAACTGCCGTCTGTCGAAAAGACAGCAGTTTTCGACTTTTTGAGGTCGAATCCCGATTCGACCTATTCAGAGCTTTTCGACAAGTCGAGGCATTCGACTTGTCGAAAAGCACGTGGATCGGCGGAATAGCTGCCGATCCACATGTTGATGTCGAAAACGGGGCCAAATCCGACAAGTTTTGGCCCCCTTTTCGACTATCTCAATCCGACATCAAAAAATGATGTCGGAATGAGGTGGACCCGGAGGAGGCGAGGGGGGGGGGGGGGGGCGCAGGGAGACGGGGGGACAGGTGGTGGTCATACAGGAGATCAGCGCTACGATCAGCGCTGCAGCTGGATGTCACTCACCCGCCCGACCTCACGGCAGCTTCCACCCGGCTCCAGCACGCTGCTGGAGCCTGGTGGAAGCTGCCGTGAGGTCGGCGGGTGAGAAACATCCTGCTGCAGCGCTGATCGTAGCGCTGATCTCCTCTGGCTGCCGCCGGCTGTCCCCCGCGGCTTGCCCCCCTCTCCTCCTCTGGGTCCCATCTAAAATTCGACTTGAAAAAGTCGAATTTTAGATGGGATTGAATAGGGGTTGTCGGATCCATTCCGACAAATACATGTCGGAATGGATCCGACTTTAATTGAATATACCCCTATGACAATAGGATGGAGTCTCAGGGTACAAGTTTATGGGACAGATGTGGTAAGCCTTGGAAAGTGATAAAGTGGAGAGAGATAAACTACCAACCAATCAGGCTCCTAACTGTCATTTCTCTGACGTCCTAGTGGATGCTGGGAACTCCGTAAGGACCATGGGGAATAGCGGCTCCGCAGGAGACTGGGCACAAAAGTAAAAGCTTTCTGACTAGCTGGTGTGCACTGGCTCCTCCCCCTATGACCCTCCTCCAAGCCTCAGTTAGATTTTTGTGCCCGGCCGAGAAGGGTGCATGCTAGGTAGCTCTCCAGAGCTGCTTAGAGTAAAAGTTTTAAATAGGTTTTTTTATTTTCAGTGAGACCTGCTGGCAACAGGCTCACTGCATCGTGGGACTAAGGGGAGAAGAAGCGAACTCACCTGCATGCAGAGTGGATTGGGCTTCTTGGCTACTGGACATTAGCTCCAGAGGGACGATCACAGGTTCAGCCTGGATGGGTCCCGGAGCCGCGCCGCCGGCCCCCTTACAGAGCCAGAAGAGCGAAGAGGTCCGGAAAAATCGGCGGCAGAAGACGTTCCTGTCTTCAATAAGGTAGCGCACAGCACTGCAGCTGTGCGCCATTGCTCTCAGCACACTTCACACTCCGGTCACTGAGGGTGCAGGGCGCTGGGGGGGAGCGCCCTGAGACGCAATAAAACATGTTTTAAACCTTATATGGCTAAAGAAATGCATCACATATAGCTCCTGGGCTATATGGATGCATTTAACCCCTGCCAGTTTTCCTAAAAAAAAAAGCGGGAGAAAAGGCCGCCGAAAAGGGGGCGGAGCCTATCTCCTCAGCACACAAGCGCCATTTTCCCTCACAGCTCCGCTGGAAGGACGGCTCCCTGACTCTCCCCTGCAGTCCTGCTACAGAATCAGGGTAAAACAAGAGAGGGGGGGCACTAATTGGCAGAAAATACATATACAGCAGCTATAGAAGGGAGAAACACTTATATAAGGTTATCCCTGCATATATATAGCGCTCTGGTGTGTGCTGGCAAACTCTCCCTCTGTCTCCCCAAAGGGCTCGTGGGGTCCTGTCCTCTATCAGAGCATTCCCTGTGTGTGTGCTGTGTGTCGATACGATTGTGTCGACATGTATGAGGAGGAAAATTATGTGGAGGCGGAGCAATTGCCTGTAATAGTGATGTCACCCCCTAGGGAGTCGACACCTGACTGGATGGTAGTATGGAAGGAATTACGTGACAGTGTCAGCACTTTGCAAAAAACTGTTGACGACATGAGACAGCCGGCAAATCAGTTAGTGCCTGTCCAGGCGTCTCAAACACCGTCAGGGGCTCTAAAGCGCCCGTTACCTCAGATGGTCGACACAGACCCAGACACGGATACTGACTCCAGTGTCGACGGTGACGAGACAAACGTAATGTCCAGTAGGGCCACACGTTACATGATCACGGCAATGAAGGAGGCTTTGAACATTTCTGATACTACAAGTACCACAAAAAGGGGTATTATGTGGGGTGTGAAAAAACTACCCATAGTTTTTCCTGAATCAGATGAATTAAATGAGGTGTGTGACAAAGCGTGGGTTTCCCCCGATAAAAAACTGCTGATTTCTAATAAATTATTGGCATTATACCCTTTCCCGCCAGAGGTTAGGGCGCGTTGGGAAACACCCCCTAGGGTAGATAAGGCGCTCACACGCTTATCAAAACAAGTGGCGTTACCGTCTCCTGATACGGCCGCCCTCAAGGAACCAGCTGATAGAAAGCTGGAAAATATCCTAAAAGGTATATACACACATACTGGTGTTATACTACGACCAGCAATCGCCTCAGCCTGGATGTGCAGCGCTGGAGTGGCTTGGTCGGATTCCCTGACTGAAAATATTGATACCCTGGATAGGGACAGTATATTATTGACTATAGAGCATTTAAAGGATGCATTACTATATATGCGAGATGCACAGAGGGATATTTGCACCCTGGCATCAAGAGTAAGTGCGTTGTCCATTTCTGCCAGAAGAAGTTTATGGACACGACAGTGGTCAGGTGATGCGGATTCCAAACGGCATATGGAAGTTTTGCCGTATAAAGGGGAGGAGTTATTTGGGGTCGGTCTGTCAGACCTGGTGGCCACGGCGACGGCTGGGAAATCCACCTTTTTACCCCAGGTCACCTCTCAGCAGAAAAAGACACCGTCTTTTCAAACTCAGTCCTTTCGTCCTCATAAGGGCAAGCGGGCAAAAGGCCACTCATTTCTGCCCCGGGGCAGAGGAAGGGGAAAAAGACTGCAGCAGGCAGCCTCTTCCCAGGATCAGAAGCCCTCCCCCGCTTCTGCCAAGTCTTCAGCATGACGCTGGGGCTTTACAAGCGGACTCAGGCACGGTGGGGGCCCGTCTCAAAAATTTCAACGCGCAGTGGGCTCACTCGCAAGTGGACCCCTGGATCCTGCAGGTAGTATCACAGGGGTACAAATTGGAATTCGAGACGTCTCCCCCTCGCCGGTTCCTGAAGTCTGCTCTACCAACGTCTCCCTCCGACAGGGAGGCAGTATTGGAGGCTATTCACAAGCTGTATTCCCAGCAGGTGATAATCAAGGTACCCCTCCTACAACAGGGAAAGGGGTATTATTCCACGCTGTTTGTGTTACCGAAGCCGGACGGCTCGGTGAGACCGATTTTAAATCTGAAATCATTGAACACTTACATAAAAAGGTTCAAATTCAAGATGGAATCACTCAGAGCAGTGATAGCGAACCTGGAAGAAGGGGACTATATGGTGTCTCTGGACATCAAAGATGCTTATCTCCATGTCCCAATCTACCCTTCTCACCAAGGGTACCTCAGGTTTGTGGTACAGAACTGTCATTATCAGTTTCAGACGCTGCCGTTTGGATTGTCCACGGCACCACGGGTCTTTACCAAGGTAATGGCCGAAATGATGATTCTTCTTCGAAGAAAAGGCGTCTTAATTATCCCTTACTTGGACGATCTCCTGATAAGGGCAAGATCCAGGGAACAGTTAGAGGTCGGAGTAGCACTATCTCAGGTGGTGCTACGTCAGCACGGGTGGATTCTAAATATTCCAAAATCGCAGCTGATTCCAACAACACGTCTACTGTTCCTAGGGATGATTCTGGACACAGTCCAGAAAAAGGTGTTTCTCCCGGAGGAGAAGGCCAGGGAGTTATCCGAGCTAGTCAGGAACCTCCTGAAACCAGGACAAGTGTCAGTGCATCAATGCACAAGGGTCCTGGGAAAGATGGTGGCTTCTTACGAAGCGATTCCATTCGGAAGATTCCATGCAAGAACTTTTCAGTGGGATCTGCTGGACAAATGGTCCGGATCGCATCTTCAGATGCATCAGCGGATAACCCTATCTCCAAGGACAAGGGTGTCTCTCCTGTGGTGGTTGCAGAGTGCTCATCTTCTAGAGGGCCGCAGATTCGGCATTCAGGACTGGATTCTGGTGACCACGGATGCCAGCCTGAGAGGCTGGGGAGCAGTCACACAGGGAAGAAATTTCCAGGGCTTGTGGTCAAGCATGGAAACGTCTCTTCACATAAATATCCTGGAACTAAGGGCAATTTACAATGCCCTAAGCCAAGCAAGGCCTCTGCTTCAGGGTCAGTCGGTATTGATCCAATCGGACAACATCACGGCAGTCGCCCACGTAAACAGACAGGGCGGCACAAGAAGCAGGAGGGCAATGGCAGAAGCTGCAAGGATTCTTCGCTGGGCGGAAAATCATGTGATAGCACTGTCAGCAGTGTTCATTCCGGGAGTGGACAACTGGGAAGCAGACTTCCTCAGCAGACACGACCTCCACCCGGGAGAGTGGGGACTTCATCCAGAAGTCTTCCACATGATTGTAAACCGTTGGGAAAAACCAAAGGTGGACATGATGGCGTCCCGCCTCAACAAAAAACTAGACAGGTATTGCGCCAGGTCAAGGGACCCTCAGGCAATAGCTGTGGATGCTCTGGTAACACCGTGGGTGTACCAGTCAGTGTATGTGTTCCCTCCTCTGCCTCTCATACCCAAGGTATTGAGAATTATAAGACGGAGAGGAGTAAGAACTATACTCGTGGCTCCGGATTGGCCAAGAAGGACTTGGTACCCGGAACTTCAAGAGATGCTCACAGAGGACCCGTGGCCTCTACCTCTAAGGAAGGACCTGCTCCAGCAGGGACCTTGTCTGTTCCAAGATTTACCGCGGCTGCGTTTGACGGCATGGAGGTTGAACGCCGGATCCTGAAGGAAAAAAGCATTCCAGATGAAGTCATCCCTACCCTGGTCAAGGCCAGGAAGGATGTAACCGCAAAACATTATCACCGCATTTGGCGAAAATATGTTGCGTGGTGTGAGGCCAAGAAGGCCCCTACAGAGGAATTTCAACTGGGTCGTTTCCTGCATTTCCTGCAAACAGGACTATCTATGGGCCTAAAATTAGGGTCCATTAAGGTTCAAATTTCGGCCCTGTCGATCTTCTTCCAAAAAGAACTGGCTTCAGTGCCTGAAGTTCAGACGTTTGTCAAAGGGGTACTGCATATACAGCCTCCTTTTGTGCCTCCAGTGGCACCTTGGGATCTCAATGTAGTGTTGAGTCTCCTAAAATCACATTGGTTTGAACCACTCACCACTGTGGAATTGAAATATCTCACATGGAAAGTGGTCATGCTGTTAGCCCTGGCTTCAGCCAGGCGTGTCTCAGAATTGGCGGCTTTGTCATATAAAAGCCCTTACCTAATTTTTCATTCAGACAGGGCAGAACTGAGGACTCGCCCTCAATTTCTCCCTAAGGTGGTTTCAGCGTTTCACATGAACCAGCCTATTGTGGTGCCTGCGGCTACTAGGGACTTGGAGGACTCCAAGTTGCTGAACGTAGTCAGGGCCCTGAAAATATATGTTTCCAGGACGGCTGGAGTCAGAAAATCTGACTCGCTGTTTATCCTGTATGCACCCAACACCCAACAAGCTGCTTCAAAGCAGACGATTGCTCGTTGGATTTGTAGTACAATTCAGCTTGCACATTCTGTGGCAGGCCTGCCACAGCCAAAATCTGTAAAAGCCCATTCCACAAGGAAAGTGGGCTCATCTTGGGCGGCTGCCCGAGGGGTCTTGGCTTTACAACTTTGCCGAGCAGCTACTTGGTCAGGGGCAAACACGTTTGCTAAATTTTACAAATTTGATACCCTGGCTGAGGAGGACCTGGAGTTCTCTCATTCGGTGCTGCAGAGTCATCCGCACTCTCCCGCCCGTTTGGGAGCTTTGGTATAATCCCCATGGTCCTTACGGAGTTCCCAGCATCCACTAGGACGTCAGAGAAAATAAGAATTTACTTACCGATAATTCTATTTCTCGTAGTCCGTAGTGGATGCTGGGCGCCCATCCCAAGTGCGGATTGTCTGCAATACTTGTATATAGTTATTGTTACAAAAATCGGGTTGTTTATTGTTGTGAGCCATCTTTTCAGAGGCTCCTACGTTTATCATACTGTTAACTGGGTTCAGATCACAAGTTGTACGGTGTGATTGGTGTGGCTGGTATGAGTCTTACCCGGGATTCAAGATCCTTCCTTATTATGTACGCTCGTCCGGGCACAGTATCCTAACTGAGGCTTGGAGGAGGGTCATAGGGGGAGGAGCCAGTGCACACCAGCTAGTCAGAAAGCTTTTACTTTTGTGCCCAGTCTCCTGCGGAGCCGCTATTCCCCATGGTCCTTACGGAGTTCCCAGCATCCACTACGGACTACGAGAAATAGAATTATCGGTAAGTAAATTCTTATTTTTTCAAACACAGCCTGTAACATGGCAGTTAGGAGCTGATTGGCTGGTGCAATATCACCTTCCACTTTATTACTTCTCCAGGCTTAATACATCTGCCCCACAGCCTGTAACATGGCAGTTAGGAGCTGATTGGCTGGTGCAATATCACCTTCCACTTTATTACTTCTCCAGGCTTAATACATCTGCCCCACAGCCTGTAACATGGCAGTTAGGAGCTGATTGGCTGGTGCAATATCACCTTCCACTTTATTACTTCTCCAGGCTTAATACATCTGCCCCACAGCCTGTAACATGGCAGTTAGGAGCTGAATGGCTGGTGTATATCCCTCCCTTTCTCTCTCTCCGAGGCGTAAATTTTAGTACTGTTGATGTTGCTCATAGCAACCAATCAGATTCTACTTAACATTTATCTAGCCGCTTCCAGAAGATAATAGCTAGAATCTGATTGGTTGCTATGAGCAACACCAGTTCTAAAAAGACTCCCACCTTAGAAAATTTACCCCCAAGACTAAGTGCATGTCCTCTATTACCATTTATTTTAAGAGTCTGAAGCATCATTCCAAAGACTGACAGCTAACTATACATGAATCTCATCTCCAACATGAATTTGCCTTGGAGAGTGATAAAGCGGAGAGAGATAAAGTACCAACCAATCAGCTCCTAACTTTAATTTCTCTAACGTCCTAGTGGATGCTGGGGACTCCGAAAGGACCATGGGGAATAGCGGCTCCGCAGGAGACTGGGCACAAAGTAAAAGCTTTAGGACTAGCTGGTGTGCACTGGCTCCTCCCCCTATGACCCTCCTCCAAGCCTCAGTTAAGATTTTGTGCCCGAACGAGAAGGGTGCAATCTAGGTGGCTCTCCTGAGCTGCTTAGAGTAAAAGTTTAAATAGGTTTTTTTATTTTCAGTGAGACCTGCTGGCAACAGGCTCACTGCATCGAGGGACTAAGGGGAGAAGAAGCGAACTCACCTGCGTGCAGAGTGGATTGGGCTTCTTAGGCTACTGGACATTAGCTCCAGAGGGACGATCACAGGCCCAGCCATGGATGGGTCCCGGAGCCGCGCCGCCGGCCCCCTTACAGAGCCAGAAGAGTGAAGAGGTCCGGAAAATCGGCGGCAGAAGACGTCCTGTCTTCAATAAGGTAGCGCACAGCACCGCAGCTGTGCGCCATTGTTCTCAGCACACTTCACACTCCGGTCACTGAGGGTGCAGGGCGCTGGGGGGGGGGCGCCCTGGGACGCAATGAAAATACCTTAAATGGCTAAAAATACATCACATATAGCTCCTGGGCTATATGGATGTATTTAACCCCTGCCAGTTTTCCACAAAAAAGCGGGAGAAAGGCAGCCGGAAAAGGGGCGGAGCCTATCTCCTCAGCACACAAGCGCCATTTTTTCCTCACAGCTCCGTTGGAGGAAGGCTCCCTGACTCTCCCCTGCAGTCCTGCACAACAGAAACAGGGTAAAACAAGAGAGGGGGGGCACTAAATTGGCATATTAATATATACAGCAGCTATATTAGGGAAAAACACTTATATAAGGTTATCCCTGTATATATATAGCGCTCTGGTGTGTGCTGGCAAACTCTCCCTCTGTCTCCCCAAAGGGCTAGTGGGGTCCTGTCCTCTATCAGAGCATTCCCTGTGTGTGTGCTGTGTGTCGGTACGCTGTGTCGACATGTATGAGGAGGAAAATGGTGTGGAGGCGGAGCAATTGCCTGTGTTAGTGATGTCACCCCCTAGGGAGTCGACACCTGACTGGATGGTCTTATGGAAAGAATTACGTGATAGTGTCGGCACTTTACAAAAGACTGTTGACGACATGAGACAGCCGGCAAATCAGTTGATACCTGTACAGGCGTCTCAAACACCGTCAGGGGCTATAAAACGCCCGTTACCTCAGGTCGATACAGACACTGACACGGACACTGACTCCAGTGTCGACGGTGAGGAAACAAACGTATTTTCCAGTAGGGCCACACGTTACATGATCACGGCAATGAAGGAGGTTTTGAACATTTCTGATACTACAAGTACCACAAAAAAGGGTATTATGTGGGGTGTGAAAAAACTACCCGTAGTTTTTCCTGAATCAGATGAATTAAAAGAGGTTAGGGCGCGTTGGGAAACACCCCCTAGCGTAGATAAGGCGCTCACACGCTTATCAAAACAAGTGGCGTTACCGTCCCCTGATACGGCCGCCCTCAAGGAACCAGCTGATAGGAAGCTGGAAAATTTCCTTAAAAGTATATACACACATACTGGTATTATACTGCGACCAGCAATCGCCTCAGCCTGGATGTGCAGTGCTGGGGTGGCTTGGTCGGAATCCCTGACTGAAAATATTGATACCCTGGACAGGGACAATATATTATTGACTATAGAGCATTTAAAGGATGCATTTCTATATATGTGAGATGCACAGAGGGATATTTGCACTCTGGCATCAAGAGTAAGTGCGATGTCCATTTCTGCCAGAAGAGGATTATGGACGCGACAGTGGTCAGGGGATGCGGATTCCAAACGGCATATGGAAGTATTGCCGTATAAAGGGGAGGAGTTATTTGGGGTCGGTCTATCGGACCTGGTGGCCACGGCAACGGCTGGAAAATCCACCTTTTTACCCCAAGTCACCTCGCAGCAGAAAAAGATACCGTCTTTTCAGGCTCAGTCCTTTTCGTCCCCATAAGGGCAAGCGGGCAAAAGGCCACTCATATCTGCCCCGGGGCAGAGGAAGGGGAAAAAGACTGCAGCAAACAGCCTCTTCCCACGAACAGAAGCCCTCCCCCGCTTCTGCCAAGTCCTCAGCATGACGCTGGGGCCTTACAAGCGGACTCAGGCACGGTGGGGGCCCGTCTCAAGAATTTCAGCGTGCAGTGGGCACACTCGCAAGTGGACCCCTGGATCCTGCAGGTAGTATCTCAGGGGTACAAATTGGAATTCGAGACGTCTCCCCCTCGCCGGTTCCTGAAGTCTGCTTTACCAACGTCTCCCCCCGACAGGGAGGCGGTATTGGAAGCCATTCACAAGCTGTATTCCCAGCAGGTGATAATCAAGGTACCCCTCCTACAACAGGGAAAGGGGTATTATTCCACGCTGTTTGTGGTACCGAAGCCGGACGGCTCGGTGAGACCCATTTTAAATCTGAAATCCTTGAACACTTACATAAAAAGGTTCAAGTTCAAGATGGAGTCACTCAGAGCAGTGATAGCGAACCTGGAAGAAGGGGACTATATGGTGTCTCTGGACATCAAGGATGCTTACCTCCATGTCCCAATTTGCCCTTCTCACCAAGGGTACCTCAGGTTTGTGGTACAGAACTGTCACTATCAGTTTCAGACGCTGACGTTTGGATTGTCCACGGCAACCCGGGTCTTTACCAAGGTAATGGCCGAAATGATGATTCTTCTTCGAAGAAAAGGCGTCTTAATTATCCCTTACTTGGACGATCTCCTGATAAGGGCAAGGTCCAGAGAACAGTTAGAGGTCGGAGTAGCACTATCTCAAGTAGTACTACGACAGCACGGATGGATTCTAAATATTCCAAAATCACAGCTGATTCCGACGACACGTCTGCTGTTCCTAGGGATGATTCTGGACACAGTACAGAAAAAGGTGTTTCTCCCGGAGGAGAAAGCCAAGGAGTTATCCGACCTAGTCAGGAACCTCCTAAGACCAGGCCAAGTGTCAGTACATCAATGCACAAGGGTCCTGGGAAAGATGGTGGCTTCTTACGAAGCGATTCCATTCGGCAGATTCCACGCAAGAACTTTTCAGTGGGATCTGCTGGACAAATGGTCCGGATCGCATCTTCAAATGCATCAGCGGATAACCCTGTCTCCAAGGACAAGGGTGTCTCTCCTGTGGTGGTTACAGAGTGCTCATCTCCTAGAGGGCCGCAGATTCGGCATTCAGGATTGGGTCCTGGTGACCACGGATGCCAGCCTGAGAGGCTGGGGAGCAGTCACACAGGGAAGAAATTTCCAGGGCTTGTGGTCAAGCATGGAAACGTCACTTCACATAAATATCCTGGAACTAAGGGCCATTTACAATGCCCTAAGTCAGGCAAGACCTCTGCTTCAGTGTCAGCCGGTGTTGATCCAGTCGGACAACATCACGGCAGTCGCCCACGTAAACAGACAGGGCGGCACAAGAAGCAGGAGGGCAATGATGGAAGTGGCAAGGATTCTTCGCTGGGCGGAGAATCATGTGATAGCACTGTCAGCAGTGTTCATTCCGGGAGTGGACAACTGGGAAGCAGACTTCCTCAGCAGACACGATCTTCACCCGGGGGAGTGGGGACTTCACCCAGAAGTCTTCCACATGATTGTGAACCGTTGGGAAAAACCAAAGGTGGACATGATGGCGTCCCGCCTCAACAAAAAACTGGACAGATATTGCGCCAGGTCAAGGGACCCTCAGGCAATAGCTGTGGACGCTCTGGTAACACCGTGGGTGTACCAGTCAGTGTATGTGTTCCCTCCTCTTCCTCTTATACCAAAAGTACTGAGAATCATAAGAAGGAGAGGAGTAAAGACTATACTCGTGGCTCCGGACTGGCCAAGAAGGACTTGGTACCCGGAAATTCAATAGATGCTCACGGTAGACCCGTGGCCTCTACCTCTAAGAAAGGACCTGCTCCAGCAGGGACCATGTCTGTTCCAAGACTTACCGCGGCTGCGTTTGACGGCATAGCGGTTGAACGCCGGATCCTGAAGGAAAAAGGCATTCCGGATGAAGTCATCCCTACCCTGATCAAAGCCAGGAAGGATGTAACCATACAACATTATCACCGTATTTGGCGTAAATATGTTGCGTGGTGCGAGGCCAGGAAGGCCCCTACAGAGGAATTTCAACTGGGTCGTTTCCTGCATTTCCTGCAAACAGGACTGTCTATGGGCCTCAAATTAGGGTCCATTAAGGTTCAAATTTCGGCCCTGTCAATATTCTTCCAAAAAGAACTGGCTTCTGTTCCTGAAGTTCAGACGTTTGTCAAGGGAGTACTGCATATACACAGTGGCGTAACTACTGCCCCCGCAGTCCTCGCGGTGGCTTGGGGGCGAGGGGCTGCGGGGGCGCCACTGATTACAGCAGACTGACATGCGGACGAACGTCCGCATGTCAGTCTGCTTTATTGGAGGGACACGGCGGGCGCAGCGTGTGCCTATCCTGTGTCCCTCCTGAGCCCTGCATCATCTCCGGCGGCCCGCGGGTCTAATAGGGGAAGTGCCGTCCGTGAGCCAATTAGAGCTCACGGACGGCACTTCCCCCTATCAGACCCGCGGCCGCCGGAGATGATGCAGGACTCAGGAGGGACACAGGAGAGGCACACGCTGCGCCCGCCGTGTCCCTCCAAGTTCTCCAACAAGCGGCGGCTGCACTGCGGCATATCTGTCACGGGGGGGGAGAGAGGAGAGGGTGTCTGGCACCGGGGAATATATGGCCATTGGGGGGGGGATGTCAGGCACTAGGGGGGATATCCGGCACTGGGGCATATATGACACTGTGGGGGGGGGCGGGGGATATCTGGCACTAGGGCATATCTGGCACTGGGGAAGGGGGGGGGGGGATATCTGGCACTGGGGCATATATGGCACTGGGGGGGGGGGGGATATCTGGCACTAGGGCATATCGCACTGGGGGGGGGGGGATGTCTGGCACTGGGGGGGATATCTGGCACTGGGGCATATATGGCACTGGGGGGGGGATATCTGGCACGGGGTGGATATGTGGCACTGGGGGGGGGGGGGATATCTGGCACTGGGAGGGAATATCTGGCCCTGGGGCTTATATGGCACTGGGGGAGAATATCTGGCACTGGGGGGGAATATCTGTCACTGGGGATATATGGCACTCGGGGGGAATATATGGCACTGGCGGCATATCTGGCACTGGGGGAATATCTGGCACTGGGGGCATATGTGGCACTGGGGGGGAATATATGGCACTGGCGGCATATCTGGCATGGGGGGAATATCTGGCACTGGGGGCATATGTGGCACTGGGGGGAATATCTGGCACTGGGGGCATATCTGGCACTGGGGGGGTATATGTGTACCTGGCACATGGGGGGGGGGGCTATATTTGGCACCGGGGGCATGTGAGTACCTGGCACCGTGGGGAAATATCTGGCACTGGGGACATATGTGGCACTGGGAGCACAGCCCTAGCAACAAGGACTACCTCCTAGCAACGAGCATGACACCCAGTGCATGAAACACCTGACAACGAGCATGACACCCAGTGCATGAAACACCTGGCAACGAGCATGACACCCAGTGCATGAAACCCCTGACAACGAGAAGGTAATTGAAAAGTAATTAGAAGCCTTACTGTAGGACTTAATGTGTAATGGGCATTACGGTGTGTGGCATAATGTATCACGGACATTGTGGTGTGTGTCATAATGTGTCACAGGCATTACGGTGTATGGTATACTATATCGCGGGCATTGTGATATGTGGTATAATGTCTCAGGGTCATTGCAGTGTGTGGCATAATGTATCACGGACATTGCGGTGTGTGTCATAATGTGTCAGGCATTACGGTGTGTGGTATACTATATCACGGGCATTGTGGTATGTGGTATAATGTCTCAGGGTCATTGCAGTGTGGCATAATACATAACGGGCATTGCGGTGTGTGGCATAGGGTATAACGGGCAGGGCATTGCGGTATGTGTCACAGGCATTACGGTGTATGGTATACTATATCACGGGCATTGTGGTATAATGTCTCAAGGTCATTGCGGTGTGTGTCATAATGTGTCACAGGCATTGTATGTGCTATAATGTATCAGGGGCATTGCAGTGTGTAGCATAATGTATAACGGGCATTGCGATTCCTGTCATAATGTGTCGGGGGCATTACGGTGTGTGGCATAATGTGTCGGGGGCATTACAGTGTGTGCATATTGTGTCATGTGCATTGTTGTGTGCGGCATAATGTCTAAGGGCCATTGCAGTATGTGGCATAATGTATACTGGGCATTACTATAAGGAGGAAAAATGACAAATAATGTAAGGGGCATGAATCAGGATTATTTTTCTTTCCTGTGGTGGCTAACGTCTGGGCGTGCAGGTTGCAAAACTGGGGTATAAGGTAGTCTTTTCCTGCAATACCACGCCCCTTTACGAGAAACCACGCCCATTCCAACAAAACCACGCCCCTTTTTTTGCAGCGCGCGC
This sequence comes from Pseudophryne corroboree, assembly GCF_028390025.1. Taxonomy (NCBI): domain Eukaryota; kingdom Metazoa; phylum Chordata; class Amphibia; order Anura; family Myobatrachidae; genus Pseudophryne; species Pseudophryne corroboree. The sequence continues at coordinate 292,780,616 of NC_086453.1, read as the reverse complement.
CTTCGGCGCGCGCATATTTGTCCCTTTCTTGCTCCCAGTTATGCAGCGGGGGGGGGGGGGGGGCGCCAAAAATTTTTTGGCTTGGGGGAGAAAAATTTCTAGTTACGCCACTGCATATACAGCCTCTTTTTGTGCCTCCAGTGGCACCTTGGGATCTCAATGTAGTTTTGGGATTCCTAAAATCACATTGGTTTGAACCACTCACCACTGTGGACTTAAAATATCTCACATGGAAAGTGGTAATGCTGTTAGCCCTGGCTTCAGCCAGGCGTGTCTCAGAATTGGCGGCTTTATCCTATAAAAGCCCTTACCTAATTTTTCATACGGACAGGGCAGAATTGAGGACTTGTCCTCAATTTCTTCCTAAGGTGGTTTCAGCATTTCACTTAAACCAGCCTATTGTGGTGCCTGCGGCTACTAGGGACTTGGAGGATTCCAAGTTGCTGGACGTAGTCAGGGCCCTGAAAATATATGTTTCCAGGACGGCTGGAGTCAGAAAATCTGATTCGCTGTTTATCCTGTATGCACCCAGCAAGCTGGGTGCTCCTGCTTCTAAGCAGACGATTGCTCGTTGGATTTGTAGTACAATTCAGCTTGCACATTCTGTGGCAGGCCTGCCACAGCCAAAATCTGTAAAAGCCCATTCCACACGGAAAGTGGGCTCATCTTGGGCGGCTGCCCGAGGGGTCTCGGCTTTACAACTTTGCCGAGCAGCTACTTGGTCAGGGGCAAACACGTTTGCGAAATTCTACAAATTTGATACCCTGGCTGAGGAGGACCTGGAGTTCTCTCATTCGGTGCTGCAGAGTCATCCGCACTCTCCCGCCCGTTTGGGAGCTTTGGTATAATCCCCATGGTCCTTTCGGAGTCCCCAGCATCCACTAGGACGTTAGAGAAAATAAGAATTTACTTACCGATAATTCTATTTCTCATAGTCCGTAGTGGATGCTGGGCGCCCATCCCAAGTGCGGATTGTCTGCATTACTTGTACATAGTTATTGTTACAAAAATCGGGTTATTGTTGTTGTGAGCCATCTTTTCAGAGGCTCCTTCTGTTATCATGCTGTTAACTGGGTTCAGATCACAAGTTGTACGGTGTGATTGGTGTGGCTGGTATGAGTCTTACCCGGGATTCAAAATCCTTCCTTATTGTGTACGCTCGTCCGGGCACAGTATCCTAACTGAGGCTTGGAGGAGGGTCATAGGGGGAGGAGCCAGTGCACACCAGCTAGTCCTAAAGCTTTTACTTTGTGCCCAGTCTCCTGCGGAGCCGCTATTCCCCATGGTCCTTTCGGAGTCCCCAGCATCCACTACGGACTATGAGAAATAGAATTATCGGTAAGTAAATTCTTATTTTTTTAATCACAGCCTGTAACGTGACAGTTAAGATCTGGTTGGCTGGTACTTTATCCATACCTCCCAACTTTTGTACCCCCATCCCAAATCGGGACCTGCTGTGCTGGAGGCGTGGCTGAAAAAGGGGTGGACCTTGGGAGAATGGGTGGGGCCTCGAGAGAAGGGGCAGGGCCTTTCCGCAAGACCTCTGTTTTCATCATTTTGGGGGTATGCCCAGTGCTCCCCGAGCAGCTGGGCAGCCCCCGCCCCACTCCCCGCACTGCTTAGATGCCGTGCGGGTGTGCACGGCATCTATTCAGTGATCACCGGCTGTTTTGAAAAGCAGAGCAGTGGTGATCACTGGCTCTCACAGCCTCCCGCTGGGAGGTATGCTTTATCTCTCTCCATTTCATCTCTCTCCAAGGGTTAGTACATTTGGCCCTTGGGGTGAAATCTACTAAAAATGAAGCGATATGTCTGTGAACGACATCAGTATTGAAGTAACATTTATCAAGTGCATTTTATAAAATTATACGTAGCAGCTGATTGGTTGCCACGGGCAACTTTTCCACTGGCTCACTTCTCCACTCTTTTCACTGCTTCATGAATAGACCCCCTAGTCTCCTGGGAGTGCGGGAGAGCTGCCCAGCATTTATGAGTCTCCCAGGCATTCCGGGAGAGTAGGCAGCTACAGTATGCAGTAAATTGATAGACTGCATTTTTATGAACACTGCTTCACCCCACAATGCGTCTGCCATCACTCTGTAGTTTGCTGGCACACATTAAGTTAAATACTGATATAGATAGTTTATTTTAAAGAGCTTTGCGAGCCCAGCCGATAAACTAAAAAGAGCAGTTTTACTGAGGGAATGAGTTCTTAAACACGGAAAGATCGTGAGGAAATACATCATTATTACCCTCCGCAGCTGGTTCGTGACTGGTCTCCCAGCACCTGGCAGCCTGCAGTAGGACAGACATTGTTGTGTGTGTGACACGGGGATGTGGTGAGGAAAGGGGGCCGGCCTGGTGATGTCAGTCAGATGTCAGTCTATGCAGGAAACGTGCGGGGCATGATCATACGGCTAGAGGAGGAGATGACATCAGCTGCACTGCACCATACTGCAGTAACAGCACAACAAAGCCAGCTGGGAGGAACAGCACTGACCCTCTTTGTTATGGTTCCTCTCCCATTAATCTCTCAGGCAGATTTACCCACAAATGCTAACAATGAAATAATGGCCAAATACCTGGGTGTAGAGATGGGAAGTAATAGCCAGGGCTATTTCTTTTTTTCTTTTCTTTTTTCTTTACTGTCTGTATATTGTGACTCAGGGGCCATGTTTGGTTTGGCAATTATTATGGACATTTCCTGATACCTTTTTTGATGACTGAGATCTACAGTAAATTTTGCAAAGCTAAACCATGAGCAAAACCCATGTAAAATATTAGTGGAGGCTGGATAATATTATCAAATAATTTTGTTTGCTAAATCTGCAAGTTTGTGATGTGACAGTGACAAAAGGCACAGTATAACTCATGTATGTATGTATGTATGTATGTATGTATGTATGTTGTATGTAGTTCTCAGCTGTTCTTATCCTGATTGTGACTGTGTTTCCACCTGCACAGTATAACTCATGTATGTTTGTAGTATGTATGTTGTATGTAGTTCTCAGCTGTTCTTATCCTGATTGTGTGGCCACCTGCACAGTATCACTTCTCTCATTCTATACACATGGGGGTAAATTTACTAAGATTCGTATTTTCCCGTTTGAGGTCAAAGTTCAATCACGATGACATCGCAAGTGTAAATTTGCAACTTTTTGAATTTATTACGGCTAATTTACTAAGCTGTCGTATTCTGCATTTTCCGTTTTACCGATGTCGATGTCATTCGGTTTTTTTGGCAGTGTTTTACGTGAGTGACTTGTAAAACACTGCCGACTTTAATACAATGAATCTCGGCCGGATCTGAGAGATCCGTGCTGGGCTTCATTGTGCATTTAAAAAAAAAAAAAATCAGTGTTAAATTAAAAAAAACAAACGCGTGGGGTCCCCCCCTCCTAAGCAAAACCAGCCTCGGGCTCTTTGAGCCGGCCCTGGTTGCAAAAATATGGGGGAAAAAATGATAGAGGTTCCCCCATATTTCAACAACCAGCACCGGGCTCTGCGCCTGGTCCTGGTTCCAAAAATACGGGGGACAAAAAGCGTAGGGGTCCCCCGTATTTCTGAAACCAGCACCGGGCTCCACTAGCCAGATACATAATGCCACAGCCGGGGGACACTTTTATATAGCTCCCGGCGGCCCTGGCATTACATAACCAACTAGTCACCCCTGGCCGGGGTACCCTGGAGGAGTGGGGACCCCTTCAATCAAGGGGTCCCCCCCCTCCAGCCACCCAAGGACCAGAGGTGAAGCCCGAGGCTGTCCCGCCCATCCAAGGGCTGCGAATGGGAGGCTGATAGCCATTGTGTAAAAAAATGAATATTGTTTTTAGTAGCAGTACTACAAGTCCCAGCAAGCCTCCCCCGCAAGCTGGTACTTGGAGAACCACAAGTACCAGCATGCAGAGGAAAACCGGGCCCGCTGGTACCTGTAGTACTACTACTAAAAAAAATACCCCAATAAAAACATAAGACATTCGGGGAAAGGGGTCCCATGTGAAAACATGGGGCCCCTTTCAGTGCGAGGTCGGGTGTCCGTTTTTTTATTTTGACAAGTACCTGGATTACAAATGGATTAAAAGAAGAAGAGGCTTCTACACTGGAGTATGTGAGTATAATTTTTTCCACAGGTACACCATGGATTCTACATGGAGAAGTGGACCGACCCTCGTGTGAACATAAGGTAAGTATGTGTATATGGAGGTGTGTATGTATGCATTAAAGTTATACTTTCAAGGTGTGTGTCTTATGTTTTTATTGGGGTATTTTTTTAGTAGTAGTACTACAGGTACCAGCGGGCCCGATTTTCCTCCGCATGCTGGTACTTGTGGTTCTCCAAGTACCAGCTTGCGGGGGAGGCTTGCTGGGACTTGTAGTACTGCTACTAAAAACAATATTCATTTTTTTACACAATGGCTATCAGCCTCCCATCCGCAGCCCATGGATGGGGGGGACAGCCTCGGGCTTCACCCCTGGTCCTTGGGTGGCTGGAGGGGGGGGACCCCTTGATTGAAGGGGTCCCCACTCCTCCAGGGTACCCCGGCCAGGGGTGACTAGTTGGTTATGTAATGCCAGGGCCGCCGGGAGCTATATAAAAGTGTCCCCCGGCTGTGGCATTATGTATCTGGCTAGTGGAGCCCGGTACTGGTTTCAGAAATACGGGGGACCCCTACGCTTTTTGTCCCCCTGTATTTTTGGAACCAGGACCAGGCGCAGAGCCCGGTGCTGGTTGTTGAAATATGGGGGAACCTCTATCATTTTCCCCCCCATATTTTTGCAACCAGGACTGCCTCAAAGAGCCCGAGGCTGGTTTTGCTTAGGAGGGGGGACCCCACGCGTTTGTTTTTTTTCTAAAAAATAACACTTTCCCATCCCCTTTCCACTGATAAACATGCACGGATCTCATGGATCCCTGCATGCCTATCCAAACACGGGATAAAAAAGCAGGTCTGTTTTTTTTAGCACTTTTTTACGAATTGTATTTCTGCACGGCAGTGTTTGGCTATTGTCGGCAGTGTGTGTGATTTGCACTTTTTAGTAAATTCCCGATTTCTACCAAATTGCAGGCGTATTTGACCGATGGTGTATTGATTCGTGATTTTTTCCAGGACTTCCAAAATATTACGAATGCCCTCATCACTGCCGAGATTTTTGCTTAGTAAATTACCGAAATGACACTTTGAAGAAAAAACGGCATCTCGGTCAAAATCGGGACCTTAGTAAATATACCCCATGGTGTGATTCCCAGTATTTGTTATTATCCAGTATGTGTAGTCACCTGGTCAGTATCACTTCTCTCATTCTATACACATTATGTAATTCTCAATAGCAGTTCTCATCCTGGTTGTGTGGCCACCTGCACAGTATCACTTCTCTCATTCTATACACATTGTGTAATTCTCAATAGCAGTTCTTACCCTGATTGTGTGGCTACTTCACAGTATAACTTCTCTCATTCTGTACACATGGTGTCATTCCCAGTATCTGTTATTATCCAGTATGTGTAGTCACCTGCACAGTATTACTTCTCTTATTCTGAACAAGTTATGTAATTCTCAGTAGCTTTTCTTATTCTGAATGTGTAGTCACCAAGTAATCTCTGAATATATAGACTCTGGGCTCACAGACTCTGGACACATAGACTCTGGACATACAGATTCTGGGCACACAGATTCTGAACATACAGACTCTGGACACACAGACTCTGGGCGCACAGACTCTGAACATACAGACTCTGGGCACACAGACTGGGCGCACATACTCTGAACATACAGACTCTGGACGCACAGACTCTGAACATACAGACTCTGGGAACACAGACTCTGGACGCATGCTCAGCAAAAAAGAATTGTTCAACTGCAACATCAACTTATCATTACCTGTTCTTGTCCTGCATATATGGCCACCTGCACAGTATCACTTCTACAATTCTGTATACAATATGTAATTCTTAGTAACGTATTACTCTGTTGTTGTGGTTATTGTTATAATTATAGTTACTATAAATGTGTGGTCATCTGCAGTGTCACTTCTTCCATTGACATGATGTAATTCTCAGTATCTGTGTTTATCTTGTCAACTCTCCTAGATTGTCAGGGAGCCTCTCTGAAATAATAGCAATCTCCCTGGCTCCCTGAAGAGCCTAGAAATCTCACCTTACCCCATTGTGTAGCTGTTATGTTCTTGGGGACAAAACAAATCAGAGATATAGTGTAACATTCAAATGGGATCACCAGTACTATTTCCCTGCATTGGTTATAAGGCACAGTGATCTCTATGGCTACATGCATTTTCTATAAGGTTTTTCATGGCCACTTATATGTAACTCTTGTAAAACACAATAGGCAAGCAATTCCAGAAAAAAATATCAGTGTCTTTTCATCATCAAGCAGAGCTTATTAACTGCTTTGGGGCTCATTTACATTTGGATATCAGTCATTTTTATGACACGCCTATCAGATGTAGCAGTACACATCCGCACTGATAGGTGTTACTTTGAGAATCTCCATGCAATGCGTTTTCAGAAGTAGGCAAGTAATTCTCATGAATTATGCACGTGCACAGTATCACTTCTCCCATTCTATGCACATGATGTTACTGTCAGTATCCGCATGTATTGTGAATTTGTGTCCAAATACACAGTATAATTTCTCTCAATTTGTGCACATGATGTAATTCTCAGTATCTGTGTTTATCCTGAATGTGGGGGTAATTCCAAGTTGATCGCAGCAGGAAATTTTTTAGCAGTTGGGCAAAACCATGTGCACTGCAGGGGGGGCAGATATAACATTTGCAGAGAGAGTTAGATTTGGGTGGGTTATTTTGTTTCTGTGCAGGGTAAATACTGGCTGCTTTATTTTTACACTGCAATTTAGATTGCAGATTGAACTCACCACACCCAAATCTCTCTCTCTCTGCACATGTTATATCTGTCTCCCCTGCAGTGCACACGGTTTTGCCCAACTGCTAAAAAATTTCCTGCTGCGACCAACTTGGAATTACCCCCTGTGTATCCACATGCACAGTATCACTTGTCCCATTCTGTGCACATTATATATTTCTCATTACCTGTTCTTATCCTGCATGTGTGGCCAACTGCACAGTGTAACTTCTCTCATTGTGTACATATGGTGTAATTCTTAGTACCTGTGCTTGTCCTGAATGTTTGCCCACCTGCACATCTCTCACCCTGTGCATATGATGTAATTCTCTGTATGTGTTGCTATCTTGACTGTCCGGCACCTGCACAGTATCACTTCTCCCATTCTGTACACATGATGTTACTCTCAGTTCTTATGCTGAATGTGTGGCAGCCTGAACACATGCTGTAATTCTCAGGGGTGTGGTATGTTTTGTCGACATAATGTTGACATATTTGTAATGACAATGATGAGAATGTTGACATGATTAGAATGGTGACATAGCGTCCCTAGTGGTATGGAAGTGATTTACTGGGTCCGGCAGCTTCAGTGGTGTCTTCTAGATGCGTTGGGGATGTCAAAATGACTTCCGGTGGTGAGCATTGCTAATCCTAACTGTCCCCCTAGTGTCTAACCTCCCCTCCTGCAGCCTAACCCTAACCCTCCGCTGCCGCCCGTGCAGAATGTAGGTATCTCACATGTTGACACTTCACACACCGTTCTGCAGGTGACCACATGTCCAATATTGACATTTAAATAATATTTACAGTGTGGTGTCAACTGTATGACTACATCCCAATTCTCAGTATTTGTTCTTATTCCTGTACGCGGTGTCCCTGAGCAAGACTTGCTTACTATCTTACTTGGAAATCAATGCACTGCTTTAGAGCTGTATTAAGATACTATCCAAGTAGCCCCCCCCCCCCCCCCCCCCCTGATAAGCCGACGCAAGCCGCAGTTTATTGCCGATTTTGTTTAACCTAAGGCAGGCAAAACAAAATCCCAGAAAGTAACTCCATAAAGATTTAACCGAACCCTAATCTATTTTTATACCTGAATTTATTTTTATTCGGAGGTTCCTAATAGGATAGCCTGTGAAAAAATATTGATGAAACATCGTGAATAATTGCGAAAAACTGATGTTTTTCACACCCAATGTTTTTTTTCGTGCATTTTTGGATACCCTCCTCATTACAGCAGGGGATTAAATCAAACTGCCCTGGCTCAATTAATCCTATTAAAGGCAAAAATGAAGAGGGCTCCATCTGTACTGTACATAGTACTATTTCTATTGCTCAGGATGCTGAATGATTTGTGTTACAGCCCCATATGCCACCTGAACTCTCCTCATCCTGCCAAGATGTAATTCTTTGGGCACTATCCAAGTTTACTGCTCTCTGGGGATTACAAATACACACTTTATTCCAGTATCCACCTACTTGTGATTGGTCGTCCCTGGCCAATCAGATGAATTAACCTGAGCACCTGAAGCAGCTGGCTGATACGCACAGCTTGGAGCTTGGAGGTGAGCATTGTGACAGCAACAGATCCAATTAATGTGGCGCCTTTGTCATCCAGAAATTCCCATCCAATAGCATTAAATGATGTTGCTAGGTAGAGGTACAGGGCATCGCCATCCATCCACATGTTTGGCTGCACCCCCTAGTACTGGGGACCAACAGTATGCTAGCTATCATTCTCAGTATATGTTATACAGTAGGTCACTATGTATGGACAACTACACAGTACGATTTCTCCTAATAAGCTGGATATCATTCTCAGCAGCTGTTCTTTTCTATGTGTATGGACAATTACATAGTTCCACTTCTCTTGTTTTGTGTGCTGGATGTCATTCTCAATATTCCTGTAATCCTGTACATATGGGTTATTGCACAGTACCACTTCTCTTTCTATGCACGGTTGTTGTTATCCAACTTGATGAGTGTAGTGTACATTATCATTTCCAATGCACTAGTATTTAATTACGGTGAGTATTAAAATTCTAATGTGACTTTGTTGCCTGGCAGGTGGTCAGGTCAGTTTGACAGATTGTAAGGTCTATTATCTACATAGAGTGTAGCAACATAAGGTGATGCCACCCATTATACAGGTCGTTTTATGGGTTCTTGCTGATGAATATCAAGTTTAATCTGCCTCGGAAAACAGATTTAATTTAGATTCTCATGGGATACTTTGTACAACAGAATATTCCACTTTCTCCACCTGCAACAAAAACTTTTCACTCATGTTTTACTTAATAATATTGTATAAAGTGCACTTGCTGCTGTAATTGCGTTGAGAATATTCAGAAGGATTGTGTTTCTCCACTGTCTCCAGATAACCAGTTTAGAATGTCGATCCTGGAACGTTTGGAGCAAATGGAGAGGAGAATGGCTGAGATGACAGGTTCCCAACAGCACAAGCAAAATGTGGGAGGAGGCAGTGGAGGCGTAGCCCACAGTGGGGGGAGCCAAGCACAAGTAGGTGTTGCCTAAAATACCTTTCCAGTAGTGTTCCAATTAAACTTCACTGACACGGTTCTCTAATACATGTACTTTTTTCTTGTGCAACATTTCAGCAACAAAATATCTGGAAATACACTACTGTGGTTTTAAGATAGTTGGGTAGATTTACTAGAACCTCTAAAATGGAAAAGTGGAGGTGTTACCCTTATCAACCAATCAGATTCTGGATATTATTTATCTAGCTTGTAGCTAGACTGATAGCTAGAACTTGATTGGTTGATATGGACAAAATCTCCATATTGTCTTTTTAGAAGTCCTAGTAGATACCCCTAATGTAACTATATGATTGCATGGCATCATGGGCAGTTAAACCCAAAAATAAAAACTGAAATACCTCCTGGAAACAAGGTCATTTATTGCATTTAACATTTTGGTAGGCTCTCATGTCTGGAACTTAGACAGTCCATGAGACATTCACCCCAGCTATTGCCCACAACTAGTCATTCTCTTGGCAAGCCAGACCGGAGAATTTTTTAATAAGGGCAGTTCTATTGGTGGTTGTCAAACACAAGCTAATTAGACAAATATTAATTTCTCACAACCCCAAATATTGCTGGATGTTGGACTTTTTACATGAGCATCCCCCTGGTAGTGGTCCTAGCGCCTGGTTATATATTAGAAATGGTGGTGACTCCTGTGTTCTCGCTTCACAGTGCGCAGTAGGAGCTGGATCCATAGGAAGCTGCTTTGAGAGCCGAGTAGTGGTTGTGTGTGAGAAGATGATGAGCCGGGCCTGCTGGGCGAAATCCAAGCACCTAATTCATTCCAAGACATTCAGAGGAATGACCCTGCTCCACCTCGCTGCTGCCCAAGGTTACGCCTCCCTCATTCAGACCCTAATCAAGTGGAGGTAAGGTTCACTGCCTCTGTAATGTATGGGAGAGTCCTAGCAAGAGCCGTTATACAGGACACGTGTATTAAGTACTGTGGCTCCTAAATGAGTTGTAATTGTTTGGCCAGACAACAGCAGAACCAATGGAGTGCTACACAGTGGACCCCATCTTTCCCAGATGTGCAGATGAAGCATAGTCCGTAATACCACTTCTGTATAATGAGAAAGGGTCCATCAGAAATATATTCCTGAATGGTAGGTTGGCTCCCTGTCAACAACAGGGGGTCTGTAAGACTATACCTGTCACCTGTCTACGATAGAGCTTCGGTCTGGGACCCAGTGTATGGGTGGAGGTGGCAAGAAGTACTCACTTAAGAACCCTGTTCAAGGGATGCAGACTAACAAGCTTTGCAGATGTACTAACAAGCTTTGCAGATTTATATAAATATAATAAGAGTAATGCAGCTTAGCATGTACAGGGAAGATCAGATCCTACGTTGTCAGTGTAACTGGGAGGATGTTTCTCAAACAACTCAGTTGAGACTTTGGTGACTAGGTGCCCTTATGACATACTGCGTTCTTGTACAGTAGCTATACCCTTTATCATATTAATTAAGGAGCTCTCCTTTTCTATCTAAATATATATTTGCATATTTGATCATATTCCCCCTATGGATGACTCGGGATGCGGTTAACATACTGACTGCTGGCCTCCTGTATGTATTCCTATGACTTGTGTGCTTTACTTAGTCAATGCATAATAGTACTGTATGTACCAGGAGTGTGAATCCGTATACTGTATCAGAAGATGGAACCTTGATAATGATATGCAATGTACTGTCGCTGTGCCAATGTGTTCCTGCGATCTCCTGCTCCCAAGGAAAATGATAGCAATGTCTGGAGGGCAATTACCACGACTCCAGCTACAGTTACTCTTATGAGATTCTTGCAGGGGAAATATTTGCTATTCTGCGTCTGTCAGGTTCTTCCATTTTTAATACATGTTCCCGGATATTATAAAGAAATAATGGGTTCTCAGGAAGAAGCTGCTCTATTTCATGGTCTGTCTGGCTTTAGCGTTGCCATGGTTACAAGTTGTACACTCAGGTCATTCAGAATAACAACATCACCTGACGCTCACAGGGGGCCAAATAAAGGGCACTGGGGCCGTGGGCCAATGCTGATTATGAGCCAGGGCCCCTTTCACACCCTTGTCTCTCTTTTTCCCTCTCTTCCTTGTCTCTGTCCACTTCGTGCCTCCTCCCCCTGATCCACCTGTCTGTTGCCCCATGCCTTTTGCCCTGGTTCCCCCATTCCCTTGTCTGCCCCCTCATGCCAGTTCCCCCTGTTTCTTGTACCCTCACCACCACCACCTCATCATGTCTGTTCCTTCTGGTACTCATAGGTGTTCCATCTTATCTGCTGTCTGCCTACCTCATACCTATTTCCCCTGGTGCCTCATGCCTGTTCAGTGTGGTCCCTTGTCTGTCCCCCCTCATTACTCTTTCCCCTTGATGTTTTGCATGCCCCACTCCTATCAGTCTGTTCCCCCTTTGTATCTTGCACCCCCATGCCAGTTCCCTTTGATCTGTTGTGGTCGTATACCCTCTCATGCATGTTTTCCAGATCCCTTGTCCGCGCCACCTCATAGCTGTCCCATCGTATCTATTGTATATCCCCTCATGCCAGCTGGCTCCGAGGACCGATTGCTTCTACTGCTTCTCTTATAGCTACTCCGTTGTTGTAGCTTGCACAGTAGTTATTTGCTGCATAAGAGAACACTATCCTGCTATTGACATCTTAATCCTTCAGGTTCCAAAGCAGATTGCTGAATCCAAGTATAACAGTATGGTGAAAAAAACGAAACAATTAAAATATTTGTTTGATCCGAGTAAACTTCAGGCTCTGTTGTCTCTACACTGATCATTTGTTCAAATATGTATAGAATTAAGTCAGGGCAGCTACTAAAGGGCCGATGTTTTTAGGGAATATAAGAATGTTGTTGTTGTACGTTATAATATTAATACTCCATAGAAGGCTGTTGTATTGGAGTAACAGTGACAGAAGACCATGTACTATTATTATCAAGTATAAACCTATATGTGTCATCATGACCCTGCAACATATTTCTTTTGCCAGTCACTGCCACCTAGAGGGGAGATGTAGAAATGCGGATCTATCGTACAGTAATTAGTCTAGTTTATGTTACATTGATATATAACAAATACACAAATTCTCAGTCACTGCAAATTAGTTATTAAGATTAATCTTACTAGATCAGTATGATATAGAAATGTTCTCAAAGTATCATAGTAGTGTTTTTAATATTATCTTTTAGTGTTACCAGTTGCTCTTTGTTTGTACCATGCGTTCTAGAATTATTTTTACGGTACGAGATCACAACTGCCGTCAGCCTGTTTCACTTTATCTGTAAAAATGACTCTTTGTAAATGATCAATAACCCGGAAGTGATAATATAACTCTCTTTTCAGGACCAAGCATGCTGACAGTATTGATTTGGAATTAGAGGTCGATCCTTTAAACGTTGATCATTTTTCGTGTACTCCCCTGGTAAGAGCACGTTAACTACATCTGGGAGAACAGTGCATCACACTATAGACAGACACACTGCAGATCAGCCTGTGTTTTTTCCTTTGCATGTGACATGTATGTATAATGGGGGTCATTCCGACCCGTTCGCAGCGGTGCGAACGGGTCTGGAATGCGCATGCGCGGCGGCCACACTGCGCATGCGCGACGTTGCCTGGCTTTACGTCGCGGTTTTACGAAGAAAGCGGTCGCAGAGCCGACCGCAAGAAGATTGACAGAGAGAAGGCGTACCTGGGCGTCACCGGACCGTTGGAGACCGTTTTCGGGGAGTGGAGAAGAAAACGCAGGCGTGTCCAGGAGAACGGAGGGCGGATGTCTGACGTCAAAGCCGGCCCCAGCATCGCTGATATCGTCGCACAGGGTAAGTATGTCCAGGGCTAGTCTTGTTTTACTTGAAAAATTTTTAACTTGCCATACAATAGGAGAAAATACAATTATATTTTTTCTGTGCAGGGTCAATACTGGCTGCTTTTGCATGTAGCCGGCAAATGTCAGACAGCTTTATTTTTACACTGCAATTAAGATTTCAGTTTGAACACGCCCCACCCAAATCTAACTCTCTCTGCACGTTACCTCTGCCCCCCCTGCAGTGCAACATGGTTTTGCTCAGTTGTTTTCTTTTCTGCTTTACTTACAAAAATGAATTAGGCCCATGGCATACCTTTCAACTGTCCCCAATTTTTGCAAGACAGTCTGCGGTGGGGGGTGGGGGTGGGGGAGTTCAGTTGGGAGGCTCCTGTCACTCACAGCTCTGCGGTGAATAGATGCTGTGCGTCTGCGCACAGCGTCTATTCACGGGAGACAGACTGGGGGCATTCCAGCAGCTCACAGAGTGCCGGGCATGCGACCAAAGTGAGGGAAAAAGGAGGCACGGCTCGCAATAGCAGTATTCCCACAAAGCCACACCCCCATTTGAAAAAGTCACACCCCTTTGCCAGGAATGCAAAGTCCCAACTCCATGTTTTAAAATGTTGGTAGGCATGCCATGGTGCAGCCACGTCCACTATTGAGGTATGCCACCACAACCATGTACAGCTGGGGCTAAAGATTCATAACGGGACATGGCCATGACCCCACACATTTACCCCTCCACCCGGAGCGTGATAATCCTTATGGTGGACCTGTGCACTAAACAGATTAGTCAGTAATTAAAAATTGGGTCATTTGCCAAAATAAAAATTTCCATGGACAAATCTTGAAAACCTCGGGGCTGTCCCTGGAAATTAGTTGATAACTCTGCATGCCTGAAATAATGGGAATAGATGATCTTTAATAAATAATAAAAAAAAGAAATTACATTTTGCTGTAGATTATATGCATATTATAAGTCTCCTTCAAGAATTATACAGGTAACAACCAAGTGGCCTTATAGCTTTGGTCACTGAACTTCATAAATGCTTTGAATTCTACTGTTTTACACCGGCTGATGCATTATTACATACATGTCAACATGACCAACATTATGTGTAGTTCTGTGGTGCAGAAAATCCTCCCAATCATTAAACCAGCATCACCTGCTTATATTCCCAGATGTGGGCGTGTGCGTTGGGTCACACTGAAGCTGCCGTTGTGCTGTATAAATGGGACCGACGGGCTATCTCCATCCCTGACTCACTTGGCCGGCTCCCTTTGGCCATCGCACGTTCCCGGGGCCACGTGAAACTTGCAGAATGTCTGGAGCAGTTGCAGAGGGAGGAACAATCCCAACTGGGGCAAAATGCCAGGCTACAGTGCTCTCCAGGCCCCGACGCCAATGCAGAGAGTTGGTTAACCCAGTGGCAAAGTGAGGCCATCGGCCCTCAAGATGCTCAGAAGGGAGTGACCATTATTTCAAATGCTAATGCAGGTAAGAGCACTATGATACAAAATTGACAACAAAGGATAACTCCAATGGCAACTGAAAATGTCTGTGTGGACGTAGCGTGATGAAATAAAACAGGAACACTTATCTCCTATGTTCCGTTCAACAGTTCCGCTGATATGTCTAACAGTCGCAGGCCGCATTCCTCTCTCTTCTTCCCTCTCACGTAGATTGGGGTCACTGATGGCGTGGTCCTTTATTATCTGTACTCGTAAACCATCAGCTTTGTGTAACTTATTTATCTAAGGCATTACAGGTTTGAGCCAAGAGAACATTCTCAGCAGAGTTTCCGCTGGTGTGCGCGCTTAAGAACATTATTTTTATAGGTTGTAGTAAAATGTAAATGGAGAAATATAAAACCGTTACCTTGAATTGAGAAATGGCATGTTACAACTTTTGTGTAATCACCGCACAGCATCTGCTCCATCCATTCATTCTGAGTCAACAGAATATTTTGTAATGGCTTGTAACGAGAATGTCTGCGCCAAATAGGAGTCTGTTCCTGATGCTTTGGCTCGACATATGTCATATGACCAGGGGTCATCTGAAGATGGATGGAAGATGAATAGGAGATACAGGCAGATTATATATATGTAGTATAGATTGCTAACTAATCTGACTTCTGACAGTTTAAATGTTGGGAGATAGATGGATAAATATTGATCGATCCCTGCTTCTGTTCTAAGGATCCTGTCACTGTCAGTCTGGTTGAGTGACAAAGCCAGCTTGAGTGTGGGACGTTTAACTCCTGCCTAGGAACATACACATATCATACTTACTGAAACATTTGGGGGAAACCCAAATTTTGGAGAGTTCCCATGTACTCCATGGAGAATAGATCACCCTTCTGCTTCCCAATCACTTCCTAGTGATATAGGCGAGACAGGGCGCAATGGCGCACTTCTCAGTCCACGCCATTGTACAATGTGGGAGGTGATGACCCAAAGTGTCTGCCCCCCAACATCTGCATATCTTATCCGGGCACTCTTGTATAGGGGAAAACTAAAGGATTTGAAACTGGGATATACATATATTAATGAATATTACAATGGAGATGACCAACAAGCTATTGGGGCCCAGAGCTGGTTCCAGATATAACATATAGAACAATTCTAGGCTAAATTATGGGGCTTTCCCAACACAAAATAATTTGGTCACCACTATGTTTCAGTATATACCTCTACATACGTATATAGCAGGAACAAGGGTCTTTTAAGCTGCATTTGCACTAAACTTTGAATGAGAATTAATAAAATGGATCAGCCTTTAGCTATGCATAATATACTCTTTCACACTGTACATACATACGCCATACCTCCCAACTGTCCAGATCTTGCTGAGAAAATCTTGCTTTTCTGCACTGTCCCTCCCATGTGCCACTGTGTTCCGCAGAGGAGAGGCATGGTTGGAAAGTCTCTATTTCACCTGCTGCTCTGCATAGGAGAGCAGAGGTGCATGGGTGCCATGCAAGTGCACACAACATCCATACACTAGGACTGTGCTGCCTCCAGTAGGACAGAAAATTGGGGTGTGACCAATAGAACACTCCCCTGCATTGATAGGACACACCCCTATTTGGGTAAGCGTCAAAGGCACACGTATATTATATTGCTCCCCTCTAATGTTGGCAGGTATGCATATGCCTATATGCATAACTGCTCATCTCATAATGCACCTGTATCTGCTTGTGTGGCTTATGCGTTTAGTATGCTACGAGTCATCAACATCATCAGTGCAGACATGGTCCTGTCCTATACCAAGTACAGAGATAGGCCTCCAAACAGGTGTATTATCGCTTACATCCAGGTCCAAATTGGCTTAATTTACATGAACATGCTCTTACTTGACATTACCTATGTGAGAACACCTCATCACAAACCAGTTGAGACTTTTTGGTTGTAAATGTAGGTGCTATAGAAATACTTACCACCCTACTTTGCACCTACTATACGTCCCCCAGCATTCACTTCTGTTGCTTTTTGCAGACGCAGGTGTAGCTTATAGATGAGGCAGTGAGGATTGCATAAGAGCCGCTTAAATTAGCTACAAAACAAATAAGTAATGTTTTCCCTACTGTTATTCCCATAAGTACAGGCAATTGCACATTGCGCTAGGTACCTGTGGGTGCTCGTGGCTAATTGAATCTGTCCTACAGATGGTGATTAGAGTATGTGTGGTCTGGGCAAATGAGAAGCGTGGGATGGATTTTTAAAATCAGAACTGTTTTATTTCACCGCCATGTCTTTAAGCACATTTTCAATGTGTGAGGTTTTATATACACACTGTTACATTAATACTTATAATTTCTCTCTGGTTTTCACAGAATTAAGGAGACCAAGATCTGAACCCTCTAATTACTACAGCACTGAAACTCCGAAAGATTACCCAGCTGCTAAAAAACACAAACTGAACCCTGAATACTTCCAGGTCAGGCAAGAGAAGGTCATAGCAACAGCCCTAAGCCTGGAGCAACCGTCTCCCTGGAGACAGAGTTCCATCTCCAAACAGCCATTGCCTGACGCTGCCCACGTTGAGGAAATGCGTCACTTCCCCAGAGACCTTCCTCAGCACATCCCGGACACGTCCGGGTACAGAGCTCCGGCACCAATGAAATGGAGCCCAAAGGAGCTCTACCTGGGGGTTTCTGCCGCGCAGGTGACTGGGACCTCAAAGCCAACAGGACTGGGGAAGGACATTGGGGGCCATAGGCTGCGTCAGAGGGAGCAGATGAATGTTTTAATGATGTCTGAAAGGGAAATTGTCGACGCTGAGCTGCTGTCATACAGAGAAAACATGGAGAATGATGACTGCTTACAACATATGGATGATCTCCAGGTGAAGTCACTTGTATAGTGTATATAAATGACCCCAAAATTAACAGAGAATATCATAGTGACTCCATATACATAGATGCCATTTATTTCATGATAGATTGTATCACTGCGCACTGTTACAAACTAAGGACCCGATTATCAACCAGTACACGGAACTAAGAACTGCACCACTACAGCACTGGCTGTGGAGAGTCAGGGAGGCTGCGATAGTGCAGAGGGGCAGTTGTGGGCAGAGGAGAGGTGTTACAGGTGGGGGCGACCACACTGATGGTCACCCCCTCCCCCTTCCTTAGCAGCCCCTGTGCTGAGTGTATGCATTTTGTTCATTTAGAGGGAGGCATGGCTATGCCTCCCATATTTGACCACGCCTCTCAGTGCTCAGCCCAGTGTCCATCTGAGCACTTGACGGCTCTGACTAGGTGCAAGGAATATGATCCAAAATGGCATCCACTCTACATATGCCCAACACAGAATCAAGCCTTAAGTGATCAAATGTGGGTGGAACCTGGTCATTAATGACAGACAGACTCAGTAGGGAGTTAACAGCAGTATCCAGATGGAAGATAGACAGTAAACACTCAAAAGGTTGACCGTTAAATGTTCAACATGGACTTAGGTCAATAGGGTCATTAATATGATCAATACAACAAAAGGTCGACACGCACGACTAAATGTTATAGCCTCCGAGTTCCGAGGGTGTAGGAATTTTGTGCAAGTCTGCCCGTTTTTATTAAAGCAGTCATTTACAAGGCAAAACCAGGTTGGTTTTGCTTTGTAAATGATTGCTGCTTTAAAAACAACTGGCAAACTCGCACAAAATTCCTGCACATTCAGAACTTGGGGGCTATAACATTTAGCCAATGGTTTTCCATAATGTTTAGAATTAGGTACTTGGGAGAGGGTTAGGCTGCTGGAGGTACGGCTAGTCACTTTTCAGAGGAAGGGTTAGAACCCAGATGGAGGGTTAGGGTTTGGCATCGGGAAGTGTTAGGAACAGGGTTGAAAGAACAACAAACAAAGTGTGTCAACCTTTTCTGTGTTGTGTGCATGTTGACCTTTTGAACCTGTCAAGATAAGTGCATGTTGACCTTTTGACCCTGTCGACCATCTGGTGTCGACCTATTGACTGTCTATCTAGATACTGACATTTTTTTTTATTAATCCACGCCCGGTAAGAGCTGTAGATGTAACCCAGATGGTGATAGTAGAATGCTGCTATTTATCTGTCAGTAAGATGGTAGACTGGGGATAATCAGGAATGGGACAGTTGTGTATGTACTGTATGCTCTTATACGTGTGCCCGTTGCTTATGAGGGGCAAATCCAGTAGAACAAAAGGATTCGTCAGTGATGGCTACGTTCCTTTCTCATCCTATCCTGCCTTATACTGTCACAGCTGTGGCTGTAGGTTCTAGCCGAGGTCGAACTCGCAATTGTCGTCACTTGATCAGTATCCGCAAAGAGCACTGCTGAAACTGGCAGCAGCCGCAGCCAAGTAGCTGCAGATTGATCATTGGAGTTCATTATCTTCTGCTCCCTGGAGACAGCAGCCAGGTTCCAGTGATGAATGTGTTCGATATGCCAGTTTCATTCATAGCCGCACTTCATAACTTTTAACAAGATACAGTAAAATAAATTCATGCCTTTCATGCCGGGAGGCCATTGGCCTGCATAGACCCGTAGGCATTTCATTTTTCTTATTAAAGACATCAACATATGATAGTGTATATTGCAAGAACACTAAGATATACGCACAGAAGTTTGACATCATTCCAGAGTGTCAGCATCGTACTAAAATGTTACTAGTGTCATCACTGTACTGAGTCATCTACAAAACATCTACGCTAATGTCTGTTTGTGAAACTACACGCTCACGTTTCTGTTATTGCAGCCGGTTTTATAGGACCAAGGCGGCGTAGTCTGTGGTGTGTAAAAGTACGCCCAGTCTGAAGGTTTCTTACAGAGTATGGGTTACTTGCATGACTGGACCCTATTTTTGTCCTACATGCAAATCAGGCTTTTGGGGATGGAAATATTGAAACTTAAATGTAGGGGTGCTGTTTGGGCATTTGCAGGGGAGACAGTACAGTATTTTTCTCCAGGCAAAATGAGTTGCGGAGACCTGTTTCAGTTTACACTTTGCAAAAGATCCGGTTTTAGTCAATACTTTACTTGTGGATCTGAGTTTGGTCTATACTTTCTATGCGGATCTGACTTTGGTCTATATTTCCCATGCGGATCTGACATTGGTCTATACTTCCCATGCGGGTCTGACTTTGGTCTATACTTCTCATGCAGATCTGAGTTTGGTTTATACTTCCCATGCAGATCTGAGTTTGGTTTATACTTCCCATGCGGATCTGACTTTGGTCTATACTTCCCATGCGGATCTGACTTTGGTCTATACTTCCCATGCGGATCTGACTTTGGTCTATACTTCCCATGCGGATCTGACTTTGGTCTATACTTCCCATGTGGATCTGACATTGGTCTATACTTCCCATGCGGATCTGACATTGGTCTATACTTCCCATGCGGGTCTGACTTTGGTTTATACTTCCCATGCAGATCTGAGTTTGGTCTATACTTTCCTTGTGTATCTGAGTTTGCTCTATACTTTTCATACAGATCTAAGTTTGGGCTATACTTTACATGCAGTTTTAAGTTTGTTCTGTACTTCCCATGTGGATCTGAGTTTGCACTGTACTTTCCATACGGATCCAGTTTTTAACTATACTTTTCCATTCAGATCTGGTTTTTGTCTATACTTTCCATACGAAACTGGTTTTGGTCTATACTTTCCTTTACACCCAATTTCAGTCTATACTTTCAATAAGAATCCAGACTTGGTCTATACTCTCCATGAGATCTGATTTCAGTCTGTATTTTATATGAGATCCAGTTATAGTCTATACTTTCCACGACACCAGTTTTCGGTCTATATATTCCTTGGGAAACTGGTTTTGATCTATGCGCTCTATGACACTCCGTTTTGGTCTATACTTTCTATGAGTATCCAGTTTTGGTCTATACTTTCCTCGTGGATATGGTTTTGGTTTATACATTCTATGCAGATCTGGTTTTGGGCTATACTTTTCAATGCAGAACCAGTTTAGGTTTTTACTTTCTATGCAAGTGCGGTTTTGGTCTATACTTTCCACATGGATCTATTTTTGGTTTATACTTTCCATGTGGATCGATTTTGGTCTATACATTTCTATGTGGATCAGTTTTGACCTATGCTTTTCAGTGCGGATCCATTTTTGGTCTATACTTTCCATGTGGATCTGAGTGTCAAATATACTTTCCATGTGGAACCCGTTTTGGGCTAAACTTTTCAGGACACCCAGTTTAGGTCTGTACTTTCCATAAGTATCCAGTTTTTATCTATACTTTTCATGAGATCCAGTTTCTGTCTATACTCACCATGAAGATCCGGTTTTGTGTCTACACTTTCCATGAGACACGGTTTTAGTCCATACTTTCCATGAGATCTGATTTCATTCCATGTTTTGCATGAGATCCAGTTTTAGTTTATACTCTCTAAGATATCCAGTTTCTGTCTATTCTCATGAGGTTCTGGATTTGTGTCTATACTTTCCATGAAAATCTGGTTTTGGTCTATACTTTTGATTTATTTATTTTTAAGTTATATCGCCCAATTGATAATAGCAAGATCTGTAAACATGATTGTTCCTTCATCTGTTGCCTTTATGGCCCGTACTGTACACACAGGTGTTAAATAAAAAAATAAAACAATGTTACACAAAAACTTGTACTTTGCAGGAAAAATGTTATTTACAATTCATTTCAAATCATTTACATATGAGGGGGTATGAAAATAATGGGAGCACTCCAGGGTGTAACTAGGCTTAGCGGCCAATGGGATTGCTGTAGGGCTCAGAGGCATATGGAACACCAGCAAGTGTGGCTTTGTCAGCATTGTGCAGTGAGCAACTTCTAAAAAGTATACAGTGATACATACATATAATTTCACCATTTCCATCAACGTATCAAAAATGACGTTTCGTTCCTCTGTATTGTTGCAGCAGATCAATGTCATATAACATAAGTGATTCTATTGGAACGTTTTCCTATTTTCTTCAATGCAGGTGAACATGATGAATCTGGCGGAACAGATTATCGAAGCAACACCTGAACGGATCAAGCGGGAGAATTTCGTACCCATGGAGTCTCCGCTGGCAGAGAGGGCAGACACCGCGGCATTCAGCACCACTATGAGCTGGCTGGCCAGTTATCTTGCTGATGTTGATCACTTACCTAGCGCTGCACAGATACGGTGGGTTACTAACGGAATGTTGCAGTTTGGCGCAAAGTAAGAGAGGCGTGACCAATCAGGTCTTTTATTTATTGTGAAGTGTAGTTGAAAAAATGAATGCAGATTTCTGACTGCTTCCATAATTGATCCCCCTTTTGTTTTCAAAGTACCCATTGGTCAGCTATTTATTAGAGTGATGGTATTGTGGTTTTCATACTCTTTATATTGTTTATTACAGGTCGCTCTACAGTGAACCTCTGACTCCTTCTTCAAACACCAGCTTAAGTCCTGCGAGCTCCCCTGTGAGCGAAACAACGTTTGAAAAGACCAGCCTCCCGTCTGCTGCTGATTGGTCAGAATTTCTCACTGCATCCACCAATGAGAAGGTTGAAAATGAAATTTCCCAGCTGACACTGTCAGACCATGAGCAGAGAGAGCTCTACGAAGCTGCCAAACTGGTTCAGACGGTGTTCAGGAAATACAAGGTAAAGTGAAACATGTAACATTGTCCCTATAGGCCAAGTCCCAATGCACTCTATTTATTCTCACTTCATTCCTAAAGCCCTCTAACGACATGCACACTCCATCACACACTATCACACATACCTGCCTACCCTCCTGGAATGTCCGGGAGACTCTTGAATTTCGGGGAGTTTTCCCTGACTCTTATGGAAAGTTTCAACCAAAACAGGTTCCTGGGAAAGTATACCCCATCTTCCTTAGTGAACACTGGCTGCAAATTGCAGCAATACACAGGGGCACACACTAGGCACAAGTGCACCTGAGCTTGCACCTCCCCTCTGGGAGACACCTTTAGGGGTGTTCTAAACGTCTGCAAGTATGCGATCACATCTCACACACATGGTTAGGGTCCTGCTTCATTAAATACACCTTGACAAGATGAACAGGCTTAGAATTACTATGTGTCTTTATAATCACACTCTCTTTTTGGTTTTTAACTCTGTTCAACAATCTGGTGTGTTTGGTGGCTGTAGCAATTAAAGGCAACAACAGAGATCCTACTATAAAGCGAAGTCACGGCTGCATTCCCTGTTATCAGTCAGACTCAGTGAAAGCCGCTTATAAAGTTGTACAACAGCAGCTACTCAATGCAAATGCAGCTGAAGATCCTGTGTGTTCCGCGATTTGCTGAAGGGCACCTATACGTTCGCTGAGATGCAAGGCTGTGCAGGGCAAAATTCAGAAGCTGGTACAGGAAGAGGCCTGGAGTTGGGAGGAGTGAAGGTGTTCCTAGTGATGTATGGTGTGGGGAAATACACATTGGGGGTCATTCCGAGTTGATCGCTCGCTAGCTATTTTTTGCAGCGCTGTGATCGGATAGTCGCCGCCAATAGGGGAGTGTATTTTTGCATTGCAAGTGTGCGATCGCATGTGCAGCCGAGCGGTACAAAAAAGTTTTGTGCAGATTCTGAGTAGCCCAGAACTTACTCAGCCGCTGCGATCATTTCAGTTCTTGCCCGGAATTGACGTCAGACACCCGCCCTGCAAACGCTTCGACACGCCTGCGTTTTTCCAACCACTCCCAGAAAACGGTCAGTTGACACCCATAAACGCCCTCTTCCTGTCAATCTCCTTGCGATCGGGTGTGCGAATGGATTCTTCGTAAAATCCATCGCTCAGCAACGATCCGCTTTGTACCCGTATGACACGCCTGCGCATTGCGGTGCATACGCGTGCGCAGTTCTGACCTATTCGCAGTGCAGCAAAAAATCCTAGTGTGCGATCAGGTCGGAATGACACCCATTGGGTTAGCGCCTTAATCAGCCTGGCCTGTGAGGTTTGGGAGAATTAACTAGAATGGACTGACAACTTTGAAATCCTATTGGCCCATTGCAGGGTCCCCTGTGTGCATTTGAACTTGCACACATACTCCCCTCTCTGTTGATGCCCCCAGGAACTGGAAGTGCGTCTAGGTGCAGAGAGAGGTGGCTAAATATGAGGAGGCACATTGTGCAAAGCCTAAATGTCACATTAGAGTCCTTCTGGCCACTTTAAGACCAGTCCTCTTTCATTAAATAAAACCGTTACAATTTTTTTTATACGTTTTTGAGCCATATCATAATAAATGGATGTCACAAGTGACTTTACTGTATTTCATCTAGTACTTGTGTGCTTGAATCTTTGTTATTTACATTAACAGAAGTGAATATACCGATGCGGTCCTCTGTAGAAAGTACAGGACAAAGGGGCCTGATTCCAATTAGTACACAAAAGCTTGCACAACTGTGATTTTTAAGGCTAGGGACTTGATAAGCATCACAAGTGAAACAACCGGCCAGAAAAGAATAGCGGTGCCCACCGCAGCCATCGCAAAGTCCTCACCAACTGCGTACACATCTGCGCAGCATCATTGCAGAAACGAGTAAACATCAACTCCCCGAGTGTGTCTAAGGTCACGCAGACAGGCCGTGGGAGCAGCGACGCTGGCGCCATCTTTTCTGCGTGCACGATCGCAGCTGTAGGCAGAAACATGCCCCAAACACGCCTGCTTTTTTGTAGCCAAAACAGTCTTTTCCTGTCAATCACTTTGCGATTAAATACTCACTGCGAGCAACATCGCAAAGGTGCGTGCGCAGTGTGATTGTGGTGCTTGGGCAGACGGCAAGTAATGGCTCAATTGCAAAAAGATTGGCATTACTTATAAATCGGAATCAGTCCCAAGATGTGATGTCCAACAGATCTGAGTTCATTGCGAATTCAAGTCCGTTTGTTGAATGGAAATATATAGGGATGTTGCTTTGTGGAAAGAGCACCCACTTCACAAAAATAGATGCACCCCATACTTACCAAGGAACACCCTTTATGCACCCAACTCCTCCCATCAGCCAGTATAAACCGATGCTCCTCCAAAAACCGTGCCCTCTTGCGCAGTGAACCCATGCAGAGTCTATGGGGGTAATTCAGAGTTGATTGCAGCAGCAATTTTGCCAGCAGTTGGGCAAAACCATGTGCACTGCAGGTGGGGCAGATACAATATTTGCAGAGAGAGTTAGATTTGGGTGGGTTATTTTGTTTCTGTGCAGGGTAAATACTGGCTGCTTTATGTTTACACTGCAATTTAGATTTCAGTTTGAACACAGCCCACCCAAATCTAACTCCCCCCCCCCCCCCCCTACACTGCACATGGTTTTGCCCAACTGCTAACAAATTTGCTGCTACGATCAGGTCTGAATCACCTCCTATGTGCATATTACAGTACCATACCAGTTTCTGCATTGCACCTTGGCTGTTTCCTGTGTCGTAAATGTCCTTCACTCTAATCACACAATTTATCCACTGCCTCCAGCAAAATGAGTGCTGTTACTCTCCTATCACCCACTGCTCTGACATGACATAGAAATTATATAGCTGGTGGGTCAGTCTCACTGCTAGAAGACTCGCACTCCCGCCCTTACTCAGCTCCTCTTTCCTGTCTTCGTAGGGTCGTCCATTGAGGGAACAGCAGGACGTGGCTGCGGCCGTCATTCAGCGCTGCTACAGAAAGTACAAACAGGTAATTCACAGCTTACACAGAGACGAAAACAACAAACAGCTGGAAATCCTAATTACATCTTTTTTTGCTCCGTCTAAGAGATGTGTGAGGAAATGTTTCAAAACACCACAGTCGGTAGCAAAACAATTTTATCCAAGAGGCAACATTAGTGTAGCCAAGTAAAATGCTTTTACTAACCAGGGTCGGCTCAAGGGCAGGGCAGCTGAGGCAAATGCAACGGGCTCACAGCTGTTGGAGCCATTAGCATTTTAATTGGTTAAACAGATTTTCGCTGAACTTATTATTTGTGTTATATACAATTTATTTTCCACCCACTCTACTAGCACAACATGGGAACGCATTCTTTGGAAGTTCGTGCACCATAATTTGAAATAAATAATTCAATTGTGTTTTCCTTTATATAATAAAGGATCTTTAATTTGTACAGTCCTTGACTTATCTAGAGTTGCTGTAATTTTCCTTCTCTCATGGACACATATGAATTACTCAGGTTCTGTGGCTGGCTGATTACAAGCCTGCATGTCACCTGGTTTTAATCAGCAACAGAACCTGTGTAATTCATCTGTTTTGCTGATTAAAGAAATATTATAGCCACCCTAGTTTTAACCTTTTCACTAATTTTCACATTATTTTTGCATTTACTAAGAACTAAATAGCAAATATTTTTAGAAGAGACTAAATATTATTTTAGATTGTATTTTTCTTAATAAATATGGCTTTCTTACATTATTGTGGGGTACACACTTCAACGATATTGTGCATACTCACTACTCATTCTTCATCTAATCCTATCCATCTGTTCAGAGGAGCAAGAGCGGGATCCGGTCTCTAGGTCTACAGTAACTAGGTCGACCACTATTGGTCGACAGGGTCTCTAGGTCGACATGAGTTTTCCACAATTTTTTTCTCTCTTTTGAACTTTTTCATTCGTAACGATGCACGTGGACTACGATTGGGAATAGTAACCTGTGCCGAGCGCAGCGGTTGCGGAGCGAGGCACCTTGCCTGAAGCATGGCGAGGGGACACGGTGCACTAATTGGGGTTCCGGTCACTGTACGGAGAAAACGACACCAAAAAAATACACATAAAAAACTCATGTCGACATTTTGACCTGTCGACCTAGACCCTGTAGACCTAGAGACCCTGTCGACCTAGTTACTGTCGACCTTCCATACCACACCCCCAAGAGCTACCAATCGTGTCTCTGTACACACTTTCAGATCATCCGTACACTGCACATTAGTAATGTCATCTCTTTCAGATCCATCGCATCTGCCGTACAGCACTGCCAGTGCAGTGTATCTTTGGTGGATACCTTTAGGTGCATACACACGGTGTAATGTATTCTTGCGATTTTGACTATATAGTTGGTGAACAAGCCCAGCCTTTAGGGTGAAACGTACGTACAGCTAGGATACGTCATTGTGACGTCATTCCGGAATCCCCGTGCTGAGAACACGGCGCCGGACACGGGCATCAGAGAGACACAGGCCACACACACGCCAGCGGCACCAGCGATTACAGCACAGATTCCATCTCCACCGACAGGTGTTCAGGTGCCCCTCTCATTGAGGTGCGGTGAGTCTGATTTCCCTGCAATGACCTAGCGGCTATCAGGGACACTCTGAACTCTCAGCCCTCAACAGTAGTAGACACCGCTCTTCTTTCTTCATATCAGCGCCGTCCGCACTACTCTCTCACCTCCTATTCACTGTGGGATTTTTCCACACATAGGAAGGCAGCAGAAGTGGTCGGGTACCCGGTGCTGGTTCTATTCTAAATACTATAATTCTGCATATTAGAGCATAACATCTAAGACAGATGCTTAGAGTTCAACTTCACAAATCATTGTCTCTCCCCATGTACTGTTTATGCCCGATGTGGTGGGAGAAATTACTCCAACATTGTTTCTATACCACATGTTAAGATTATGTATCACCTATGTTTATTCACCAGGCAGTGATACATTGCTTCCCTATTTTGTTAACTTCTGGCTCTTACATTAATGTCAGTCTAATTGGATGACTTAGGGCGAACATTTACTTGATGATTTATTAGACACAGCAAATTTGCACACACAAAATAGCACAAAGCAGTGTAACGGACACCAGATCATCGCTTTCTTTAAAAAACGCCTGAGCCATGTGAAGAAGATTTGACGACATGCTGATTTGCATCCCAGAGGGTAAGCATATTGATACAACCACGTTTACTAACTAGTAAGGGTATAGTATAAGGTCAGAATATTGTCACATTACCATGATTATTTTTAATGAATTAAATTAAAATTGTTTTTAAACAATAATTTAAAGCAAGGAGTGCCCCCAAAAAGAGGCTATCTTCTCTGTCCCGTTATTCTCCTTTTTCGGGACAAAAAAACCCTTTATGATTATATTTTCATAACCTTAGGGGAGCACCGCCAACACCATTAATTATTTTGTCAATTTCATTTGAAATTTACTAATATATACAGTTGGTAAACATCACTACATATATACTAATTGTCCTCAGCTGTGCAGGAGGGTGTAGTATGGCTGACCGGCGGTCTCCTGACCGCCGGTCAGCTTACCGACGCCGGGATCCCGGCAGCATACCGACGCCGGGATCCCGGCGGGGAGGGGCGAGTGCAGCAAGCCCCTTGCGGGCTCGGTGGCGACGGTCGCCATTCCCACTCTATGGGTGTCGTGGACACCCACGAGTGGAAATAGTCCCTGTTGGTCGGCATGCCGACCATCGGGATACTGAGCCGGCGGGATGGTAGATGAGGTCATGTGACTGTCGGTCAGCAGACCGCCGGTCACATGAATACCACCCGTGCAGGAATACCCCACCCTTTGTTTCCTTCTAGAGACCAATCACATTTCAACACATCTTCTCAGGATTCAGAAGACAAAATATTGACTCCAGTGATTTCCGGAGGACACAGCCACTGGCTCGCTGTGGGATGATGCCTCTGCATACCCCCACACACCTGCATGCATTGTAAACTTGTCAGATGGTGGTTGTGACCCCTCCCATGGTCAGAAGTAGCAGCTCTCCATTACATAAATTCTTCTGAGCATGAACAATGGTGTGGTTTCAGCAGCAATGCTTATGTATTGATGGAGTCAGCGGTCTAATAGGCTCTTCCCACTTTATTGTCATGTTGTCTTATGACAACATAGATCAGCTTAATACTGGAATAAACCCATGTCCGCGACTTTTTGCTATTCAATTACAGATATAAGTTATGGGTAATGGATGTCAATGGGAGTTAATACGGATTTCAGTTTGCATCTCCAGACTTGCTGAAAAGTAGGGAAATCCTTATTTTAAGGCAAACATTTTGCGACTCCGTGCAGAATCCTTGGGACACCCCTCCCCACAATGAATAATGAGGTATTTAGAGTTTTTAAATAAGAAAATATAAACCAATAGGGATATGTTATCTACAAAGCAGGCAAAGGGGCTTCATGATGTGGGACATGTATATTGGGTGTTGTATTACTGCAGAAGTGGGTGTAATGATGTGAGGCATGTATGGTGGGTATTGTATTAATGGGAAGTGGGTTGCATGATGTAGGACATGTATTTGAATGTTGTATAATAGAATATAGATGTAATGATGCGGGACATGTATGTTGGGTGAGGTATTGATCGGAACAAGGTGTAATGATGTGGGACATGTATGTTGGGTGAGGTATTGATGGGAAAGGGGTGTAATGATGTGGAACATGTATGTTGGGTGAGGTATTGATGGGAACAAGGTGTAATGATGTGACACATGTATGTTGGGTGTTGCATTGATGGTGAAGGGGTGTAATTATGTAGAACATGTATATTGGATGATGTATTGATGGGAACAAGGTGTAATGATTTGAGACATGTATGTTGGGTGTTGCATTGATGGGGAAGGGGTGTAATTATGTGGAACATGTATATTGGATGATGTATTGATGGGAACAAGGTGTAATGATGTGACACATGTATGTTGGGTGTTGCATTGATGGTGAAGGGGTGTAATGATGTGGGACATGTATGTTGGGTGAAGTATTGATGTGAACAAGGTGTAATGATTTGAGACATGTATGTTGGGTGTTGCATTGATGGGGAAGGGGTGCAATTATGTGGAACATGTATATTGGATGATGTATTGATGAGAACAAGGTGTAATGATGTGGGACATATATGTTGGATGTTGTATTGATGGAAAAGGGGTGTAATGATGTGGAACATGTATGTTGGGTGAAGTATTGATGGGAACAAGGTGTAATGATGTGGGACATGTATGTTGGGTGAAGTATTGATGGGAACCAGGTGTAATGATGTGGGACATGTATGTTAGGTGTTGCATTGATGGGGAAGGGGTGTATTGATGTGGGACATGGATATTGGGTGAAGTATTGATGGGGAAGGGGTGTAATAATGTGAGACATGTACTGTATGTTTGATGTTGTATTGATGGGAAAGGGGTGTAATGATGTGAGACATGTATGTTGGGTGTTGCATTGATGGGGAAGGGGTGTAATTATGTAGAACATGTATATTGGATGATGTATTGATGGGAACAAGGTGTAATGATGTGGGACATGTATGTTAGGTATTGTATTGATGGGGAAGGGGTGTAATGATGTGGGACATGTATGTTGGGTGAAGTATTGATGGGAACCAGGTGTAATGATGTGGGACATGTATGTTAGGTGTTGCATTGATGGGGAAGGGGTGTAATGATGTGGGACATGGATGTTGGGTGTTATGTTGATGCAAAAGTGGTTACATGATGTGGGGCGTGTGTGTTGGGTGTTGTATTGATGGGAAGTGGTTACATGATCTGGGACATGTATGTTGGATGTTATATTGATGGGAAGTGGTTACATGAGTTGGGACATGCATGTTGGGTGTTGTAATGAAAGATATTTTGTACGCCCATTTGCAGAGTATTTTTTAATTGGTCTGCACAATCTGCAAGTTCCGGAACTGAATATACACAAGTACGGCGGTGCAGAGCCGTACACATGTTGGTCACATCCCCCACTTGAAGCTGACGGGGCGTAGAGCATTCTCATCCAGGCGACGTCCGGTGTCGGCAGAACTGCAGTCCATGCAGACCTTTGTAAAAAGAGTAAATACACCTGTTCCAAGCAGCAAGGGCAGGTGTAAGTGCACGCTGATGATGGTAGCAGGCATCAAACCAAGCGTAGGGATAGGGCAACCCTGAGGTACAACTCCGCTTGTGTATGTATTCTCAGTCCCGTGCACGCTACTTCGGAGCATATAGAGTCGCAAACTGTCTTTTTAAGAAAGATGATGTTGTCCAATAACATTACAATCAGATAACTTATAGATTCACCCCAGTAACAATGATGAAAGGAGGAAGCCAGCTGCATTGTAGTGATGAATGCTCAGCGTCAGGTCTGACCTTAAAGGAGGAAATCTTTGCTGATATATCTCCTGACTCTCTTCCAGGTTTGATAGATTTAGATGCTGCTGCTATTGTTATCCGTGTCTAACAGTGTCACAAGCATGGTTTGATCAGTGTATAATTACACTGCAAATCACACATCCGCTATTATTCACAGCTACACAAATCTTCTGTTTGTCAATTCATTGAATTTTAAAAGAAATGTATATATTTCACGTAGCCCCACGTAGCCCCACTGTCAGCTCTGTGCTGTATCATCAGAAAATGAACTTTACTCTTTGTTTTCCAATCAGGTGATCTAGTTCTTTTGACGCTCTGGTCACACACGCTGCAGCTTGTGCAAACCTGCACTTCCTGGTGTTGCCAGCCCCACCCCCTTTCTGTGATGTCATCATGTGTTCAGGGGCAGCAGCGGCACACAGTGCAAAATTGCCACGTTTTGTTCCACTTTCTGGATGGTTTTTATTTTTTGAGCCATTCTTTGTAAACTCTGAAGACTGTTGTGAGTGAAAATGCCAGGAGATCAGCAGTTTCTGAGATACTCGAACCACCTAGGGGGAAATTTACTAAAGCCCTGTACACACAGGGAGAGATGTGTGCTGAGCAATCTATCAGTGACCGCTCCGCACAAATCTCTCCCCCCGCTCAGCACAGCGCGGTGTGTGCTGGCTGAGCAAGGGGGGTAATGGGGGGGACGCTCATTTCACCCAGCGGTGAAATAAGCGATGTGCTAGATTGAGGCTGCATGCAGGCCAATCTAGCAATAGGGACGTGCGGGGCAACGCATCGCTATCGCTGTGGGGCATACACACGAAGAGATCTGTGCTTAACTTCTAAGCAATCTAGTCAGATTGCTTAGAATTTAAGCACTGATCTCTCCGTGTGTACCCCCCTTAAGGGTTGGTTTGGGTAGATTTGAATCGATTTAAAATCGCTGAAAATATCTCAATTGTTGTTGGGTTTCAGGGGCTGAAACACACATTTGCTAACAGGTGTTTTTTCTATAATAATTTTTAAATATGAATAAATGTGTGTTTTGGCCCTGGAGGTACAACATTGACATTTAGTAAATCCCCCAAAATCCCCCCCCCCCCACCTCGCCCCAAGTCTGGCATAAACAATCAGTCCATGTCCAAAGTCGCTTAAATCACATTTATTCCCCTTTCTATGTAAAGTATGGTCTGATAACAACTAAACCTCTTGGCCATGCCAGCATTCATTTACGCATTGTGTTACTGCCACATGTTTGCTCGACTAAATATCTTGTGACCTGGCAGGTATCCAGTACAAGTGCACCTAATAAAGTGGCCTCCAAGTGTATATAACAGCATGCCTGGTCAGCTGTTTTAGAGCAAGTCTCAGTCAACCTTTGGATTACGTGGGTCACCTGATGCCCTGTTAGTACACATGGCCAATTAGCAATACTCCGCTAGCTAAATTAGCTTCCATTCCTGATAGTGATCAGATGGACTTTGATGAGATCATTCATGGGTGTTGCACTTGTTTTAGGGCCTTGCACGCAGTGAGATCAGTGTGTGAGTTACAAGGATAAGGGAAAGCATTAAGAGTCTGATTCTGAATCGCACCCAAAGCGGACGCAAGTGCATACAACCATGGCAGCCATATATACTACCTTATGCTAATCTGATCATTCATAGGCTTCCGCAGCACTTGCTGCATTTCCTGCGCACTTACGCTAGCTTCTTACTGGACGCAAAGGATCCTTCAGAAACCGGTTTCCATGCATCATACGCATATCACATAATATCACGGAAGTCTGGATACACACTTGCTGCAGTGACACTCCGACAAAGGCCCTCATTCCGCGTTGACCGCTCGCTAGCTACTTTTTGCAGCCATGCAAGCGTATAGTCGCTGCCCACGGGGGAGTGTATTTTCACTTTGCAAGTGTGCGATCGCATGTGCAGCCGAGCGGGATGAAAAAGTTTTTTGCAGTTTCTGAGTAGCTCTGGACTTACTCAGCCCTTGCGATCACTTCAGCCTGTCCGGTCCTGGAATTGACGTCAGACACCCGCCCTGCAAACGCCTGGACACGCCTGCGTTTTTCCAACCACTCCCAGAAAATGGTCAGTTGACACCCATAAATGCGTCCATAAATCAACTCGGAATGAGGGCCTTCGTCGGAGTGTCACTGTAGCAAGTGTGTATCCAGACCTCCGTGATATTATGTGGTGTGCGTATGATGGATGGAAACCGGTTTCTGATGGATCCTTTGCGCCCAGTAAGAAGCTAGCGTAAGTGTGCAGGAAATGCAGTAAGTGCTGCGGAAGCCTATGTCAATCTCTTTGCGATCGGTTGTGCGAATGGATTCGTCGCTAGAAGCATTGCACAGCAACGATGCTGTTTGTACCCGTACGACGTGCGTGCACATTGTGGTGCATACGCATGCGCAGTAGTAACCTGATCGCTGCGCTGCAAAAAACGTAATCGAGCGATCAACTCGGAATGAGGGCCGAAATGCACTTCTTGCTCACTTTTGCAGTGTAGCCACCCAGTTGACACAAATGCGCATTTCATAGACCGTGCAAACCGGCCGTACGTGGAGCCTCTATCAAGGTGCGTAGACGTGATTGCTTTTGGACTTGCGTTCCACTCAGAGTTAAGACCTAAATATGACCTTGTGGCGGACACAGAGTTACATGTAGGGCCTGATTCTGCCTATCTTCTGTTATGGATGCAGATAGTTAGTTTCACCATACAGCGCATAAGCAGAAGTGAGCTTACGCTTTTTTGTGCACCTACAATTTACAGATCTCACTTTGGGTGGGATGTACTAAAAAAACATGAAAATCCTGTTTTGGGGGATTTTACAGCATTTCTATATGTACCAAGTTCCAGTATGCGATGGAGCTGGTGGGCATTACCCAATAGAAGCCTATGTGCTTCTTTTTGCAACTCCCACAGAAAATTATCCAATCGGATCCCTCCCCTCACACCTCGTGGCTGTCGCGTCAGTGAGCATGCGCAGAGCGACTCCTGGGTCCTAAACCTGGAAGTCCACACACTGCATAGGACAGCTCTTATCGGGAGAACTGTCCTTTGCGATACTAATCGCATTTGTAAGTACATATGTGATTAGTATGTACGTGGTAATTGGTGGGATGTGCCACATCACTGAAACGATGCTGAGTAGATCCCCCGTTTGCCTGAAACAGGCTGAAACTTGGTGGCAACTGGGAAACAACTAGCAAGAGATGTGTATTTTCAAGTTCATATAAGTGGAGATGTTTGCCATAGCAACCAATCAGATTCTACTTATCACTTATCTAGCACCTTCTAGAAGATAATAGCTAGAATCGGATTGGTTGCTATGGACAACATCTCCACTTGCATTAGTATTTATGATTGTACTTTGCCTTGTCTACTATAAGACTGAAAACGTCAAATTATAATAAATTGCACTACATTTACCTCCCTCCTACTGAGCCCTAAGTGCATTCTTAGTTTTTAGGACTATTATATACTACACTCTAAACTCACCTTTCCGAAATAGTTTATATCCAGTAATGTGACAAGCCAAAGGTTGTAACGCTCTGTAGGTGTCAGAAATTACAGTCCTTTTATCGTATGAACTGAGTTTACTTCTGATTTTCAAGACTTTTGCCATATAGGCAACTGTTCAGTTTGTTGCAAACCCAAAAAGTTTGTGCTCCCAATGTAATAGCTGCTTTTCAATGGAAAAACATACAAAGGTGCGCAGCTGGGAGGGTTTAATTTACCCCGTGTGTCTAATATATTTATTTATGCTGTGCACCTGAGGTTCCCCAATATTTTCATGCACTGTACATTTGTGGACCGGTTCCAGTTATTTGCTTTGTAACATATTCGGCAACATTCTGGCTGGGAAAGGGCAGTTAGGTTGTTAATGTGGGGTTGCGTGATGTGGTGAAGTGGGGGGCGGTGTGATGGCGTGCTTGCATCATTGAGGCCCCGCCCCCGCTGTATATTGCTGCAGTTACCAGCGTTGTGCACCAGGGAACAGGGTCACAAATGCTATCACAATGAAGTGGAGGGCTGGCGGGGTATCCTCCGGAGACTTGCCCACTCTTCCAGGCATCCGGATATTCTAGGAGAGTAGACAACTATGCTTTGTACCAAAGCCGGCCCTAGGCATAGGCAAACTAGGCAAATGCCTAGGGCATTTGGAATGCCTAGGGGCACAAGCAGCTTCTGCTGACTAAAATTATATGCAGCATGTCTATATTCTGTGTGTGACTGCGGCTCTCTCTGCATATGAAATACATTACTAATGTGTGGCATTATTTGTATAAAGTGTGCTACTTTGTGGCGTAACGTACGTATAGAAAGGGCACTACTGTGTGGTCTAATGTGAATAAAGAGCAATATGGTGTGATGTAATGTGAATAAGGGGCACTACTGCGAGGAGTAACGTGGTACTACTGTGTGATGTAACGTGAATAAGAGACACTATTGGATGATATAATGTGAATAAAGTTGCAGTACTGTGCGGCGTAATTTCAACTGAGAGTATTATTGTGTGGCCATGCCCCTTCCCAGAAAGAACATGCACCGTTTTGGGCTGTGCACACTGTTTTTATTTAAAATATAGGGGGTAGGAGCACCAAAATGAGGACTGCTATGGGTGAGGGGTGATGGAAAAGAGGTACAGGGTCAGAGGCGTAACTAGCGTCTGTGCAAGGGGACACCAGCCAAAATCTTGCCTAGGGCATCATATTGGTTAGGGTTCGGCTCTGCTTTGTACATGCCACATATGTACAAAGGTGGATTCATATATAGTAGCAGAACCAGTGATTATGCTGCAATTTAATGGACATAAAAAGCAACTTTCTGACCTGTATCAGATTCCATTAATGGCACTGTTCTAGAGATAAGGGACTGTCACCTGTCTGTATTAGATAGGACCCCCACACCCCTTAAGGGGGGTACTCACGGAGCGATATTCTAAGCAATCTGACTAGATTGCTTAGAATATCAGCATGATCGCTCCGTGTGTAGCCCCCTCAGCGATAGCGATGCGCGGCCCCTCACATCGCTATCGCTGCTGCTAGATTGGCCTGCATGCAGGCCAATCTAGCGGGTCGCTCACTTCACCCGCTGGGTGAAGTGTGCGGCCCCCCCGTCTCCCCCCGCACGCTCAGCACAGATCGCGCTGTGCTGAGCGGCAGGAGAGATGTGTGCTGAGCGGTTCGCTCAGCACACATCTCTCCTTAATCGGCCCGTGGGTACTGGGCTTTACGAATCCTGAGTATGTCCCCTTTTTGGAAATCACTTTTACAAAGCTGCAAGTGCACTATAAGATTAACACAGTAATTGTGGTTCATTAACATAGAATATACAATTACTGTGTTAATCTTATATTGCACTTCGCCGGTCACATGATTACATCCTGTTTTACCAACTGCTGGTACGGGGTCTATTATCCATCCAGAATGCTTGAGTCATCTGGGATTCGTAACTATGAGGTGCTTCTGTTATTTGCTGCACCATGCCTAAAATCTGCCTAAAAAATACCCTCTGTATTTCCTCCCACTTCCCCAATGCTTGTGGTACAGCTAAGTCGTTTTGAGAGAGGTCATAAAAATAAAGATGGACAAAATCAGACAGAGATGTTCCTATATGTCTACATCTAATTTAAAATAGAAATTGTAAACATTTTATAAATGCCGGATTGAGGTATAGATTATGAATTCAGATTTTGGCACATTTTGAGTCACATAAAGACCCAAAAAGCAACATACAGTATAGGTCACTATTCCAACCTTTAAAAGAAACAACGCGATTTAATTTGTACAGAAATTAAGTTGTTGAGGACGAGGACCGGCTGATAAGTAACGCTCTGCATTGTGCCGAGATTTTGTTCAGGTTTTTTTTTTTTTTTACATTCGACTACTTGATATGAAATTAATTTGGAGGAACACCCGCACACAGTGTGTTGAAACGCCTATTTTACTTTGTTGCAAATTCAATAAAAATTGCTAAATGGGACTGGACATTAAAGTTTTATGGGCGCAATAAACAGCAGCCAAGCAGAAAACGAGGCCGGCTGAAGACTGCTGTTATTACACATCAAAGCCAATGAGCTGCCTCCCCGCTATCAAAGGCCGGAGATCAGTGAGATGATTCTCTCTAATGAGAAGTAACTATCATAGGCCAAGCATATTAAAATACTGTTTTTAATTATGTTCAGATAATTAAAGTATTGTCAGAGTCAGTTGTGTCATGGACAAACGCCATTTACTATCGCACAGTATCACAATCTGTTATTTGTTATTCTCTGCTTATTATGTCCTCAAACACTTAAAGATTAACCTGGTTGTTAAACGTTTTCATTATGCTAATTATTATTATTATTATTATTATTATTATTATTTATGTTTTGTACTCTTTTATTAACCCTCTTACTTCATTCTTCCCAAAGCTTACATGGATAGCCTTGAAGGTAATAAAATCTAATTGCCGTAGCAGTGGTGAAACATTCTTAGACAAGTTATCTACTATAGGAAATACGTGAAGACATTTTGGATGAACATGAACATAGATTATTCTCTTTTTGACCTTCATGATACTAAGTATATGGCAGGAGCAGCTATAGCGTTGTCACCGCTACCCTGTAGGCGCACAGCCCTCATACATAGCATGTTATCACATACTATGGGCCGGATGTGATGAAGTTCGAGTTGACCGGAGGTGCTGGTTCCTGGTCGAACTGCAGAGGCGTAACTAGGGGTTTTGGAGCCCAGGGCAAGATCAAGAGTGGCGCCAATCCCCCCCCCCAAAAAAAAAAAAAAAAAAAAACTAAATCAGCAGTAAAGCATGTGCACGCGCCGAAAAAATGGGCGTGCCCACGCACCAGAAGGAATGTGGTCACATACCAGAAGGGGTGTGACCACTGAAAATGGGGCGTGCCAACATGGCTATCACCTACCCGCTGTGTCGTCTCTCAGCACACTATCACCTACCCCTTGTGTCGTCTCTCAGTACACTATCACCTACCCCTTGTGTCGTCTCTCAGCACACTATCACCTACCCCTTGTGTCGTCTCTCAGCACACTATCACCTACCCCTTGTGTCGTCTCTCAGCATACCTTCATTGCACATTGACGCAGTACATTCCCCTATTTACAGAGTACGCAGGCAGCAGAGTCCCCTTTTTACACAGTACGCAGGCAGAGTCCCCTTTTTACACAGTACGCAGGCAGAGTCCCCTTTTTACACAGTACACACAGTGCCAGATACACATTGCCCCACAGCGTCACTGCCAGATACACAATGCCCCACAGCGTCACTGCCAGATACACAATGCCCCACAGCGCCACTGCCAGATACACAATGCCCCACAGCGCCACTGCCAGATACACAATGCCCCACAGCGCCACTGCCAGATACACAATGCCCCACAGCGCCACTGCCAGATACACAATGCCCCACAGTGCCACTGCCAGATACACAATGCCCCACAGTGCCACTGCCAGATACACAATGCCCCACAGTGCCACTGCCAGATACACAATGCCCCACAGCGCCACTGCCAGATACACATTGCCCCACAGTGCCACTGCCAGATACACATTGCCCCACAGTGCCACTGCCAGATACACATTGTGCACATTGCCTCACAGTGCCACTACTAGATACACATTGCCCCACAGTGCCACTGCCAGATACACATTGTACACATTGCCCCACAGTGCCACTGCCAGATACACAATGCCCCACAGTGCCACCGACAGGGAGAGGGCGTGGCCACCCCTCTCTCGGTACCCTGGCCCCGTGGATGTCTCAACCGTCCTGTTAACATTCTATGCAATTTCTGTGTATTATATGCGCACTATATAGAACTAATTATTAATAAATAAATAAATAGTAAAACATGACGGAAAGAGCACTATTAACTTGTAGCAGCTTTTTAACTACATGTTTAACAGAAAATAATATATATATATATTTGTATGATGTGATGTATATGCATGTAACTTTTGTAAAGTAGTATTACATTCTATTTTACTTAAGCTATTTATATTGTGTATATATATATATATATATATATATATATATATATATATTGCTCACATACATGAGGGATGTGGCAGTAGTTAGACCTGGCCACCACGCTTGAGGCTATGGGACTCAGATTTGCATTGATGTTGGACACAGTGGAGTGATCTTTTGCCACTGTGCATGCTTTATAGCCAAAGTGCTCACGTGCAGTCACAAAACTGAGTGACAAGAAGTCAGCATTTGGGGAGGTAACGGGGGGGGGGGGTGGGTGTTGGGGTGTGACTAGAAAAACGTAGTCGTATCTGGACCATTTTGTGGGCGTGCCAAAGTCAGCCACTGCAAATTCGCTCACAGCTGGAGAGCCCTCAGCACCTTAGGAGAGCCTCTGTGTCTGACACAGCATAGACTTACTCAGAAGTTCGAAGGTTGACTGCTGTGCGTACGATGTTTCTGCTATTGAACGTATGCAGCGGATGTGAGTCGTTAGCATATTTTCACAATTGCGCAGCGAGCAAAATGCATTCACGTATAACCCTGAATCAGGCCCTATGTACTGCGCTTCCCCTTTAAATGACTTAGTCCTATGCAGTATTTCTAGAATAAAGCAGAGTTGTGCTGATGTACATGGTTGCTGAATCTCATCACCTCCTCATTCACAGGCCCAGGTTAATCTAGAGATCTCTGTCCTGCGTGTTTAATGTTATTTTTACATCTGACCTTCTGCACAATTCCGTCTGGGTGGGCGGCTATTTTCCACAGATAAATATTCAGCATTGTTAGGCAACGTGCTGTGTGCAGAGTGACGGACGGGCAGCAACAGTGTCTTGCTGTGCTGCAAAGCTGGAACACTTGTGATGGTCCTGTCACATAGATGTGCTCGGTAATAGGCTATTTATGATTGTGTTCATCACTGGCTGCTAATTGTCCTGATTAAATAAATGAAGGCCTAATTTCACCCGCCAATCTGAACTAGCCAAGCTTGCAGCAGCAAATGAGGTCTATAGTCCATGTCTATTGTTACAGAACATTATGAATTATTATGATTTTATTGTGTCATTTTATCTGATCAACAGCATACAAAGTCTGTCTCAAAGTTTCTAACAAACACTTCCATTAATGTAATATAAATTCTGGATAGTCCGATATTAGGATAATACATACTTACCTATTTTGCGCCACCTTGCAGAACGCTGTCTGATAGAATTGAACTCTGCGAGTTCTCATGCTACTTGGGCTGTCTCCCAGATAGCAGGTGACTGTAGGATAATATTGACATTATCCAGATGATTTTCACTCAGACAGTCTACAGTATACTACTTTTGAAAGACACATGTAGAATTGTTTTTAAATATTTTTCCAACGTAGATTTACACGCTCTGATTGACTCACCATCACTTCAGACCTCTACATTCAGTCCACTTTTCTCCTACGATACTGCTTGTGTCGCTCCATTTATGTTGTAGTAAACCGTGAAAGGTGGGGAACGTTGGAATGTCAATAGACAATGTTGCCAAGGGTTTCTTTTGTACATTTAAATGTTGTTATACCATTTAAATGTATAATCTATGATACATCAACTACTGATCGTGGACTATGAATAAGGGGTTTTATTGAAAAGTAAAAAGAAAACGCTTGCAATCGGATCTGCCAGTGAAGATGACATGTTAGAGATATATTAATGGAGTTATTCCTTTCCCACACAGTATGCACTTTATAAAAAGATGACACAAGCTGCAATTCTCATCCAGAGCAAGTTCAGAAGCTATTATGAACAGAAGAAGTTCCAGCAGAGCCGGCGTGCTGCAGTTCTTATCCAGCAGTACTACAGGAGCTACAAGGAGTGCGGCCGGATGCGGCAGAAGCGTCGGACAACTTCTCTTGTGCAGCAGAAACTGAGGTGTGAAAGAAATGTTAAGATGTGTGTGTGTGTGTGTGTGTGTGTGTGTGTGTGGGAGGGGGGTAATAGGGGGTAATATACTGTATTTACAGAGGTGTGCTCATACCTATCTTTTTTCGCCATATTGCATGAGACGCCTGCCACTATTCCTGTGCTGTGCACTTTTTCCCCAATTTTGCATCTTCCTTCGCATATAAAGGCAGATTCAATTACCTGCAGTATTACCGCGCTGGTAAAGCTCTAGGTTAACGCCCAAAGCTATTCAATTATTAGTAAATTTCCCTGTACAGTAAGCCTGCAGGCAATGCGCATTAACACATAGACTCAGCGTTAAGTGCTAGAATCTATGGGTTTCCCTGCTCTTTAAGCCCCCGAGGGTGAATTTAAATTTGCAGCTCATGTGGCTTTTTTTTACTAGTCTGTGTTAAATGCACCTTCTGGGGCGTAACGTGTAGGGTAGCGAGCCTTCATTTGAATAGGTCAGGGCTCTGCCTGATAGTTTACTAAGTATATAGGACTATTCATTTTGTGGCAAAGGAATCGGTATAAAGTTGCAGATAAAGCATAACGATGCATGGTGCCGGTCACTCGTATTGGACCTGTCTTTTGCCTTTTTTCCCAGACTGCATACTTTGCTCACAGTGTACTAGCTACCTAGGACTAGCATTTTTCTAGCAAAGTAATTGGTATAAAATCACAGATTAAGCCTAAAATGCATGGTGTCAGTCAAACGTATTGGACCTGTATTAACCTAGATTATGTACTTTGGGGGTTATTCATATGCATATGTTACATCTGCCCCACCTGCAGTGCAACATGGTCTTGCCCATTAATGTGTTTGGGTTGCTAACAAACCTTTGGGGGTCATTCAGATCTGATCGCTGCTGTGCATTTTCGCACAGCGGACGATCAGATCCGAACTGCGCATGCACCGCACTGCACCAGTGCATCGCACGGCTGCAACGGGCATTGGCGCCCTGTGATGGGATGGTGCGAAGAATCTATTCGCACGGGCGTTCGCAGGGAGATTGACAGGAAGAGGCCGTTTGTGGGTGTCAACTGACCGTTTTCGCGGAGTGTCCGGAAAAACGCAGACGGGCTCAAGCATTTTCAGGGAGGGTGTCTGACGTCAGCTCCGGCCCCGATCAGCCTGTTCTCATCGCACTGGAAGAGTAAGTCCTGGGCTGCGCAGAGACTACACAAAAACATTTTGTGCAGCTCTGCTACACATGCGATCGCACATCTGCACAGCAAAAAAAACACTCCCCCTGTAGGCGGTGACTATCTGATCGCAGGGCAGCAACAAACGCAGCCCAGCGATCAGATCTGAATGACCCCCTTTGTCCTCAATTTTGCTACTTTTATTTCTCCATTGTACTTCTTTTTCCTTCATTTTGCGTATTAGTTTGCTTAAAGTGTACTAGATACTTAGGATTAGTGTTTTGGCGCAACTTACAAAGTCACACAGTGCGCTAAACTTGGCTATTTGGTGTGCGATTTGAGGATAAGTGTATTATGGACATATCTGTATGCTATATACTGTCTAAGACACACAACTCTCAACAGCCCCAACTTTGGTGGGACAGTAATGATTCACAGAAAGAGGTGGAGCTTGCACAGAAGTGGATGGTGTTTGGCATGAATGTAGCTATTTTCTGGTCAGGTCATGGGTGGGGCTTATAGCCTCCTAATTTCAAGATATTATGCATTGGGAGGT
The DNA here is from genome assembly GCF_028390025.1 of Pseudophryne corroboree. Classification (NCBI taxonomy): domain Eukaryota; kingdom Metazoa; phylum Chordata; class Amphibia; order Anura; family Myobatrachidae; genus Pseudophryne; species Pseudophryne corroboree. The sequence continues at coordinate 292,738,225 of NC_086453.1, read as the reverse complement.
ACAATATGTAAAATGTCCCATTTTGTTCTCCTACAGAAGCAGTCTTCTTACAAAGAAGCAGGATCAAGCTGCTCGGAAAATTATGAGGTTTTTACGTCGCTGCCGTCACAGGTATAAAATCTACACTCTAAAAACTAAACATGCCATAACATATACATGCTCCATTACAAGCCATCACTTAATAAAGTGTACCTGCACACATTGCGGGCAGACATTTGTGGGGTGACCTTTGGACCATGAGAATGTAGTCCATCAATTAATCAGAATCTAGAATCCAGCAATTTTAAAGTATCCAAGGCACGAGGTACTTTAAAACTGCTGCCTCTAACGTGTGCGGCAACAAACACACATTAAGGGGCTGGGAGATTGAGCGTTATCTAACCCTAATGCTGAAGGAGTATAACTCCGTTCAGCTGCGTTTCTAGAGAGGAGGGGACCCGTGTACAGACTCAGTGTGTGGGCCCCCACCTCTCCTGTAGCCGCCACCACCACTGCTAGCACTCTCAATGCTGAGACTCTGGCACAGTGCCAGAGTCTACAGCGCATGCGCAGGACTCCGAAAAATGGCTGCCGCAGCATTTTTTCGGAGTCCTGCGCATGCGCTGTAGACTCTGACACTTTGCCAGAGTCTCTAGCGCTCGTTGCGCTAGCAGCGGCGGTGCCAGCTACAGGAGCAGAGGGGGCCCACACACAGTCAGCGATGGACGCCGGAAAGGTAAGTATAGGAGAAATGGGTGCAGTGCGTGCGGTGTGGGCCCTCTCTGGACCCAGGGCCCCGTGTGCACCGCACACACTGCACCATTACAGATACGCCAGCGACTCCGTTATAGGAATTTCCTGGTGAGCAGAGCAAATATGCTGTGTTATCAGATGGATCTCTTACACCAAGGATGGAATGGAGCCAAGTGCACATGATAATGAAGGCTGTGAAATCAAGTGTACGGGTAGTTTCGGTCTAGCTGCAGAGATGTGCACAACTGTGATTACAGGCTAAAATATCCGCATTTACTTACGGCAGCGCAGTGCGGGTGTAACAACAGGTTACCGGCGTTCAATTCTGCAAGTATTGTCAAGCTATTATGACATTAAAGTATATTATGGTAACAATCTGCTTATATCACTGACTTTTGTGCAACAATTATCTTTATATTAAAAAAATAGATTTTGAGAGGCACGAGGTAATTTAAAACTGCTGCCTCTAACATGTGCGGCAACGAACACACATTAAAGGGCTGGGGCTCTAATAGTGATGGATCTATTAGAGCCAGATCCTTTTGGGACCCCTGATAATTAAGAACCCATCTCCCTGCGAGTTGCGGTGGAGGATACTTATTTACCGGAGCAATTTAGCATTGAAGCGGTAAACCCCGCGATCCCCTAACACAGTTATAGAAGTAGCAGTTATACTTACCGGGGATGATCCGGCTGATTGCAAATGCGTGACCTGAGATCACGAATGTGCACAGCCAAAGGTCGCGCAGTGCGGAAGCGGCAGAGGGATCCCCTCTGATCCCTCTCTGCAACCCGGACCTCCTTCCCGTAGGAAGTAGCGGGGCTCTGCGAACTAGCGTCATCTGAAGTTACCGTTGCTTCTCACAAGCAAACTCTATATGAATACTAGACCCCAATAATGAATGGCCGTTATATAAAACATGATGATGATGAATAGGCTCCATAGTATGCTGACAGACAGTTGAGATAGTAGGCATCGTAGTAAAATACCCTCCCCCAAAATTTGAGGGATCACCCCCCCCCCCTCCCGCTTCCAAATGATGATACGTATACATTAGAGCACCATACAGTGAATGCAGCTAGTATTCCTACCATTATAAAGGGATCACTATTGTAGATGTGGCTTGTGAACTTGCTAGGATCCGGATATACCTGAAATGATGCAGCATGTTCCATTTTGGGCAACTCACGGAGTACTGAGATCTATTGAACATAGGGATCAGTGAGCTATATAATAATAGCCTGTGATGCGTAGTGGACACAGCTAATGGCACTACAGGTAAAACATGATTGCTTTAACCAGTGAGTATGAGGCCTTAGAGAGGAGATTGATTGAAACAGAAGCTCATTAAAGAACATTGTGCTGACTTGGAGAACAATGTACATACATAATCTGCAGAATTTGTTAACAAACTTTTAACAAGTTGAGAAGCCAGCTGACCCACTTAGTATATCATTTCCCGAGATGAAATCCCCAATGCAGAGCAATCATCTGTCCAAAGACACTAGCTGTAGATTATAGCAACTGTTCATAAAGACAAGTTAACTCTGGTTATTTCTCATGCGGCTGGCTGCAGAACAGATAGGGAAAGGATGGAAGATGAATAGATGATGTGGAACAGAAGAATGATAGTGTGAAGCGCTCTGAGGCGGGAGGTGCGTGGCAAACTGCATTGCAAGTAATTTAAATGATAGGTGGATTTTCAGTTAAGTGCCCGGAGGATGGAGGGACTGTCATAATTCTAATGACCAACTCGGAAAAGCAATAGACAAAACACAAAACAGATTTATTGCTACACAATCCAGCGGTACTTCTTGAATATAAAAGGGGCGAGCACTTTTTTTTCTTTTTTTGGGCGCAATTGACTTTGCAGCAATGAGAACTATACACAACAAGATACTCAATATACAGCTTTAGTGCTATTTAAAGAGATAGTACTGTATATGCAAGACATGAATCCAATGAGTAAAGGCATCTTCAGTCATTCATACAGATAAATAGTCTTACAGATGAAGCTGTCGATACTGCAACACTTTAGCTTCCATACAGGTACATGGATTGTTAACACGCAAAATGAAATTGATGTGAATGGGGATTACCCATGAGATGCCGCACAAAGTGTCTGATTCTGATCAGATGGTGCAGCGCCCAAGTGTGCGTCTTTTGCTGGTATTGCTTCACAACTGTATGCAGATACCACTACAAGCTCTTGCCCGCTGTACAGACGTGCATCTGCATGTGCAAGTACTAACACGCCCACTTTATGCAGATACCGCTACAAGCCCTGAGACGCCCACTTTATGCAGATACCGATACAAGCCCTGAGACGTCCACTTTATGCAGATACCGATACAAGCCCTGAGACGCCCACTTTATGCAGATACCGCTACAAGCCCTGAGACGCCCACTTTATGCAGATACCGATACAAGCCCTGAGGCACCCACTTTATGCAGATACCGATACAAGCCCTGAGACTCCCACTTTATGCAGATACCGATACAAGCCCTGAGACGTCCACTTTATGCAGATTCCGCTACAAGCCCTGAGACGTCCACTTTATGCAGATACCGCTACAAGCCCTGAGACGCCCACTTTATGCAGATATCGATACAAGCCCTGAGACGTCCACTTTATGCAGATACCGCTACAAGCCCTGAGACGTCCACTTTATGCAGATACCGATACAAGCCCTGAGATGTCCACTTTATGCAGATACCGCTACAAGCCCTGAGACGCCCACTTTATGCAGATACCGCTACAAGCCCTGAGACGTCCACTTTATGCAGATTCCGCTACAAGCCCTGAGACGTCCACTTTATGCAGATACCGATACAAGCCCTGAGACGTCCACTTTATGCAGATACCGATACAAGCCCTGAGACGCCCACTTTATGCAGATACCGCTACAAGCCCTGAGACGCCCACTTTATGCAGATACCGCTACAAGCCCTGAGACGTCCACTTTATGCAGATACCGATACAAGCCCTGAGACGTCCACTTTATGCAGATACCGATACAAACCCTAAGACGTCCACTTTATACAGATACCGATACAAGCCCAGAGACGTCCACTTTATGCAGATACCGATACAAACCCTGAGACGTCCACTTTATGCAGATACCGATACAAACCCTGAGACGTCCACTTTATGCAGATACCGCTACAAACCCTAAGACGTCCACTTTATACAGATACCGCTACAAACCCTGAGACGCCCACTTTATGCAGATACCGCTACAAGCCCTGAGACGTCCACTTTATGCAGATTCCGCTACAAGCCCTGAGACGTCCACTTTATGCAGATACCGATACAAGCCCTGAGACGCCCACTTTATGCAGATACCGCTACAAGCCCTGAGACGTCCACTTTATGCAGATACCGCTACAAGCCCTGAGACGCCCACTTTATGCAGATACCGCTACAAGCCCTGAGACGTCCACTTTATGCAGATTCCGCTACAAGCCCTGAGACGTCCACTTTATGCAGATACCGATACAAGCCCTGAGACGTCCACTTTATGCAGATACCGCTACAAGCCCTGAGACGCCCACTTTATGCAGATACCGCTACAAGCCCTGAGACGTCCACTTTATGCAGATACCGCTACAAGCCCTGAGACGCCCACTTTATGCAGATACCGCTACAAGCCCTGAGACGTCCACTTTATGCAGATACCGCTACAAGCCCTGAGAGGTCCACTTTATGCAGATACCGCTACAAGCCCTGAGACGCCCACTTTATGCAGATACCGCTACAAGCCCTGAGACGCCCACTTTATGCAGATACCGCTACAAGCCCTGAGACGCCCACTTTATGCAGATACCGCTACAAGCCCTGAGACGTCCACTTTATGCAGATACCGCTACAAGCCCTGAGACGTCCACTTTATGCAGATACCGCTACAAGCCCTAAGATGCACACTTTATGCAGATACCGCTACAAGCCCTGAGACGCCCACTTTATGCAGATACCGCTACAAGCCCTGAGACGTCCACTTTATGCAGATATCGATACAAGCCCTGAGACGTCCACTTTATGCAGATACCGCTACAAGCCCTGAGACGTCCACTTTATGCAGATATCGATACAAGCCCTGAGACGTCCACTTTATGCAGATACCGCTACAAGCCCTGAGACGCCCACTTTATGCAGATACCGCTACAAGCCCTGAGACGCCCACTTTATGCAGATCCCGCTACAAGCCCTGAGACGCCCACTTTATACAGATACCACTACAAGCCCTGAGACGCCCACTTTATGCAGACACCGCTACAAGCCCTGAGACGTCCACTTTATGCAGATACCGCTACAAGCCCTGAGACGCCCACTTTATACAGATACCGCTACAAGCCCTGAGACGCCCACTTTATACAGATACTGCTACAAGCCCTGAGACGCCCACTTTATGCAGATACCGATACAAGCCCTGAGACATCCACTTTATGCAGATACCGCTACAAGCCCTGAGACGCCCACTTTATGCAGATCCCGCTACAAGCCCTGAGACGCCCACTTTATACAGATACCACTACAAGCCCTGAGACGCCCACTTTATGCAGACACCGCTACAAGCCCTGAGACGCCCACTTTATGCAGATACTGCTACAAGCCCTAAGACGTCCACTTATGCAGATTCCGCTACAAGCCCTGAGACGTCCACTTTATGCAGATATCGATACAAGCCCTGAGACGTCCACTTTATGCAGATACCGCTACAAGCCCTGAGACGTCCACTTTATGCAGATATCGATACAAGCCCTGAGACGTCCACTTTATGCAGATACCGCTACAAGCCCTGAGACGCCCACTTTATGCAGATACCGCTACAAGCCCTGAGACGCCCACTTTATGCAGATCCCGCTACAAGCCCTGAGACGCCCACTTTATACAGATACCACTACAAGCCCTGAGACGCCCACTTTATGCAGACACCGCTACAAGCCCTGAGACGTCCACTTTATGCAGATACCGCTACAAGCCCTGAGACGCCCACTTTATACAGATACTGCTACAAGCCCTGAGACGCCCACTTTATGCAGATACCGATGCAAGCCCTGAGACGTCCACTTTATGCAGATACCGCTACAAGCCCTGAGACGCCCACTTTATGCAGATACCGATACAAGCCCTGAGACGCCCACTTTATGCAGATACCGATACAAGCCCTGAGACGTCCACTTTATGCAGATACCGCTACAAGCCCTGAGACGCCCACTTTATGCAGATACCGCTACAAGCCCTGAGACGCCCACTTTATACAGATACCGCTACAAGCCCTGAGACGCCCACTTTATGCAGATACCGATACAAGCCCTGAGACGTCCACTTTATGCAGATACCGCTACAAGCCCTGAGACGCCCACTTTATACAGATACCGCTACAAGCCCTGAGACGTCCACTTTATGCAGATACCGCTACAAGCCCTGAGACGCCCACTTTATACAGATACCGCTACAAGCCCTGAGACGTCCACTTTATACAGATACCGCTACAAGCCCTGAGACGTCCACTTTATGCAGATACCGCTACAAGCCCTGAGACGCCCACTTTATGCAGATACCGCTACAAGCCCTGAGACGTCCACTTTATGCAGATACCGCTACAAGCCCTGAGACGTCCACTTTATGCAGATACCGCTACAAGCCATGAGACGCCCACTTTATGCAGATCCCGCTACAAGCCCTGAGACGCCCACTTTATACAGATACCGCTACAAGCCCTGAGACGTCCACTTTATGCAGATACCGCTACAAGCCCTGAGACGCCATCTTTATGCAGATACCGCTACAAGCCCTGAGACGCCCACTTTATGCAGATCCCGCTACAAGCCCTGAGAGGCCCACTTTATGCAGATACCGATACAAGCCCTGAGACGCCCACTTTATGCAGATACTGCTACAAGCCCTAAGACGTCCACTTATGCAGATTCCGCTACAAGCCCTGAGACGCCCACTTTATGCAGATATCGATACAAGCCCTGAGACGCCCACTTTATGCAGATACCGATACAAGCCTTGAGACGCCCACTTTATGCATATACCGATATAAGCCCTGAGACGCCCACTTTATGCAGATGCTGCTACAAGCCCTGAGGCGCCCACTTTATGCAGATACCGATACAAGCCCTGAGACGCCCACTTTATGCAGATACCGCTACAAGCCCTAAGACGTCCACTTATGCAAATTCCGCTACAAGCCCTGAGACGCCCACTTTATGCAGATATCGATACAAGCCCTGAGACGCCCACTTTATGCAGATACCGATACAAGCCTTGAGACGCCCACTTTATGCATATACCGATATAAGCCCTGAGACGCCCACTTTATGCAGATACCGCTACAAGCCCTGAGACGTCCACTTTATGCAGATACCGCTACAAGCCCTGAGACGCCCACTTTATGCAGATACCGCTACAAGCCCTGAGACGCCCACTTTATGCAGATACCGCTACAAGCCCTGAGACGTCCACTTTATGCGGATACCGATACAAGCCCTGAGACGCCCACTTTATGCATATACCGATATAAGCCCTGAGACGCCCACTTTATGCAGATACCGCTACAAGCCCTGAGACGCCCACTTTATGCAGATACTGCTACAAGCCCTGAGACGCCCACTTTATGCAGATACCGCTACAAGCCCTGAGACGCCCACTTTATGCAGATACCGCTACAAGCCCTGAGACGTCCACTTTATGCAGTTACCGATACAAGCCCTGAGACGCCCACTTTATGCAGATACTGCTACAAGCCCTAAGACGTCCACTTATGCAGATTCCGCTACAAGCCCTGAGACGCCCACTTTATGCAGATATCGATACAAGCCCTGAGACGCCCACTTTATGCAGATACCGATACAAGCCCTGAGACGCCCACTTTATGCAAATACTGCTACAAGCCCTGAGATGCCCACTTTATGCAAATACTGCTACAAGCCCTGAGATGCCCACTTTATGCAAATACTGCTACAAGCCCTGAGACGCCCACTTTACGCAGATACTGCTACAAGCCCTGAGATGCCCACTTTATGCAAATACTGCTACAAGCCCTTAGACGCCCACTTTATGCAGATACCGCTACAAGCCCTGAGATGCCCACTTTATGCAGATACCGCTACAAACCCTGAGACGCCCACTTTATGCAGATACCGCTACAAGCCCTGAGACGTCCACTTTATGCAGATACCGCTACAAGCCCTGAGACGCCCACTTTATGCAGATACCGCTACAAACTCTGAGACGCCCCCTTTTTTATGCAGATACCGCTACAAGCCCTGAGACGCTCACTTTATGCAGATACCGCTACAAGCCCTGAGACGCCCACTTTATGCAGATACCGCTACAAGCCCTGAGACGTCCACTTTATGCGGATACCGATACAAGCCCTGAGACGCCCACTTTATGCAGATACCGCTACAAGCCCTGAGACGCCCACTTTATGCAGATACCGCTACAAGCCCTGAGACGTCCACTTTATGCAGTTACCGATACAAGCCCTGAGACGCCCACTTTATGCAGATACTGCTACAAGCCCTAAGACGTCCACTTATGCAGATTCCGCTACAAGCCCTGAGACGCCCACTTTATGCAGATATCGATACAAGCCCTGAGACGCCCACTTTATGCAGATACCGATACAAGCCTTGAGATGCCCACTTTATGCATATACCGATATAAGCCCTGAGACGCCCACTTTATGCAGATACTGCTACGAGCCCTGAGACGCCCACTTTATGCAAATACTGCTACAAGCCCTGAGACGCCCACTTTACGCAGATACCGCTACAAGCCCTGAGATGCCCACTTTATGCAAATACTGCTACAAGCCCTGAGACGCCCACTTTATGCAGATACCGCTACAAGCCCTGAGACGCCCACTTTATGCAAATACCGCTACAAGCCCTGAGACGCCCACTTTATGCAGATACCGCTACAAGCCCTGAGACGTCCACTTTATGCAGATACCACTACAAGCCCTGAGACGCCCACTTTATGCAGATACCGCTACAAACCCTGAGACGCCCACTTTATGCAGATACCGCTACAAGCCCTGAGACGCCCACTTTATGCAGATACCACTACAAGCCCTGAGACGCCCACTTTATGCAGATACCGCTACAAGCCCTGAGACGCCCACTTTATGCAGATACCGCTACAAGCCCTGAGCCGCCCACTTTATGCAGATACTGCTACAAGCCCTGAGCTGCCCACTTTATGCAGATACCGATACAAGCCCTCAGACGCCCGCTTTATGCAGATACCACTACTATCCCTGAGACGCCCACTTTATGCAGATACCGATACAAGCCCTGAGATGCCCACTTTATGCAGATACCGATACAAGCCCTGAGACGCCCACTTTATGCAGATACCGTTTCAAGCCGTCCCCGGTGTACAGTTGAGCTTCTGCATGTGCAAGTACTGACACGCCCACTTTATGCAGATACTAATATACAAGCCGTTCCCCGATGTACAGCCGTATGTCCACATGTGCAAGGACTGACAAGCCCCCCACTTTATGCAGATACTACTACTACAAGCCGTTCCCTGGTGTACAGCTGCGCTTCTGCATGTGCAAGTACTGACACTCCCACTTTATGCAGATACTGCTACAAGCCGTCCCCGGTGTACAGCTGCGCTTCTGCATGTGCAAGTACTGACACTCCCACTTTATGCAGATACTGCTACAAGCCGTCCCCGGTGTACAGCTGCGCTTCTGCATGTGCAAGGACTGACACACCAACTTTATGCATCTTTATATGCTTAAATACCACTTGGTGCATCTTCAGACTAAACATTGGTCGCACCATCTCTGTGGTAAGTGCATAGGCTCCATCAGAGTATGGCATCCAATGTGAGCAATTATGTGTTTGACTTTGCAGTCTCTACAGACAGCTACAGCCCCATAACACGCCCATAAGATGGACCATCTCCATGTGTCCACATAGCCACCTCACAGTCATTAACATTGCATCTGATTCAAAATCAGGTCCAAAGTGTACAATAAAGTCTTCCCCAAATGTATTGTAAAAGTGCCATATCCTGACAGAAGTCAAAATTGTAAAATCGTTAGTAGGCGGTGTGTAATACTGTGTAGATGGCAGCAGCCGAAACACTTCTCCATTCACCAAGGATTATTGAAAATCGGCCTTGGCGAACCGGAGATATCCAAAGTTCAAAACAGCCATCTGAGCCTGCTAATTTCTCTTCCCAGCCAGATATCTCAGGGTCTGTCTGACTTAGTTTTTCTGAGAGTATATTCCAAAAGCTGGAACTCTCCTCTTGCGGTGGACACTGGCTGCTTGTCTCTACTATGCCCAGAACCAGAGATATCAGCCTTCCAGCAGCTGGTCCCTGCTCAAGCTCCACACATCTGGTATGCAGTTTTATATATTCATCAGTGGATTGCTCTGGCTCCTGAACTTTGATCCCCAAGTCCCCAGTACCTCCTGAAAGGTGGGACTATCTAGTTATTTATCCCATTGAAAGCGAAGAAATCTATTTCCAGGAACGTGAGATATCTGCAGTCAAGCAAGCTGCCCTTCCACCGGAAAATCTCCTATATAATAGCCCTATTCTGTGACCTTGTGATTCATTTGCTAACGCTGGGCGGAGTCACAACAGTGGGCGGAGTTATTCAAATGAGTCACAGAGATCTGGCCAAATCTACAGGAGACTAGGAGCAGAAGCAGATAGCATGGGCATTGGGCATGTCACAGGCAGGGGTGCAAACCTCCCAGCTTTCTGCAGGAGCTTTCTTCAGGCAGAAGGAGGGACACACACTCGGCGAAAAGGGGGCGAGGCTTCACGGGAGGGTCCCCGTTTTCGTCAGTGAGGGAGCATGCCCAGTGCTCTGTGAGCTGCTGGCATGCTCCCAGGGGCTGATTATGAGTCCAGGGGGCCCAGGGCACTTGATACAGGGGAGCCCTATCTCATTGCTGTGCCTGCTGGGGGTTGGGGGCGTGGCCTAATCGCGGCCCGCGCGGCCACGCCCCCTTATGCAAATTCCGATTTTTATTTTTATTTTTTAAATGGGATTTTGGCCCCTCAGCTAGGGCTAAATCCAGAGGACGTGGTCGCTCCCCCCTACACACCCGCACAGGGAGAAGAAAGCAGGGAGACTGCTGCCTCCCTGCAACACCACAGACCTGCCTATATGCAGCAGCGTGTGCTGACTGTAGCACAATGCTGCCGCTGTTGCTGGCAGGACGGGGGGGGGGGAGCTTCTGAGCTGGGACAGAGCTACTCCAGCCGGGGGGCCCCCTAAAACTGTGGGGCCAACGGTACGTATACCCTGCCCCCCCCACCTTAATCCGGCTCTGCTGCTGGAACCCCCCCATTAATCCGTACCCCCTGATGCCCCCTCTCCCTCTGTCTCCACTATTCACCGCTGCTCTGCTAAGCAGAACAGCGAGTACAGGAGCTTTCCAACTGCCCCCCCACCGCCGGACACTGCGACCCGCGGGTGGGACAGCGGGACAGACCCCAAAAAATGGGACTGTCCCGCGAAAATCGGGACATTTGGGAGGTATGGGGGTGTGTGAGGGGTATGTCATACAGACAGACGGGCACCGGCTCACTGTGTGCTTGACCCCCTACATCGGCATACTCAGCAGGGTCTCTCTGGTGCGGAGGAGCGTCACTTTCTGGCACACTCCACGCTTCTTAGCTGCAGTTTAGTGGGGCACCTGCCGCTGTGCAGGTTCCATACTGCCTCTGTTATCTCCAGCCCCGGCAACCCCACCGCTAGCTGCAGCGCTGCCACCTGCAGTGGAGTGCGCCCAGCTCATTCACACACTTTAGCTGGCGGGTAGCGCTGCAGAAATCCGAGCTGCTTGCAGGCTCTGACCCACTCCTCCCTCCAGCCGCAGCGTCTCCTGGGAGCTAACCAGTCACTCCCAGCCTCCCCTTACCACAGTGCCCGGAAGCCGTGAGGTCCGCGCCACGTGCATGCTATGACCCCCTCCTCCCTCCAGCCGCAGCATCTCCTGGGGGCTAACCAGTCATTTCCAGTCTCACCTTACCACAGTGCCCGGCAGCTGCGCGAGGTCTGCGGTGTGTGACTGAGGAGGGGGGGAGGGATGCGGATGGGCAGAGGAAGCAGGACTCCAGCCTGAGAGAGTCAGCCATGCCAAGTCTCCAGCAGCAGCAGATCCCAACAGGTTGGAGTGGAACAGCAGCAGCCAGCAGCCGTGACTCCGGTAAGACACATCTGTCTGTCACCACTGTTTTGTCCCTAATACCAATCTCTCCCGTGCCCTGTGTTCTGTCATGTCCCTGTCACCCCTGGCCTTGCCCTGCCACCCTTATCCTGGCCCTTTCACCTTTATCCTGGCCCTGTCACCCTTATGCTGGCCCTGTTACCCCTATCCTGGCCCTGTCACCCCTGTGCTTGCCCTGTGAACCCTATACTGGCCCCGTCACCCCTGTCCTGGTCCTGCCGCCCCTACCCTGGCCCTGTCACCCCTATCCTGTCCCTATCATTTCTGTCCTGGCCCTGTCACCCCTGTCCTGGCCCCGTCACCCCTGTCCTGGCCCCGTCACCCCTGTCCTGGCCCCGTCACCCCTGTCCTGGCCCCGTCACCCCTGTCCTGGCACCGTCACCCCTGTTCTGACCCTGTCACCCCTGTCCTGGCCCCGTCAACCCTGTACTGACCCTGTCACCCCTGTCCTGGCCCTGTTACTGCATACCCTCCAACTACCTTTTATGGCATGTACAGTACCCGCAGCGCCTCCAGACCTCTCCCCAATGCACCACACCTCCGCACCTTCCCCTCCACCACATGCGGCACTCCACCCCTCCCCCACATGCTGTGCCTCCAGACCCCCTACACCACCCGTGGCTCCCACTCCTCCACCCCTTCACCACCCACAGCACCTCCAGGCCCCTTCCACCATTCACCCCCCTTATATGTCTCCCCCCACACCTGCCCCCCTCCACCCGCAGCATCTGCAGACACCCTCCTCCATCAGCGGTCCCCCCCTCACCCACCCCTCCCCCACCAATGGCACCCCCGCACCTGCCCCTCCACCACCTGCAGCACCTCCGGACCTCCTTTCCCATCCGCCGCAACACCCGTACCTGCCCCTACCCTACCCATGGTGCCTGCGGTCCCCTACCCCACCCCCGGCACTCCCGTCCCTTCCCATCCCACAGCACCTCCGGAACCCTTCACCCATCCACAACATCCCCACACCTGCCCCTCTCCCACCCGTGGCACCCCTGCCCCTCCCCCACCTGCAGTGCCGCCAGACCCCTCCCCCATCTGCATCCCCCATTCCTCTGCCCCTCCCCCACGCGCAGCACCTCCCGAACCTTCCCCATCCGGGCCCCACCCCCACTTCTGCCTCCCCTCCACCCGCAGCATCTACAGACACCATCCGCAGTCCCCCCCGCACCCGCTACATTCTGTACATCGTGCCCTGCAGGTGCTGTTCACGCCGTCGCAAGGGGCTGCGCCTCCTTCACCATCGCACGCCCTTTCATTGTGCAATATTTAACCACTAACAAAGGAATGCAGGTAATACTCTATATAATACAAATATTAAACCCCAGAAAGGCATGCAAGGGTTAAGGGGGCGTAGCCCCTTGCGACGGTGTGAAGAGCACCCGTAGGGCGCGATGAAGCACCTAGTTATAAATATTAAGCCCACTCCACTATCCACCCCTCCCCTGTGTATTAAACACCCCCTACCTCCCTGGAAGTCATGTACTGGGGCCCCTTCATTCAGCCCAATGCTCCCTTCTATAGTTTAGTGTTCTCCCTCCCTCCTACCCCATCTTCCACCATCTGTGCAGTAAAGGAGTAGTTAGCAGAAATTACTGCTCCAGGTCCTATATGCTGAGCGGAAAATAGAACACCTCCTACCACCCGCTGGACATCAAAGCTGCTGCTGATAGCACCCCCCACCCCTACCACTGGAGGATGGGTAGGGGGCCCAGTGCATTGCTGTGCCCAGGGGCCTACACTGCTGTTAAGACCGCCCTGGCCCATGGCAACAAAAACAGCTTTGAAGTAACATTTATCAAGTGCTTTCTATAAAATTATATGTAGCAGCTGATTGGTTGCCGTGGGCAGCCTCTGAAATGGCTCACTACTCCACTCTTTTCACTGCTCCATGAATAGACCACATTTTCAGTTTATCCATCGTTACTTATACATACCTCCCAATATCTGAAGCTGGCAATTTGGGACTCCCTTGCTCGATAAAGCTGCGTGCGATTGAAAGGAGGTGTGGCCTATGGTAAAGGGGACATAAGTTTGCGGGAGTGCCGTGGTTGCGAGCCACGCCTTTGTTTTCGTCACTGAGGGGGCATGCCCAGCACTCTGTGAGCAGAGCACCGAATGACATGAGCCTCCCAACTGCCATCCCCACCGCGGGACACTGTGGGTGGGTGGGACAGTCCCAAAAACTGGACTGTCCTGCGAAAATCGAGACAGTTGGGAGGTATGCTTATATCGACAAGGGAGAAACAGTCATTTGAACCTGCAGCAGGAAAAGCCTTAAGCATTTTTCTAATTATTTATATTTTTCTGCTCGAGACATCCAACATTATAATCTGCCTCATTACAGGCAAATCCCAAGCAGGTGGAATTTTGGTCCCAGAAACAAATAACTACTACTCTCTTGTACTATAGTAAGATTTGCCGTACGATAATTTGTTGAAATCAAGAACTCTTTGTATTGGTCAAGCACCAGAACTGAAGGAGCGAAAGCTACAGACTCTGGAGGGTGATTTGCTTTAATACCAGAGAAGAATTAGTTATCAGATTATTCTTTGTCCCAAATGATTTCTGTATTATGGTTCAGTCCTATCAGGGAATGAGCTGTAGTAGTGGACTATCTTAGAGCTGTTTACTCATTGAGTTGTACACTGACCGCTTCCATGTTTCTACAAAAATCCACCTCATACTTTCTGATTTATAGACGTAAAATAAGCTGTTTTGTGCTACAATGGACTTTTTTTCCCTGTTACATGTATTCACATTTCACATTCTGAAAAATAACTGATTATCAGATCAAAGTATTATGTTGTCCAGCATTGCATCATTGTGGTAAATAAATACAGTCAGTGGATGCTAATAATGTAGAATTGGGGAAACACAATATGTAATTACGTGTATGCCACTGCTGCACATATCATACATGTCTCTTGCATTGTTTAATAAGTATTTTAATTGTTTGTGTTTCATTCCACCTTAAAATGGAACCACATATGTACTAAAACAATAACACCTCGGGGCATGCAGTATGTAATAGGGTCCGAGTTTGCCACTTTAAAAAAAGCATCTCCGGCAAACCCGTCCCCTATTACATACAAGACCCTATTGCATATGCATACCTCCCAACTGTCCCGATTACAGCGGGACAGTCCCGCTAATTGCACCAGTAGCGGATCTTGCCACGGGCAAGCAGGACTTTTGCCCGGGGTGCCGCCTTCCGGAGGGCGCCGCACCATGGCAAGATCCGCTACTGCTGTGCCCCCCACTGCCCGCTGTGTCCCCCGCTGGTTCCCCGCTGTGAAGGGAACTAGACGCTACGCGTCTAGTTTCCCTTCGTGGAGAGGACCTTTGCTGTGCGGTGCGCGATGACGTCATCGCTCACCGCACAGCATTGTTGGACTGACACAGACGCTAGGGGTCATAATTGACCTCTAGTGTCTGTCTATGCCCCCTGTATGAAGCCACGCCCCTATTTCCCGCCCGGGGCGCCAAAAGGGCAAGAACCGGCCCTGAATTGCACACTGTACCGCTGTACCTCCCGTGGGTCGCAGTTAATATACCAACAGCGGCATCCCAATCGTCAGTGTGCCGGCAGCGGGGGGCAAGCTCAAAGAGTCCACATGCAGGCTCACTGCGCTCGCCACAGGTTCTATTCCCACTCTATGGGTGTCGTGGACATCCACGAGTGGTAATAGTCCTGTTGTGCCAGGATTCCGGCTGCCGGCATTGCCAGCTGTCGGGATTCCTGCATCGGTATCCTGAACGCGGGGATCCCGACAGTTGACAAATTAAACCTATACCATATTTACAATATACAAATGGCACCTAATAACCATATTCGCTGTTTTTAAAATAGTTCTTTGTGACATCTTCATTTATAGTGCATTGTTTGTTCTTTGTTCAGATGTAACCATCTTGTCTGTTTTTTCCACACTATGAACACTGTACAATTTCTGTTTGGTTAACATGTATTGTTCCAGCCTTTGAATCCAGCGTCACAGATCAGTAAAATAATGCACTCAATGTCTGTCGAAGAAATATTTCTATATGAGCTTTCTTTCAGTTATTTGCCTTTTGCTAATAGCTGTCTGCTATTGTTTTGCTACCTAAAGCCCTCTGGTGGACCATAGACTGTTCAAAAGGGTGAGTTTAGCATTTGCAAGTCAGATTCTCTCTTGCGTTCCTAACCCGTTGCTTTGTGCTTGCTTGCATGGGGCTGCAGCCGAGAGCTGTCTGCAAGTCACACATCCATCCAGCACAGAAACAATAGAAGCCATTCTATTGCAGTTTCTGAGGCAGAATACTGTATTTCCAGTAGCACTTGGGTATGTGGAAAGTAGAATTGCATGTCTGTGACCACTGGACCTTATTGAGCCATCACTGGGCATGCTTAGAAAGTGATGGCACAAACCCAGCGGAATCCCAATATTTGGGTAAATGTAATAGGGCCCAAGTTGTGGGGACTTCGGGCGAGAATGCCCGTATGCTTAAAGCAGCAATCATTTACAAGGCAAAACCAACCTAGTTTTGCCTTGTAAATGATTGGGGCTTTAAAAATACGGGCATTCTAACCCCAAGTCCCGCACCTCTGGCAACTTGGACGCTATTACATTTACCTGATGGTGTATGTTTCTGACTTTCCGGAACACTAGGGGGGGTGGTAGGGGGAGATGTATAAAACCTTGGAGAGAGATAAAGCGGAGAGAGATAAAGTACCAGCCAAACAGCTTCTGTCATTTCTCAGGCTGTGTTTGAAAAATTACAAAAGCTGATTGGTTGGTACTTTATCTCCCTCCACTTTATCTCTCGCCAAGGTTTGATACATCTCCCCCTGGGTCTTCACAATACAATCAACCATTTATTTAATATATTGCTTGTTTTTTATTTCTTCTAAATACAGCAAACAGAATGCTTAGGTTTCTCATGCCACTACGAGACCTGTGGGAGATGTAATTAAAGAGCGACTGTCATCTTCATATAGTGAAGGCAGCCATTTTGTGAAAGGTTCATGATCACACCGCCTCTCAATTAACTAGGAACCAGTGATATCACTGAGGTATTTTATGGCCGAAAATTCATGAGGCCTGACATGATATTCACAAAGTACCAGGTTCCCAGAGGGTTGCCAGGCTGTATTCTAGGGAATATTGGCCAACCCACAAAATGGCTTCCTCGACTGCATGTAGATGACAGGTGCTTTTGAAACAGTTGGTAAAATACTCTGTACAGTTTGTTTTGCAAGAGTATATTGCCAATCCTCATCTCTGATTGCATGCCTGTTTATAATTTACTTATATTTATTGACTTGATGGTAGCTTATGGCAGCTAAACAAAATGTACTGTTGGAACTTTGTTTGGAACATGAGGATGACAAGAAATTAATCTGTTATTGGCATGACGACAAAAATGTGGAAACTATTATATATCTAATTGGATAGACAAGGGTGTAGATTTGGTAAAACTGCTAAAACGGAAAAGAGGAGGTGTTTACCGTAGAAACCAATCAGATTCTTCCTCTCATTTAGTTAATACTGTCTAGAAAATGACAGCTAGATTCTGATTGGGTGCTGTGGAGAACACCTGCGCTTAGAAAACTTCAGCTACAAAATCTGGTTGCTATGAGCAACAGTTTTACTCCAGATCTTCCCCAGTGACACCAGTTGTGACATAAAAAAAACTTTCTCTTTCTCTGCACCAAAAATAAATAAAGACAGTCAGGTTTAGTAATATGCTCTGATATTTTGGAACCAGTGTGAATTCTAAAAGTTTTCTGCTAAATTTAAAGCAGCAATCAATTATAAGGCAAAACCAGCCTTAAAACTAGTGCCGCTTCAAATTTAGCAGCTAACTTGGAAAAATCCCACCCGTTCCATAATCTCTGAACCTACCACTTAAGCCCCAGTGTGTTTGGCATGTGATCGATAGCCGGATCTATCATCGAAGATGTGAAAATTCAAACTGTACCTTATTTAAATGTTTCCTGGTGATTAAGTTAGATTACCTCAGTATTTATGCTGTTTATTATAAAGTGACTCCAATTTACTTTCTATGGTGCGTAGCGCTGTCTTCCAACCTACACTTGCCATGTTTGGACAACAGACAATTCTACTTAGAAAAATTCACACAGACCAGACAGTTAATCGTAATAAATGAACAAAGGTTTATAACTGTGCAGAATAGTGCCAATATGCCAAAGTCATTTTTTATTACCTGTGATATGTTATACAACTACACTGTGCCAGGTTTTATGTGCATGAATCTAGGAGCAGGCTGTCATGAATTATGATGTAATCAGTTCTGTGTGCCAAAAAGCAAGATATTTGCAATATTCTAGAAGGGGTCACAAGTGTTAGAGATAGGGTGACTGCAGTTTTGAAGAACGTATTCACTGCACAAAAGCACCATGTTTTATCGCCACCTCATAAGACGTCGAAAGGATAGGTTATCAATCCTTCAGGAAAGTTAAAGTGGCGAAATTGCACATATAGTCTATAAAATGACACAAGTTGCTATGGGCAACTACACTTTATCTCACTCAAAGGTTTGCTATATCGCCTCCTCATGTGAAATGTTATGTTTTCAGGCATAAAATAGTTTGTATATAGGTTATATGTATGAGGGTCACACAAACAGGTACATAGGTAACTTTTCCTTGTTTATCCCTATCTGGGATCCAGCGGGTTCTGCCATAAGTGCTTGTCGGGGGCTATCGCTAAACCTTTCCTCTCCTAATCTCATTGCAAAGTTAAACAAACACAAATGAGACCTAACCCAAGAAGCAGAATCACAGAAAAGCATAGCCTATAAGTCAGGTGCAGATATAAGATATGCAGATTTGGGGTGCATGGGATCCCGGCAGTTGAAATACCGACAATGGAATCATGGCACTGCTCGGATTCCTGATGCCGGGATCCCGACATGGAATTAAGAACTGACGGGACTCTACACTGGTAAGCCGCACGGGGGGGGGGGGGGTTAGGTGTCGGGATCATGAGCATCAGGATGCCGCGGTTGGTATTCTGACTGCTGACATCTCAAGCACGGGGATCCCAATTCCATCCCGGGTTGCTCCATTCGATCATAAATTTCATCCAGTGCTGCATCTTGTGAATCCAATGTGCTATATAGACACTACTACATCTAATGCCTTAAGATAGTCTTATCCATAGGCGTGCGCAGCACATTTTATTAGGGGGTGCACCATCAGAGGGGTGTCTAGCATTGATGATCTATTGATGGTCAATGCAATATAAAATACCAATCCTAATAAAGCAGGTACAAGGGGGGTCATGCCGAGTAGTTCGCTCGCAAGCTGCTTTTAGCAGCTTTGCACACGCTAAGCCGCCGCCTACTGGGAGTGAATCTTGGCTTATCAAAATTGCGAACGAAAGATTAGCAAAATAGCGAATAGACACCTCTTAGCAGTTTCTGAGTAGCTCCACACTTACTCGGCATCTGCGATCAGTTCAGTGCTTGTCGTTCCTGGTTTGACGTCACAAACACACCCAGCGTTCGACCAGACACTCCTCCAATTCTACAGCCACTCCCGCGTTTTTCCCAGAAACGGTAGCGTTTTTTCGCACACACCCATAAAACGGCCAGTTTCCGCCCAGAAACACCCACTTCCTGTCAATCACATTACGATCACCAGAACGAAGGAAAAACCTCGTAATGCCGTGAGTAAAATACCTAACTGCATAGCAAATTTACTTGGCGCAGTCGCACTGCGGACATTGCGCATGCGCATTAGCGACTAATCGCTCCGTTGCGAGAAAAAAATACAGAGCGAACAACTCGGAATGACCCCCATTGTCAGATGTTGTGGTGTGCACCAAACAAACACCCCTGATGGCACTCACTGCAATTACACTTCTCCTCCTCAGCCTGGTCTGGCTCCCCCTCATTTTCCCCTGCAAGCTGCAGCAGCTTACTTACAAGTCAGTCACTCACTGACACTGACAGTCGCAGACTAGTATTTCTGCTGTTGGGAAAATAAGTGACGTGTCAATGCTGCTGCCGGCCGCCTGCCAGTATTGAATTTGTCTTCCTAAGAGGAACGCTGGCTGCATGCTGATCCGCATCAGTGGCTGGCGTTGGCATAGCATACAAGGAGCGAGGTAGGTTTGACGAGTGGACGTGCGAGCAGCATGACGTAATCACATCACATGATGCTGTTTTTGTACATTGAGGTGTAGCCGGGAGTTTGAAAGCCGGTGGCAGTGGCACCGGCACCCTTCATTAACCTAGGCGTCCGGTCAGTAATGCAGTCCTGACAGGGTGCAGCGCAGAGGGTACAGTAATCAGCCTGCTCGGCGATCGCAGCATCAGGCATGTGAGATCGGGGTGCCGGACATTATGGGGTGCCTGTGCGCACCAGGAACCCCCCCTGCGCACACCTATGGTCTTATCTGTTTCCATGTCTAATAGTAATGAAAGTAAGCAATGGCGTTATCTGAATGTAGCATTCCTGTGTAATTAAGCCTTTCTGTGCATCATAGATTTATGCTGTGAGCGCTGTCAGAGCTTGGCCAGATGAGTGTTTCCTCTCTTTGCCTTCAAAATGAAACATCATGTGCAAAAGGTCTGAGGTTATAGGGTAGCTTCAAATCCTACTGGTCTACATCACATATACTGTCCACGCAGACAGTATTATCAAAGTGGCACAATGGTATTGCAACAAAATGATGCTGAATATAGATCAATACTCTGTATGTGAATCATCGCAACACTGAATAAATAACAAATATTCAAAATCCTAACGCGTTTCACTTACAAAGCAACAAAAGAAAGCTCTTGTCTGTACAAACAGCACATTTATTTATATCTAGTATGTTCCATATTTATATATATATATATATATATATATATATATATATATATATATATAATATGTTGATTTTTTTTAAAAAGATGGAGTACAGTTTTCAGCATCCCCTGCCTAAACGTTTATGTCTATGGCCCATTCTGAGGTAGGCACATAATTCAAAATTGAGTTTGAGTTTGTAAAAATGTGTTTAACAATAAACCTGGCTGTACACTAGATCATTCGACTGCTTGGCCAGACCTATTGTTGGGTCAGGTTTCTGAAGGATTTACATGAACCAGAATGTTGGCGCTCGCGCTGATCATCCAGATCTGATGCAGCTACATCAGCACTGCCAAACCGTATCCATGGTCAGAAGCGGTCATCATCTGATGGCATCTACTATGAATTCTGTTCAACACCTGATGGAGATCTTGGTTGGCAGTCTTTTTCTTGGCATAGTTTGCAGCCAGTCAGTTCTAAAACTATCCTATGGGTTCTTCAAATCACAGTGGGCACTTTAAGGATCATAGACACAGGTACTTAGGGTGTTCTAAATGGAAAAATGAATGACGTATTATTAGAGTGGATATACACAGAACAGTCTGCACTCATTCATGGAAACTGGCCTGTAAATGGGACTGCACTGTGAATATTTAATTTTTTATTTTTTGGGGGGAAATGAATGTAATTGTATATATTTGTGGGTGAACATATTTACTCCTGAGCTTAAGCCTGCAATTGGCAGATCCAGGCGGAAGAATTTCACTAATTAATAAGATTTTCACAGTTGAAGGTATCGCTGTTACATAAACGATTTGTGCTTCCTTTTTAAGTCTCCTGAATGTGAAGCATGTGTACTTAATTGAACATTGGAATACCCCTTAATCATGATACATTTTTCCCATTACTTAACCCTGCCAGCTGCAGTACTTTAATGAAAAAGTCTCATGTTCTGAACCAATCTAAACTAAAATTGATACTTTAGTTACCAAGCACACATACTTTTTAGGAAAGCATTAATACTCCTGAGCTTCGTAGGTCTTCCTCTGACGCCCATACTTGTTAGCCCTCATTGTCTACTACAGTAGTTTTGCAATGTTGTGAGAGATAAGTGGCAGCTGGACATTTAACAAACTTTTGACTACAGATAGAGCCAACGTGATCCCAAAAAGGTAATTATTCATTATTGAGCCACTTACAGATGTAGCCAATTTATATTTATTTTCTCTTGGACCATCATAGTTAGTTACTTAGCAATTCCATTAGTGTTAGTGGTAGTTTTGTCCAAAAAAATAATAAAATAAATTAAAACTTGCAAGTAGCGAATATTTAATTTGCAGTTTAGAATTCAGTTTTCAATATTCAGTGCAATATAAAGAGACTTTGCCGGTAAATGCTAGGAATTCTTCCGCAGCCTTAGGGAAAGTGGCAAGCTGATCACATCCAATGTGGTTGTAGATCCATTTAAACCCTATTTTGAAACTTTCAGTTTGACGTTGACGTAATATGAAGTAAAATCAAGTTTGTTGGTCATCTTAAGAACTATATTTAAACATCAAAATTGTAGGAAAATGGCATTTGGGAAAATAGCCATATGATACACCTTAAATGATTGACCGTTTCTTTTCAGCGGGAAGCAATGGTGCGGATGGTCCATCTAATTTGTTTTCTAAGCAGATAAAAGTGATTCGCTAACTAATATTGCCTGTGGGGGTCATCCTGTTGCAAAACTGTGTATGGATTCTGTGTTGATACATTGAAGATTTAAAAAATAAATAAATAATTTTCTTCCGTTTACTTCTTGCAGGGTCTGAATGTTTTTGGAGCAAACATGTGTATATTAAATTGCAGAAAGAATGCTCAGAGGTGTCAGTCTTTTTGGGCCTCTCTATCTTTTTTACTTTCCATTCCTAATGAGATTTCTGGAAAATGGCGAGATATCACATTCCCCAATTGCCCCATATGCACTTTCAGCTCTAAGAGCAACAGGTAACTTAACAAGAAGTCTCGGCTTGTCTGGGATCTTATTTTTCTATAAATTACCCCTAGCAATGCGATATTCCTTCTCTGTGCCATACATTCACCTTGATAGCCCTTTATGTGCTGACGGTATAAGCTACAACACAAACATAATGCATATTGGATGGGGAGATGTGTCAAGCAGTGTAAAGGGCGGAGAAGTGAAGAAGTTGCCCGTAGCAACTTCGAGATAGCACTTATCAAGTAAATTCTATAAAATGTTAGGTAGGAGCTACCATGGGCAACTTCTCCACTTACCCACTTCTCCACTCTTTACACTGTTTGATAACTATCCCCCAGGTAAGATCTCTAGTGTTCTGACTGTTGCTTAAAGGAAAGTTAAAATGAAATAATAACTAAAATGTTGCATTTATTTTCTATCTATCTATCTATCTATCTATCTATCTATCTATCTATCTATCTATCTATCTATCGTGTCTCTGTCTATTCTATCTATAGATCTATCTATCTATCTATCTTACATAGTTACATAGTTAGTGAGGTTGCCTATATCTATATCATTTTCATTTTTAAGATCTTCTTTCTGTGCATTAGTTACAATAATGTAAATTAGGCTAAATGTCAGTTCCTCCCCCTCCTTTTTGATTTGCTGTTAGGCTCCTGGATCATCAGGTTCCGTCTGTATGTAATATACGTAAGGAATGAAGCTGATCAGTTACCTCCAAAACCTGCCCCTTGTGGTTTCAGTTTAATTGACAATGAATTGTTGCAATCTCTTACAAATAATTGGCAGAAATAAAATAAGCAAAACAAATCCATAATTGAATTTAGATTTTTTGTGCATTAAGAAATATTAAGGTGCAATTTAAAAATATTTTTTTAGGATTTGTTTCTGATTGATTGCATTTAATTTAAATGTAATTGTACAACTGTAACAATTTCATATTTTCATACATCATTATTTATATCACTAAAGGCAAATAATGCATTGATAAATATAAACTTGTCAGTGATTTCCTTTAATTACAAAATACAACATTCTTTCTATTTAGCAACAGTTGGTGCAATGGAGATTGCCTATAGCTGCAATATTACATATCATTTGTCAGCACTAAAGGGATTCTGAACCCCCGACCTGCCTGGGCATTACAATTTTCTTTTATACAAAGCCTTTGTCATACATAGAGATCATCAAATAGACTAACATTTTTCCACAATCACCCCAGGGAATTTATTTGTTTAGTTTAGATACTGGGGAAAAAAAGTTGCGTCTTCTCTGCTGAGACATTTTCTGATTAAAAGGGAGGAAACACATACCGTAGTGTAACCAGATGATCTGTGCGCTAGATGCTTTCTGATCATTCACTTTTAAACAAAAAAATTCCTGGGGAATTTGCTTGATAATGGCTTTCAGTCATCATGTCTGCTTCTTAGGGGAAACGTATGTGAATGGAGAAGTGTTTTATAAACCCTCAAGCAGTGAGTTACCAATGAAATGGCTTTTTCAAAACATTGAGTATTCTGTGACTTATGCTAACAACGCATTCATTTATATCAATTAGCCTTTGTGATGTCATTTTCCTTTTGTCAATAGTGCTTTTGCTGTTGACAGAATTCTGAAATTGATTATGATCTTAATAATTAAGTTGAATGTAAACTGCAAAACATACTGATACAGAATGTGTCTGTAGTCAGTAAGTATATCTATATATCTAATGTATAGGTATGTACACATATACAAATATATAACTTACTTGCAGTTTATCTTGTTCTGTTTTTCTGCACTCTGCAAGGTATATATTTCTCTGACGTCCTAGTGGATGCTGGGACTCCGTAAGGACCATGGGGAATAGCGGCTCCGCAGGAGACAGGGCACAAGAATAAAAGCTTTAGGATCAGGTGGTGTGCACTGGCTCCTCCCCCTATGACCCTCCTCCAAGCCTCAGTTAGATTTTTGTGCCCGAACGAGAAGGGTACAGGCTAGGTGGCTCTCCTGAGCTGCTTAGAATAAAAGTGTATTTTAGGTTTTTTATTTTCAGTGAGTCCTGCTGGCAACAGGCTCACTGCATCGTGGGACTAAGGGGAGAAGAAACGGACTCACCTGCGTGCAGAGTGGATTGGGTTTCTTAGGCTACTGGACATTAGCTCCAGAGGGACAATCACAGGTTCAGCCTGGATGGGTCCCGGAGCCGCGCCGCCGGCCCCCTTACAGAGCCAGAAGAGCGAAGAGGTCCGGTGAAATCGGCGGCAGAAGACGATCCTGTCTTCAGACTAAGGTAGCGCACAGCACCGCAGCTGTGCGCCATTGCTCTCAGCACACTTCACACTCCGGTCACTGAGGGTGCAGGGCGCTGGGGGGGAGCGCCCTGAGACGCAATATAACAGATGATACCTTAGGTTGGCAAAAGAATACATCACATATAGCTCTTGGGCTATATGGATGTATTTTAACCCCTGCCATTTTTACAGCAAAGAGCGGGAGATAAGGACGTCGTGAAGGGGCGGAGCCTATCTCCTCAGCACACAAGCGCCATTTTCCCTCACAGCTCCGCTGGAAGGACGGCTACCTGACTCTCCCCTGCAGACTTGCTACAGAATCAGGGTAAAAAAGAGAAGGGGGGGCACTATTGGCAGCTAAAAATTATATAAACAGCAGCTATAAGGGAATAACACTTATATAAGGTTATTCCTGTATATATATATAGCGCTTGGTGTGTGCTGGCAGACTCTCCCTCTGTCTCTCCAAAGGGCTTGTGGGGTCCTGTCCTCTATCAGAGCATTCCCGGTGTGTGTGCTGTGTGTCGGTACGTGTGTGTCGACATGTATGAGGAGGAAAATGATGTGGAGGCGGAGCAATTGCCTGGGTTAGTGATGTCACCCCCTAGGGAGTCGACACCTGACTGGATGATCGTATTTAAAGAATTAAGTGATAATGTCAGCACTTTGCAAAGAACGGTTGATGACATGAGACAGCCGGCAAATCAATTAGTGCCTGTCCAGGCGGCTCAGACACCGTCAGGGGCCCTAAAACGCCCGTTACCTCAGTGGGTCGACACAGACCCAGACACAGATACTGAGTCTAGTGTCGACGGTGAGGAGACAAACGTAATGTCCAGTAGGGCCACACATTACATGATCACGGCAATGAAGGAGGCATTGAACATTTCTGACACTACAAGTACCACAAAGAAGGGTATTATGTGGGGTGTGAAAAAACTACCAATAGTTTTCCCTGAGTCAGATGAGTTAAATGAGGTGTGTGAAAAAGCGTGGGTTTCCCCCGACAAAAAACTGCTAATTTCTAAAAAATTATTGGCACTATATCCTTTCCCGTCAGAGGTTAGGACGCGTTGGGAAACACCCCCTAGGGTAGATAAGGCGCTCACACGTTTATCTAAACAAGTAGCGTTACCGTCTCCTGATACGGCTACCCTCAAAGAACCAGCAGATAGAAGGCTGGAAAATATTCTTAAAAGTATATACACACATACTGGTGTTATACTGCGACCAGCAATCGCCTCAGCCTGGATGTGCAGTGCAGGAGTCGCGTGGTCGGATTCCCTGACTGAAAATATTGATACCCTGGATAGGGACAATATTCTGTTAACTATAGAGCATTTGAAGGATGCATTACTATATATGCGTGATGCACAGAGGGATATTTGCACCCTGGCATCAAGAGTAAGTGCTATGTCCATTTCTGCCAGAAGAGCGTTATGGACGCGACAGTGGTCAGGCGATGCGGATTCCAAACGACACACATCAGCAGAAAAAGACACCGTCTTTTCAAACTCAGTCCTTTCGTTCCCATAAGTACAAGCGAGCTAAAGGCCATTCCTTCCTGCCCCGGGGCAGAGGAAGGGGAAAAAGACTGCACCATGCAGCCGCTTCCCAGGAGCAGAAGCCCTCCCCTGCTTCTGCCAAGTCTTCAGCATGACGCTGGGGCTTTACAAGCAGACTCAGACATGGTGGGGGCCCGTCTCAAGAATTTCAACGCGCAGTGGGCTCACTCGCAAGTGGACCCCTGGATTCTACAGATAGTATCGCAGGGGTACAAACTGGAATTCGAGGCGTTTCCCCCTCGCCGGTTCCTGAAGTCTGCTCTACCAAAGTCTCCCTCCGACAGGGAGGCAGTTTTGGAAGCCATTCACAAGCTGTATTCCCAGCAGGTGATAATTAAGGTACCCCTCCTACAACAGGGAAAGGGGTATTATTCCACGCTGTTTGTGGTACCGAAGCCGGACGGCTCGGTGAGACCAATTTTAAATCTGAAATCCTTGAACACTTACATAAAGAGGTTCAAATTCAAGATGGAATCACTCAGAGCGGTGATAGCAAACCTGGAAGAAGGGGACTATATGGTGTCTCTGGACATCAAGGATGCTTATCTCCACGTCCCAATCTACCCGTCTCACCAAGGGTACCTCAGGTTTGTAGTACAAGACTGTCATTATCAGTTTCAGACGCTGCCGTTTGGGTTGTCCACGGCACCTCGGGTCTTTACCAAGGTAATGGCCGAAATGATGATTCTTCTTCGAAGAAAAGGCATCTTAATTATCCCTTACTTGGACGATCTCCTGATAAGGGCAAGGTCCAGGGAACAGTTAGAAGTCGGAGTAGCACTATCTCGGGTAGTGTTACGTCAGCACGGGTGGATCCTAAATATTCCAAAATCGCAGCTGATTCCAACGACACGTCTACTGTTCCTAGGAATGATTCTGGACACAGTCCAGAAAAAGGTGTTTCTCCCGGAGGAGAAGGCCAGGGAGTTATCCGAGCTAGTCAGGAACCTCCTAAAACCAGGCCAGGTGACCACGGATGCAAGCCTGAGAGGCTGGGGAGCAGTCACACAGGGAAGAAATTTCCAGGGCTTGTGGTCAAGCATGGAAGCATCTCTTCATATAAACATGTCTGGAACTAAGGGCCATTTACAATGCCCTAAGTCAAGCGAAACCCCTGCTTCAGGGTCAGGCGGTATTGATCCAATCGGACAACATCACGTCAGTCGCCCACGTATACAGACAGGGCGGCACGAGAAGCAGGAGGGCAATGGCAGAAGCTGCAAGGATTCTTCGCTGGGCGGAAAATCATGTGATAGCACTGTCAGCAGTGTTCATTCCGGGAGTGGACAACTGGGAAGCAGACTTCCTCAGCAGACACGACCTCCACCCGGGAGAGTGGGGACTTAACCCAGAAGTCTTCCACCTGATAGTAAACCGTTGGGAAGAACCAAAGGTGGACATGATGGCGTCCCGTCTAAACAAAAAACTAGACAGATATTGCGCCAGGTCAAGGGACACTCAGGCAATAGCGGTGGACGCCCTGGTAACGCCGTGGGTGTACCAGTCAGTGTATGTGTTCCCTCCTCTGCCTCTCATACCAAAGGTACTGAGAATCATAAGAAGGAGAGGAGTAAGAACTATACTCGTGGTTCCGGATTGGCCAAGAAGGACTTGGTACCCGGAACTTCAAGAGATGATCACGGACGAACCGTGGCCTCTACCTCTGAGAAAGGACCTGCTCCAGCAGGGGCCTTGTCTGTTCCAAGACTTACCGCGGCTGCGTTTGACGGCATGGCGGTTGAACGCCGGATCCTGAGGGAAAAAGGCATTCCAGATGAAGTCATCCCTACCCTGGTCAAGGCCAGGAAGGACGTAACCGCAAAACATTATCACCGCATTTGGCGAAAATATGTTGCGTGGTGTGAGGCCAAGAAGGCCCCTACAGAGGAATTTCAACTGGGTCGTTTCCTCCATTTCCTGCAAACAGGACTATCTATGGGCCTAAAATTAGGGTCCATTAAGGTTCAAATTTCGGCCCTGTCGATTTTCTTCCAGAAAGAACTGGCTTCAATGCCTGAAGTTCAGACATTTGTAAAAGGGGTACTGCATATACAGCCTCCTTTTGTGCCTCCAGTGGCACCTTGGGATCTCAATGTTGTGTTGAGTTTTCTAAAGTCACATTGGTTTGAACCACTCACCACTGTGGACTTCAAATATCTCACATGGAAGGTGACGATGCTGTTAGCCCTGGCTTCAGCCAGGCGTGTGTCAGAATTGGCGGCTTTATCATATAAAAGTCCTTACTTAATTTTTCATTCTGACAGGGCAGAATTGAGGACTCGTCCTCAATTTCTACCTAAGGTGGTTTCTGCATTTCACATGAACCAACCTATTGTGGTACCTGCGGCTACTAGGGACTTGGAGGACTCCAAGTTGCTTGACGTTGTCAGGGCCCTGAAAATATATGTTTCCAGGACGGCTGGAGTCAGAAAATCTGACTCGCTGTTTATCCTGTATGCACCCAACAAGCTGGGTGCTCCTGCTTCTAAGCAGACGATTGCTCGTTGGATTTGTAGTACAATTCAGCTTGCACATTCTGTGGCAGGCCTGCCACAGCCAAAATCGGTAAAAGCCCATTCCACAAGGAAAGTGGGCTCATCTTGGGCGGCTGCCCGAGGGGTCTCGGCTTTACAACTTTGCCGAGCAGCTACTTGGTCAGGGGCAAACACGTTTGCGAAATTCTACAAATTTGATACCCTGGCTGAGGAGGACCTGGAGTTCTCTCATTCGGTGCTGCAGAGTCATCCGCACTCTCCCGCCCGTTTGGGAGCTTTGGTATAATCCCCATGGTCCTTACGGAGTCCCAGCATCCACTTAGGACGTCAGAGAAAATAAGATTTTACTTACCGATAAATCTATTTCTCGTAGTCCGTAGTGGATGCTGGGCGCCCATCCCAAGTGCGGATTGTCTGCAATACTGGTATATAGTTATTGTTACAAAAATTCGGGTTATTATTGTTGTGAGCCATCTTTTCAGAGGCTCTTTTTCGTTTTATCATACTGTTAACTGGGTTCAGATCACAAGTTGTACGGTGTGATTGGTGTGGCTGGTATGAGTCTTACCCGGGATTCAATATCCTTCCTTATTATGTACGCTCGTCCGGGCACAGTATCCTAACTGAGGCTTGGAGGAGGGTCATAGGGGGAGGAGCCAGTGCACACCACCTGATCCTAAAGCTTTTATTCTTGTGCCCTGTCTCCTGCGGAGCCGCTATTCCCCATGGTCCTTACGGAGTCCCAGCATCCACTACGGACTACGAGAAATAGATTTATCGGTAAGTAAAATCTTATTTTATCATAGGTGTATTTATGTGACATGGAGTAATGTATCTTTATAGAGGAAATGCTTATACTCGGTATCCGTCTGGATGGTCGACCATGTTATGGTCGACAGTCATTAGGTCGACTACTATTGGTCGACATGGACACATGGTCAACGCATGAAAATGGCTGACACATGAAAGGTCGACACATGAAAAGGTCGACATGCGTTTAAAAAAAATCATTTGTGGAACTTTTCCATACTTTATGATCCACGTGGACTACGATTGGGAACGGTAATATGGGAGCGAGGCACCTTGCCCGAAGCATGGCGAGCAAAGCGAGCCATGCGATGGGACGCGGTGCACTAATTGGGGTTCCCCGTCACTTTACGCAAAAAACGACACAAAAAAGTAAAACACCCCACTCATGTCGACCTTTTCATGTGTCGACCTTTCATGTGTCGACCTTTTGTCCATGTCAACCATGCCAATGTCGACCAATAGTGGTCGACCTAATGACTGTCGATCATAACATGGTCGACCATTCATACCGGAACCCTTATACTCTAGGTCTTTAAAAAATCCACCACTGTGATCTCAAACTGCAGAAAATGATCTTTCCACAGTGAAAGCTGATGTGAGGAAATAGTTACAGTACTTGGAATCCTTTTTAAAAAAAATGTTTGTACATTGTATTTATTTATTTATTTATTTTCATTTTACTGCTGCTTCGTGAATCCCGGTCTACACACTAAGCACTACAGGAAATGGACATGGCAAAGAAGCACCTGACTGCAATATAATTGTTTCCATGGCGCATATATAATAAGTGGAGTTGGATGTGAACCAGTAATGCTGCTAGCAACTGGAATTGGCTAAGACCAAGATACAAAGGGGCAGATGTATGAAGTCTGGAGAAGGCATAAAGAAGTGATAAAGCGGTGATAAGTGCAAGGTGATAATGCACCAGCCAATCAGCTCATAACTGTCAATTTACATATTGGATCTGATTGGCTGGTGCATTATCACCTTGCATTTATCACTGCTGTATCACTGCTTTATCACTTCTCCATGCTTGATACATCTTTCCCAAATTTCACCACAGGGTTCCCTTTAGGAGAGTGGGGGACTTGCCGCAAGTAGAGAACTAGTATCACCAGATAGTATCTGTCTCTAATGTAGGACAACACAGGATTCACAGAGATAATACAGGACTTGCATGAGACAGGCAAAAATGGTACCGAATTGTAGAGCAATCCGGGCACATTGTGGCTACAAACACAAGTAGTTAAGAACAAGCCAAGACAATTTCAGAAGCGTACTTATTAAGCTTAACAAATAGTAATACAACTTATTGATGAGGTACCAGAAATGGTTTAATTATAGAGGTCCTAACATCACAGGCGTCTGTATAATTAATGCCTGCTCAGACACAAGCACCTTAAAAGAGGTGTTTTTGCTGGGCACGTTCACAAACAAGGAAAAGCAGGTCCACCATTCATGAGGCCGTGTGGTTGCAGGGGCCATTCTGTTATAGTAGCTCCACAATGTCCACCCATTTGATCCAAAAATCAAATATTTTTTATTCAAGAATGAGAACGATTTAAAATGCTCATGGATTGTCTACTAGTAAGATTTTAGAAGGCTCATTACAAAAGGAAAAACAATTGCCGATAACAGATATTAACAAAGATATAGAAGGCATTGGAGATTTGGAATGAAGACGGTAATCTGACAGACCTAATGATGGTCAATGAAACATGGTGCAAATGTCTTACAGTAGCTCATTTCAAACGAATATTCCTGGTAGAAAGCCATCTAAGCTATACAACAAATCTACAATGTGTATCAACTGCTTGCTTTTATCTGGAAATACTGTAGAGCTGTCAATGGCTTCATGTGCCCAATAGTTAGAAGGTTGTTTATGGTGTAATCAGCTGTGGATAGAACAGAAGAAGGAGGAAATGGAGCTGGAATCATATGTTTGCTGGTGGAGTCATCAATGTCATTATTATAGCAAACTTCCCATGACAGTAACGTAGTTATTTTGGTGGAGCCATATTTAAAAATCATCTCCAGACTTTTTTGAACTGTTTTTATTAGATATTAGGATTGTAGATGAGATGGTAATACAGAATTTAGTTTGACTCCAAATTTATTGCAGAAATTTCTGTACAACTTGGCCAGAAATTCAAGTACATGATTTGAGATCATTACCTGTAGGAACTATGTCAATGAAAACTTCCTTGATGTATATTTTGGAAAGGCTAGAAATAATTTGGAGACCTTTAATAGGGATTAGGGAGGCCAATCCCAGGATGGGGATCGATGGGATTTCAGGATTTTGGGCCAAAAATGCAGAGATTTGACAGCATCGGCGGCATTTCAAATGTAGCACTGACTGCCAGCCACTCGGAGCTGGCGTGCCGGCAGCCATTCAGAGAAGTGACCACATTAGTGGCTCCTGATTGGCTGCCAGACTGTCAGCTCCAATTTGAACTGCTGCCAACATTGTGTTTGTGTCTATGGCTACACGCCTAATAGGAAGCACCATATATACTTCCTACATCCATCCTGTCCATGTTTCCCACACATCCAACATCACTGCTCTCTACTACCACCCTCCCTCACTGTTCCCTGCACCCTTCCTCACTGCTCCCTACACCCACCCTTCCTCACTGCTCCCTACACCCACCCTCCCGCACTGCTCCCTATACCCACCCTTCCCTCACTGCTCTCTACACTCACTCGCTGCTCCCTACACCCTTCCTCACTGCTCCCCACTCTCCCTGCTCCCTATACTGATCCATACTGCAATCTCGAGATCCCGAGAATCCTCGGATTGCGCGTTTTTCAATCCTGAATCCTGGGATTGAAAAACGGCCCAGGATTGGCCTTCCTAATAGGGATACAGTCAGACATTTTATAAAAAGATCAACTATAACCCAAATAGCAGAAGAGCCTTTAGAAACAGATAGATCAGTGAAAAAGTCCATTACTGTGTGGGACCAGGGCCTAGCTGAAACAGGAAGGAGCATTGGAGAGCCCAATTAGACCTTGTTAGTGCACATTTGAAACAAGCTGTGATGTATTCAATAAGGTCTTTCTAAAGGCATGGTCCACCAATAACATCAACTAATAAGATTCTTTATTCTAGGGTGTTCAACAAACGGGTTATTCCAAGTTCCTCAGTCACAAAAAAAGGGAGATGCGTAAAGAGACAATGAATGTAGAGACAATCAGAGGTGGTCCAACTCTGTGGTAGCGTTCTCCAGTGGTTCATAGTCATTTCTGTCAAATAATCTAGTTATTCCATTTATTTTATACATTTTCAGAACCAGAGCGGAAAGTAAAAAGATATGTAATTGAGCGAAGTGAGCCCAGTGTGCTTGTCACAGAGGTTATGGTTCAAAGGGTCGGCCTAGTTAAGGTCGAAAGTCAATAGGTCGCTTACTATTGGTCAACATGGATATAGTCGACATGGGAAAAAGATCAACACATTGCAATGGTTGACACAGGACAGGTTGACACATGAAAAGGTGGACATGGCATTTTTGGTGTAATTTTTTGTGCGACATTACCAGTAACCCTAATTAGTGCACCGAGTCCCCTTGCATGGCTCGCCATGTTGCAGGCAATGTGTCTTGCTCCGCTATCACTGCGCTCAGCACAGGTTACTATTCCCAGTTGTAGTCCACGTGGATGGTAAAGTATGAAAAATTATAAATAAATAAAAAATTGTAAAAAGTCATGTCAACCCTTTTCATGTGTAACGCTACCATAATATAGTTTTCTGATTCAGCGGTTAATAGCATGCTAAATATATTTACACCTTTAAGTGATTCCAGGTAGAATATATTATTCTACTTATTTATACACAACCTTTGATACCTCTTTGAAGTCTCAAATATAGATTTTCCTTGTAATTTGTGCAGACTGTTCTTAGGTTTTAGAGCAGCAACAACCCTCACTGGGTGTATTTAAAGGACTTGTGCCTTCCTGTACTTAGCTCTGTAACAAATGGTAACATAGTGCTTAATGTTATATGTATTTATATATAATGATTGTGTAAGGTCTGTCCTGTCTCCAACATACGTGTGCAGTGCCGGAGTAAGTAACCCCGTGCCGCCTTATCGCAAGGCCCCCCCCTTGGCCGGAGCTGCTGTACAGGGATGATTTTGTCCGTCTCCAGGCTGTACCGACAGCAGCATCTCTCCCAGCCGCAGCAGAAGCTGCTGGTAGAGCTGCTGCAGAGCCTGTAGACGGACAAAATCATCATCCCTGTACAGCAGCTCAGGCCGTGGTGGGGGGCCTTGAGAATCAAGAATCATTGGCCGGGGGTGGGGCCTTGACAATCATCCCCAACTCCTGCAACTGTGTCTGACACTACTCTGCTGTGTGTAACCACAGCGGCAGTGGCGGTGCGACTTGCTCCCCTTCTCCATCTGCGCCATTGACTAGTAGATGCCGACTGCGCTGTGCAGCTGACCCTGGGGGACATCTCATCTCCCCAAGAAGGTGACGAGCGGGAGACTGGAGTCGAAATCTGGTTTATTAAATAGATAAAGGGTGGGGTTGAACATTAAATAGTTGTAGGGTAGGGGGGATCATCAAATATCTAAGGGGTGGGTGTGTGGAGGGGTCATTAAATATTTAAGGAGGAGTGAGGGCACGTCATCAAATATTTAAGGGTCATTAAATATATTATACAGTATAAGAAGATTTATGGTAGTCTTACCATGGTTAAATCTCTTTCTACGAGGTACACTGGATTCCACAGGGAATAACATCGAGGTGTGGAGTTGGATCTTGATATGAGGCACCAACAGGCTAAAGCTTTGACTGTTCTCAAGATGCACTGCACCGCCTCCTCTCTATCCCCGCCTCCAGGCACTGGAGCTCAGTTTTGTTAACCAGTCCAATGCAGTAGCAGGTAAAAGAGACGGTAGATGTTAGCCACATAGAACCACATTCTCTCGACAGGAGAAGGTACCAGCGGCTAATGCCATACAAACCCAAAGAAGCTAAGTGCATCAGGGTGGGTGCCCTGTGGGCGCCCTGTACCTTGCAGAAAAAGATTTAACCATGGTACTGTAAGTCTGCCATAAATCTCCTTTTCTGCAGCGGGGTACACTGGGATTCCACAGGGAATAACATCGGGGATGTCCTAAAGCAGTTCCTCATGGGAGGGGACGCTCTGTAGCGGGCACAAGAACCCGGCGTTAAAAGGAGGCATCCTGGGAGGCGGAGGTATCAAAGGCATAGAAACTGATGAAAGTGTTCACTGAGGACCACGTAGCTGCCTTGCACAATTGTTCAAGGGATGCGCCGCGGCGGGCCGCCCAAGAAGGTCTAACAGACTGAGTAGAATGGGCCTTAATATCAGCAGGAGCTGGAAGTCCAGCCTGTACATAAGCTTGTGCAATCACCATTCTAATCCATCTGGCCAAGGTCTGCTTATTCACTGGCCAGCCACGTTTGTGAAAACCAAAAAGGACAAAGAGAGAATCAGGACTCCTAAAGGAGGCGGTTCTCTTCACATATATACGGAGATCCCGTACCACATCCAAAGACCACTCTTTGGAGGATAAATCAAGAGAGATAAAGGCCGGAACCACAATCTCTTGGTTAAGGTGGAAAGATGACACCACCTTAGGTAGATAACCAGGGCGAGTTCTAAGAACCGCACGGTCACGGTGAAAAATCAGAAAGGGTGACCAACAAGACAAGGCACCCAAGTCTGAAACCCTTTTAGCAGAGGCAATAGCCAGCAAAAATAAGACCTTAAGCGTAATCCATTTAAGGTCCACAGACTCAGAGGCTCAAATGGAGACTCTTGCAGGGCATTCAGAACAACAGACAAATCCCATGGAGCCACAGGAGGGACATAGGGAGGTTGAATCCATAAAACACCCTCAGTGAAAGTGTGAATGTCAGGAAGAGACGCAATCTTTCTCTGAAACCACACCGACAAGGCAGATATATGAACCTTGAGGGAGGACAGACAAAGGCCTAAGTCCAGGCCCTGTTGCAGAAAAGCAAAAAGTTTGGCAGTACTGAACTTGTATACATCGTAATTCTTAGCCGCACACCAGGTGAAGTAAGAATTCCAGACCCTATAATAAATCCGAGCTGAAGCTGGTTTACGGGCTTTCAACATAGTTTGAATGTGACCGCCTCAGAAAAACCTTTGGCCCTCAGGAGTGAAGATTCAAGAGCCATGCTGTCAAAGCCAAATCTTGGTATACACAAGGGCCCTGAACGAGGAGGTCTGGGTGTTGCGGAAGCAGAAGAGGACGCTCTATCGAGATAGCCTGCAGGTCTAAGAAACAATGCCGTCTGGGCCACGCTGGAACAATTAGAAGTAGTATTCTTGCTTGAACTTCCTTATTACCCTGGGCAGAAGTGAGACCGGAGGGAACACGTACGGTAGCTGATAGTTCCATGGAATTGCCAGTGTGTCCACGAACCTTGTGATTGTGTCAAGACGCCATCAGGTCTACATCTGGTAGGCCCCACTTGTCCACTAGGAGTTGAAATACTTCTGGATGAAGGCTCCACTCCAGCGTGTAC
Organism: Pseudophryne corroboree; assembly: GCF_028390025.1. Taxonomy (NCBI): domain Eukaryota; kingdom Metazoa; phylum Chordata; class Amphibia; order Anura; family Myobatrachidae; genus Pseudophryne; species Pseudophryne corroboree. The sequence goes on along the minus strand of NC_086453.1, from coordinate 292,701,799 downwards.
GTCCTGACGACTGAGGAAGTCCGCTTCCCAGTTGAGGACCCCCAGAATGAACACTGCCGATATGGCTGGCAGATGGCGTTCCGCCTATTGAAGAATCTTTGACACTTCCAACATTGCCATGCGGCTTCGCGTGCCGCCTTGATGATTTATGTACGCCACCGTGGTGGCCTTGTCTGACTGTACTTGAACAGGCCTGTTCTGTACCAGAGGCAGGGCAAGTTTCAGAGCATTAAACACTGCCCGCAACTCAAGAATATTTATCGGGAGGAGAGATTCCTCCCTGGTCCACCGAACCTGAAGAGAGTGTTGCTCCAACATAGCGCCCAAACCCCGCAGACTGGCAGGGACGACCCCTGCTCAATTGTTGGTCCTATAGCCACCAGCTCAGTGACAGACGAACCTCCGGAGTCAAGGAGATCATGTGAGATCTGATCCGGTGAGACAGGCCATCTCACCTGGCAAGGGTATGCTTCTGCAGAGGGTGAGAGTGAAATTGAGCGTACTCTACCATGTCGCAAGCCGACACCATGAGGCCTAGTACTTGCATCGCAGAGTGTATCGACACTCGTGGGCGAGAGAGGAAGCATCTTATCCTGTCCTGAAGCTTCAGGACCTTCTCTGGAGACGAGAACAAACGTTGGTTGTGTGTGTCCAGTAATGCCCCCAGGTGCACCATGCTCTGAGCAGGGACCAGTGAGGATATCCTCCAATTGATGAGCCACCCGTGTGCTTGTAGGAATTGGACTGTCCGTTCCAGATGACGTGTGAGAACCTCTTCGGGGTAGTTCGCCAGGATCCAAGTCATCCAGATACGGCAGGATCCTGATACCTTGACGACGGAGAATGGGCGTCATTACTGCCAAGACCTTTGTGAAGATCTGAGGAGCTGTAGTCAGTCCAAAGGGCAAGGCTTGGAATTGATAATGTAGGTTGCCAATAGCAAACCGCAGATACTGCTGATGCGATATGGCAATAGGTATGTGTAGGTAAGCATCCTGTATGTCCAGGGATACCATATAATCCTTGGGCTCCAAAGCCAGAACAATAGGGCGAAGAGTTTCCATACAGAATTTGGATACCTTCACAAATTTGTTGAAAGATTTGAGGTTGAGAATGGGCTGGGAAGATCCATTCAGCTTCAGGACTAGGAACAGCGTTGAATAGTATACCCTGCCCTTCTGAGGTAGAGGCACCGGCACTATCACTCCCGTGTCCAGGAGTGATTGCACCACCAAACGTAGAGTCTTTGCCTGTAACGGATCCGAAGGGATAACCGTCGAGCAAAACCTGTGAGGGGGACGTGTCTTGAAAGAGATGGCGTATCCGCGAGTGACAACTTCCCTCACCCCGGCATCCGAAGTGGTCTGTAACCATACCTGGGATCCCCCAGGGGGAGGCCAGCCCCCTCATGCAGCAGGTTTGTCTGTTTTGGAAGCAGGCTGACGGGCAGCCCAAGAACATTTAGGTTTGGGCTTAGAGGTTTTGGAAGTGCAAGCCTGTTTCGGGTATGCCTGACCCTTTGCTTTACTTGGAGGTCGAAAGGAACGAAAGGAGGTACTTTAAGCCTTCGGAGCCGAAGGATTAGTTCTTGGTAGACATGCAGTTTTAGTACATGCTAAATCAGCAACAATCTTGTTTAAATCTTCCCCGAATAGGATGTCTCCCTTAAAAGGGATAACCTCCAAGGTCTTTTTCGAGTCCAGGTCTACCAACCAGGAACGCAACCACAGAATCCGGCGAGCCAGAATGGACGTAGTAGATGCTTTGGCCGCCAGAACACCGGCATCAGAGGCCGCCTCCTGAATGTAATGAGAGGCTGTGGTAATATATGATAGACATAGTGTTCACTCTAGAATCCGGGCCGGGCAGGGCGCCGGTTCTAGAGGGGCACTAGCGCGCGCGGGGCAAAAAGGGGGCGTGGCCATGCAAAATAGGGGGCGGGATCATCTCGGGTAATAAAAAGGGGCGTACGCGGCTGGTGGTGTCACTGTTGGGGGCGTGCCCAGCACCTACGGAGGTGCTGGGATTCCCCCAAGCGCTCTCTCAGCGTGAATGGATGTCGCGCGCATGCGCACGGCATCTTTACACGCTGTGAGGGCAGGAAGCGGGCGGCAGTTTTAGCAGGGTGCCGCAGAAAGGGCAGGGCGGGTTTTGCCCTTAAAAAAATCGGGCAGGGCGCGGCGCCCTGCTAAAACTGCCTAGCGTGAACACTAATAGACACTGTCTGGCATTATCAGAAAAATCCAGAGGTAGCTCTGCCTCGAAAGCTTGAACCCACGCTTCAATACCCTTTGCAGCCCAAGAAGCAGCTGTAGTGGGTCTATGTACAGCACCCGCAAGAGTGTAAATAGGCTTCAAGCAACCCTCCACGCGCTTATCCGTCGGTTCTTTCAGAGAGGTGACAGTAGTGACAGGCAGAGTACATGTGAGTCCACCGGTGGTGGTGTTTCCCAATTCTTACTCAACTCTGCAGAGAGGGGATAACGAGCTAGCATCTTTTTAGACAGGGAGAATTTCTTCCCTGGAGACTCCCAGGATTCCTGACGTATGTCAACCAAATGGTCAGAATGTGGCAAAACTAATTTAGTAAACTTCTGGGGATCAGTACGAGATCCCACCGGACGGGATCCCGGCGGTCGGAATACCAACACCGGGATCCCGACCGGCACAATCCCGACGGGGGCAAGCGCAACGCAGCCCCTTGCGGGCTCGCTGTGCCGCCGCGCTGCGGGCACGGTTCCTCGCTACGCTCGGCACACTAATTTATTTTCCCTCTGTGGGTGTCGTGGACACCCACAGAGGGAGAATTTGTCGGGATTGTGTCGTTCGGGATCCCGGTGTCGGTATATTGACCGCATCCCACCTTCTGACGTTTAAACTTATCAGGTTTCTTAGACGTATCTGGAGGATCAGTTTCATCCTCAATCTGAAGAATCAGTTTGTTAGCCTCCAATAGGTCAGAAACATCAACCTGCATTGTAGATTCCTCATCAGAAGCATCTGCATCAGTGTCTGATGGGTCAGTATATACCCCATCTTAATCGGATGAAGTATCCGAAACATGAGTGGATTGTGAGTAAGAAATGGCCCTCTTAGATGACACTTTGGTCCTAGGAGAGCGAGGGTTATGCTTTTGTTTAACCAAAGACTGATTTAATTGCTGTAACTGAGTTGACAGAGTATCCGCCCATGGCGGATTAACTACAGGGACAATATGTGGCTGAAATGGCACAGGAGGTCCTACAGGGGGCTTAAGTCTCGTTACTAGCGTAGTCAGTAAATTAGAAAAAGCAGCCCAAGGTGGGTCTTAGTGTGCCACCGGTGCTGCAGACTGACTGAGGGGTACAGAACCCCCGTTACCTGGACCCTCAGCTGGAATATTTTCCTCAGATAAATCCATGGGCGTCAGCACTGCATGATGCAGAATCAGCCACGGATCTCCCGCCCTGTGTAGCAGACATTATATGGAAACGTAGCCTTAGGGCGTAACAGTACAATAGAGCCAGACACAGTACCTGACAAAAACCCCACTGTGGAGTGTGACTGCCAAAGCAGAACACAAACAGAGGATTTAAGTGGTATAGGGTGACTGAAATACACAGAGAAAAATACAAAAAAAACAGTATATCCTGTGAAACACTATATGTATATACACTGCTCAAAAAAATAAAGGGAACACTAAAATAACACATCCTAGATCTGAATGAATGAAATATTCTTATTAAATACTTTGTTCTTTACATAGTTGAATGTGCTGACAACAAAATCACACAAAAATGATTAATGGAAATCATATTTATTAACCCATGGAGGTCTGGATTTGGGGTCACACTCAAAATTAAAGTGGAAAAACACACTACACGCTGATCCAACTTTGATGTAATGTCCTTAAAACAAGTCAAAATGAGGCTCAGTAGTGTGTGTGGCCTCCATGTGCCTGTATGACCTCCCTACAACGCCTGGGCATGCTCCTGATGAGGTGGCGGATGGTCTCCTGAGGGATCTCCTCCCAGACCTGGACCTCCATCCTGGTGGATGGAGCAATACATGATGTCCCAGATGTGCTCAATTGGATTCAGGTCTGGGGAACGGGCGGGCCAGTCCATGGCATCAATGCCTTCATCTTGCAGGAACTGCTGACACACTCCAGCCACATGAGGTCTAGCATTGTCTTGCATTAGGAGGAACCCAGGGCCAACCGCACCAGCATATGGTCTCACAAGGGGTCTGAGGATCTCATCTCGGTACCTAATGGCAGTCAGGCTACATCTGGCGAGCACATGGAGGGCTGTGCGGCCCCCCAATAGAAATGCCTCTTTGCACCATTACTGACCCACTGCCAAACCGGTCATGCTGGAGGATGTTGCAGGCAGAAGAACATTCTCCTTGGCGTCTCCAGACTCTGTCACGTCTGTCACATGTGCTCAGTGAGAACCTGCTTTCATCTGTGAAGAGCACAGGGCGCCAGTGGCGAATTTGCCAATCTTGGTGTTCTCTGGCAAATGCCAAACATCCTGCACGGTGTTGGGCTGTAAGCACAACCCCCACCTGTGGACGTCGGGCCCTCATACCACCCTCATGGAGTCTGTTTCTGATCGTTTGAGTAGACACATGCACATTTGTGGCTTGCTGGAGGTCATTTTGCAGGGCTCTGGCAGTGCTCCTCCTGTTCCTCCTTGCACAAAGGCAGAAGTAGTGGTCCTGCTGCTGGGTTGTTGCCCTCCTACGGCCTCCACCACGTCTCCTGATGTACTGGCCTGTCTCCTGGTAGCGCCTCCATGCTCGGGACACTACGCTGACAGATACAGCAAACCACCTTGCCACAGCTCGCATTGATGTGCCATCCTGGATGAGCTGCACTACCTGAGCCACTTGTGTGGGTTGTAGACTCCGTCTCATGCTACCACTAGAGTGAAAGCACCGCCAGCTTTCAAAAGTGACCAAAACATCAGCCAGAAAGCATAGGAGCTGAGAAGTGGTCTGTGGTC